>NC_143077.1:6484393-6787424 GCF_052426305.1 Pelodiscus sinensis | reverse complement strand
ACTAACACGGCTACCCCTCTGATACTTGACAAAGATTTTGTGTTTAATTTTAAGCTGCATATTCACTGTGTGACTTAGGACCAATCCTCTTGGTGTCTCCGCAAGCCCATCTAGAAAATCTGGGTTAGAGATGCAGAAACATTAAAGAAAACACACTGTGGTATGTAGTGGAGTTCAGCTGGGTGGATAAATCATGTCTTTACCATGTCTCGCTATGCTGGAGAATTGTCTTGATTATGGGATGTCAGCATTTAATCAAGAAGCTGGACATGACATTGCTCTTGGCGGTGTGTAAAGGAAACCCACATGCTCAGCCTTCTCTAGACTCAAGTTCTTACGCGGTACACTTTGCAGTGGTGGAGGGTCGCTGCTGGGATTTGCCTTCTCCCAAGGGACCCCCCTGGCAAATCACGCCTATGCTGATGAACACAAACTACCTTTGCTCTCTGGAAGATAGTGGGGGATTCTGCCGAGGGTGTAGAATGCATAAATGGGCTTAGATTGGGGGAAGAGGCCATGGTGGAGTGAATCAGCAAGATTCCTGTAGACTGATCACAGCAGGTATTCCTGTTCAGTGTCAATTACTACCAAGCACAATATGACTCCAGAAGGATGGCCTGGAAATCTGAGTGTAAGCCACTAACACACCGATGGTATTCACAGAGCTTGGAGACATCGGTGATAAGGGTTGTAAAGGGGCCTGGATATCACTAGAGCAGTGTGTTTCTCAAAGTGGTCCGTGGATCCACTTGGAGGCTATGTCTAGACTGCAGGCTTCTTTCGGAAGAAACTTTTCCAGAAGAGATCTTCCGAAAGAACTTCTTCCGAAAGAGTGCATCCACACTGCCAAAACGCATCGAAAAAGCGATCTGCTTTTTTGAAAGAGAGCATCCATTCAGTGTGGATGCCATCTCGCATTTAAACTGTGATTACTATGGGCAGAATGGCCACGAGGGCACCTGTGCTTTTTCCTCTTTCCTCTTCTTCTGAAAGAACTCCCTCTTCCCTGCCCACACACGCCTGTTTCTGAAAGAGCTCTTTCGGAAAAAGGCTTCCTCCTCGTAGAAAGAGGATTACCAATGCTGGAAAACCCCCTCTGTTGTTTTGATTTTTCTTTTGAAAGAACGCTAGTGCAGTGTGGCCGTAAGTGAAGTTTTTTTTTTTTGAAAAACGGCCATTTTTCTGAAAATACTCTGCAGTGTAGACATACTCTAAGAGAACAGCCAACAGGCCATTCCAGTTTATTTATCGGTGCCGCAGCCACAGAGCCACATGGCTCCCACTGGCTGTGGTTTGCTGTTTGCAGCCAAGGAGAGCTTCAGAAAGCAGCATGGCTACTAGGTGGGCAAAATTCCCTGTTAAAACTGTGATGTATTCAAATTTTAAAAAGTCTGAGAAGTAGCTGTGCTAGTCTGTAACTTTCAAAACAATAAGTAGTCCTGTGGCACCTTGGAGATCAACAAAAATCTGTAATATCATGAGCTTTTGTGGATAAAAGCCACTTCATCCGATGATGAGCTGGAGTGGAAATCCTCTGGTGCAGTGGGTTTTACCCAGGAAAGCTCACAATACTGTATATTTTTGTTGGTCTCCAAGGTGACACGGGACTACTTGTTGTTTTCAAATTGTAACTTGGTTTTTTTAATTGAAATTTGTATTTACTGAAATCTCTAATTTTTAAAACAAGCTGATTTGTCTGTGGTTTTGCTGAGCCCTAGGAAAATTTTGAGTGATGACTGGTTCACTTAATAGTCCTGTTTTGAGTGAAAAATCTCTTTATTAGGAAAGAAATCACTACTTAATGCAAAGTAATTTTCTTATTAAGGAAACTAGTGAACAGCCAGACCTCCCTGTGCTTCTCTGTGACCTGACTATGTCATAATAAGCAAAATATCTGGTTTTGCAATGGCCTGGCAGGCAGTGGTGTGCTTAAATAAAGGAAAAACATTATGGAAAATATAATCAGCAAGTTTTGCATCAAAAATGCAAATGGCGGAGGTTTTCAGTGGCTCGGAGCATAGCTAAATTCCCAACTTCCAGTCATTTTCAGTGGCAGTTAGTTGCCTTTGAATTGTATCGGTATTACAAATGTTAGAATGCCGAGAGAAAAGCAGGCTGGCGTTCTTTCTTAGACTGTAAATTCTCTGGGACCGAGGGAGTCTCTTTTCATTCTGTGTTTGTACTGTACAATGAAATGCTGGTCCATGATTGACTCTTCTGCACAATACCGTACTTCAAATCATCATAATCATTTTGAAACAGGGCTGCAAAAATCGCTTAGCACAGGGTTCTATGTAGATTGTCTTAGGGTGTGTCTATACAGCAGACTTATTTCGGAATAATGACCATTATTCAGAAATAATTATGCGAGCATCTACACAGCAATTCTGTTATTTTGAAATAATTTCGAAATAACGGATGGCTTATTCTGACTTCTGTAAACCTCATTCTATGAAGAATATTGCCTGTTCCGAAATAGCTATTTCAAAATAAGGCATGTGTAGATGCCCCACTGCTGCTATTTCAAAATAGCCCCTCACCGGGGCCATTCTAAGTTATTCTTCCTGGGGCTCTAAATCGAGATAGCACGTCTACACTCCAGGGAAGCCTCAAAATGAGTCCGAGGCAGGCTTCCCTAATGTAGACATGCTATTTCAAAATAAGATATTTTGGAATAACTCTTCCAGAATAGCTTATTTTGAAATAACTGTGCAGTGTAGATGTAGCTTTAGCGACCCTAGATTCAATTTGCTTGACTTTAAGGCTGTGTCTAGACTGGCCAGTTTTTCCGGAAAATCGGCCACTTTTCCGGAAAAACTTGCCAGCTGTCTACACTGGCCGCTTGAATTTCCGCAAAAGCACTGACTTCCTACTGTAAGAAATCAGTGCTTTTTGCGGAAATACTATGCTGCTCCCGTTCGGGCAAAAGTCCTTTTGCACAAAACTTTTGTGCAAAAGGGCCAGTGTAGACAGCTCAGATTTGTTTTCCGCAAAAAAGCCCTGATCGTGAAAATGGCGATCGGGGCTTTTTTGCGGAAAAGCACGTCTAGATTGGCACGGATGCTTTTCCGCAAAAAGTGTTTTTGCGGAAAAGTGTCCTTGCCAATCTAGACGCTCTTTTCCAAAAATGCTTTTAGCAGAAAACTTTTCCATTAAAAGCATTTCCGGAAAATCATGCCAGTCTAGACATAGCCCACAAGTTTCTAGTTTACCTGCCCTGCAGACGCTTTTTTGGGATTGGAGAAACGGGTAAGTTCTTCCCTCCTTATGCAACGTCAGCGATCGCTTGGGTCCCAACTGAGGTATGCTGTAGTACAGTGAAGGTGGATTGCCACTCGCAAAACAAAAAGTGAGTGAGGTTCTAGCTGCTATTTGTTTACATGTGTGCAGCTGGGCAACCATCTATAATAAAACTTCTGAAGTGAGTTCCATGTAGTGTGAGATTTTCAAAAGTGTGGAGTAGGAAATCTAAAATCACAGTTAACTTTTTAACAGATGGAATGGCTCTCCGTCTGTGGCGTGGTGCGGTGGGCCTGGCCAGGCTGGAGTACCCCCTCACCCGCAGTGCGGCAACCTCGCTGAATTGGAATGGGCCTGCACCATGCTGTGGATGGGGGGGGGGGGAGACACTCCAGCCTAGCCGGGCCCACTGCACCAGGGGCTGTGCCATGGGCAGGGGCTGCTCAGGCTGGGCTGGCCCCACCACACAGCACTGCGTGGGGGGGAATATTCTTGGAGTGCTCTCTGATTGTAGTGCTATATGGCAGGCCTGGCCAGGTTGGAGCCTCCTTTTCCCCCGCCTGCAGCATGGGCCCGGCGAGGTAGGGCTGCTCTAGCCGGGTTGGGTTGGTGGTTAACCGCTTAACTTGTTACCCGTTAACATCCCTAGTATGGAGATGCTCAAGTCCCACTGAAAATCCTAAATGATTTTTGGACTTGCCACGTAGTTGCAGAATGGCTCTTAAAATGAGAACTTGCTGATTCTTGGGTGTTCAACGTCTCAATCTCTGTTCCGCTAATATTTTGTGATTCAACCTTCCCTTATTAAACTTTGCAGCTGTTGCCAGTGTGCAGTTTTCTTCTTTTTCTAGGCTATCAATTTTATGTTTTTCCTCGGTCTGCTTTCCAAATGTACTCCATTCATCATCTAAGTGCTACGCTAGGAGATGGATGACTGTACACCATTTATCAAAGTTCATCAGTAAGCTGGCCAAAATAAGCAATAGGCAAGAGCAATGGGAGGGAATAAAAATCTGACTCCGTGAAGAGAAAGTTGCTGTTCCATTCACCGTGACTGTGGCCATCAGTGAAATCATCAACAGACGGACAATAATCTTTTCTTATGGCTGCCTGGTCTTCTTTTGGTTTTCACTTATGATAAGACAAGAATACCTTTCAAATGGAAAGAGTTACGAACATACGAATGGCCATACTGGGTCAGTTCTTAGGTCCATCTGGCCCAGTGTCCTGTCTTCAACAGTGGCCAATGCCAGATGCCCCAGAGGGAGTGAACAGAACAGGGAATCAGGTGATCCCTCCCCTGTCTCCCATTTCCAGCCTCTGACAAACAGGCTAGGGACACCATTCCAACTTATCCTGGCTAAAAAGCATTGATGGATCTAACCTCCATGAATGTATCTAGTTCTTTTTTGAACTCTGTTAAAGTCATAGTGTTCACAATATCCTCTCACAAGGAGTTCCACAGGTTGACTGTGTGCTGCATGAAGAAAAACTTCCTTTTGCCTGTTTTAAACCTTCTGCCTATTAATTTCATTTGGTGACCCCTAGTTCTTATGTAATGGGAACATGTAAACAGCTACGGTTATAGTCCTCTCAGTAGATCAAATTCTGTGTTTGGATAGCTATGAATATCTGCTTTTAAAGTCAACAGAAATCAGATATATGAGACTAGTGGTATAATGGGGGGACTGGATGAATGTGTTTATATTGTACCCATGTAGGGACACTGCCTTGTTTAGTGTGTCATTCTTCGCTGAACTTCTTGGTGCGGAAGAATGAGCTTGTTGGAAATTAATGTATTCCCTATTGGTGAAATTCACCCTTGTGCATGAGAAACCTTACAGGGCTCTTCTATTGCATTTAATCTCCGTTACCAAGAATTTCCCCTGCTCTTTCTGCTGTGGGGCTCTGTGCGTCATGTCTAAGTAATTTCTGAAAGAGAGTTAGTAATTCTATTCTTTGTGTTAGCAAACACCCTATTGTGTTGCAGCTTAATGTGGTATGAAAGTTCCCTAATACAATAAGAGTAAACTTAATTCAATGAGACACTTGCTAATAAACTGCTTTACTGTACGTTGGGGAATTTTCATCATGTGTTTGTGATGAGCGCATGAGTATAAATGCATCTATCTCACTGTGTTCTTAATTTAGACCATCTAGAGTGGCTGTTGTCCTTAGCTATCACAATTCTTCCTGGATTGCTATCAGCAGCGCTGGCTCTTGAGGACTGGAGACCTTATTTACTCCTGTAGGATCATACGAACGTGACCTTCTCAGATTCCTTTTTCTCACAACACCTTGCATATTGCCAAAGTTCCTCTTCAGAAGGAATATGGAAATAGAATCTTCTTCTTTGGGTCTAGGTGATGATGAGGACAAGAGATTGCTTTCTTCCCCCTCCAGGGCTAGAGGGTGCCTTGTTCTAGAGGAATTCACATTAGAGCTACAGCTCTTCCCTCAGATGTAGGCATGTGCCTCCCATTGGCTTCAGTGAGATTATCCCATTGGCATCATTAGCCCGGACAAAACTTTCCTCCAGTCTCCAAGAGTCAAATGTGTTTTCTTTGGTTTGTCTTCTCGCTTGCTCTGTAAAAATACTTTCAGGGTCACAATCTTTATAATCTCTGTAACCTGTTGACTGGGAAAGTATGTAGTGTAGAAAAGTGCTGATCTGACTGAAAATCCTGTAAACGGGGGCGGGTATAATAATAATAATCACCTGCCTATTAATATTAAGGATTCAGGGGATGTAGTGATAGATATGTGAATTAACATACTAAAATGGATGAAGGAGTGTAACTGGTGCCAAATTATTGACACTCAGAATGTTGTGTTGGGGGTCTGAGATAAACATGTGTTGGAAATAAAGTGGTCTGTTTACCCCATCCTCTCCTGAGTTGTTGACTGTTTCTTCTCTAATATAAGGTACGCTACTCCAGCTATGCAAAATGTGTAACTGGAGCCAGTTTACTTAAGCTAAGCTTTAGTGGCATCCATACTGCGGGAGGCCGATGGGAGCAAACGTTCCTGTCGGCTTGCCTTCTGATGCTGGTGGGAGATGCCCTCAGAGTTCGATTTAGAGGGTCTATACTAGACCCACTACATTGAATGACAGAAGATCGACCTCTGGAGCGTTGATCCTCCAATAAGTATAGATATCCCTCTACAGAGTGCTAAGTGCTCTAACTCCCTCTGACATCATTGGGATGGGTACGAGGAGTACATCTGGAGTTTTCGGATTTAAAGCTGCTATTGCTACCATGCTTTGGTGAATGCATCATTGTTAAAGGGATGCTCCAGTTACCTTAGTTTGCAACAATGGTTTCTCACAGTCCTGTCCTGTGGGGCTATGCAGGAACACAGCTAAACCTGAGTAATAACTTGGAGCTGTTCATGGGGTTGAAATAATTGGAGCTAGTTATGGGGATGTAGCCCTTTCTAGTAACTGGCTGTCTGCGCATGGTGTCCCCAGGCTGAAACTTCCATTTACAATGGCTTTCCAAATTTAAGAGTCTAAAATTGGGCAGCAGAATCCCTTATTCTAAGTCTCAGATGGCATTCTGCTACCTAGAGCATGTATTTGCACATGTAAACTTGACAGTTGAGCCAAGAGGGAGCAATCAGCAGAGGTAAGTAGGCTTGGCAAGTTGGTTAATTGACTGCCTATTATTTGATGACAGTCAGAAATTGTCAAATATACCAGTAAAATGCCTGCTGTATTTATTTAAATATATGAACGAACAGTGATGGCATAACTCAGTTACTGTTTAACATTAAACAAGGTTTGGAGTTAAGTATATAGGGACGTCAGCTTGTTTAATATTATGGCGAACATACTGTTAACATTATTTCTGCCTGCCCGTAGATATTCATTTCATTGTGTTTCACATTTTCCTGAGTTAAAATAAGTTATAAAGTAACTTTTATTGTTTGTAGCTAGGCATAAGTAATTTATTAAACCTATTGGAGGCCATACAGCCTTAGTCTTTTTTTAATCCCATTTTTACTGTTCTGATAAATGTGTGTTTTAAAAGAAGTACCTATTTTTGACCTTATTTGTTAGGATTTGTCTGATCAACTGACCAAGTAGCTTTGATTCTGTCAAATGCCTAGTGCCCTTTGAGAGCAGTGGGTAAGAGATACCACAGCTTGTATTAAGATATAATTCAGAGTTTATCAGACAGCCCTCTGCTGGTGTGAATGAGCATAGTTAATGTGAAAAACTTTAAAGTGCTACCAGACTGTTATTTTTTAAGACTAACAAAACACGTAGATGGTATCATGAGCTTTCGTGGGCACAGCACACTCTGGTCACCTGAAGAAATGGGTTGTGCCTACGAAAGCTCATGATACCATCTACATGTTTTGTTAGTCTTTAAAGTGTTACCAGACTATTTGTTGTTGTGTTTTTTTAAGGTTTTCCTATTACAGACTAACTCGGCTACCCCCTGAAACTTTTGAACATAGTTAATGTGCCTGACGTCAGTAGGAATACAGTGATTTATATGAGCTGCAAACCTGGTCCTATGAGCGCTGCATTAGAGGAGATGGGTTCAGACTGTACAGTTGGTACCACACGAGATCTGAATCTCAGAAATTCTAGGCATGCTTGTTTCTTGGATTTGGTGCAGGTCCTTCTTTTTAGCATTCTAGGACCCTACTGTTAGATGGATCAGAAAGTACTTTATTTTGAAGTTATGATAAGAGATTTTTTTGTAACACTTATCATTTAAAATATAAGTTGTTCCCATTTTCCTCAGGGCTGGAGAATGCAGGTCCACACTTGGTCATATCAAGAGTTGCTTCTTAACAGGACAGGTTTTACCTTAAAGTGGACACATTATGGGTGCATCTACACAGCAGGGCTTAACTCAAAATAAGCTATGCAAATTGAGCTACGACATTTGCATAGCTTATTTCGAAATTGGGAGCGTCTATACAGCACTTATTTTGAAAGAGCATTCTTCCTCCGACTTCCCTTACTCCTTGTACAATGAGGGTTACAGTAGCTGGAGTAAGAAGTCCTCCAGCTTGACAGTATTTTGCCATTCTTTCAAAATAACTGCCTGCTGTAGTTATTTCAAAATAATGCTAGTTATTTTGAAATAGTGTTGCTGTATAGACATACCCTGTTTGCCCTATAGTAGTATCTAGAGGGTCTAGCTTAGATCTAGGCTCCCCTGGAGCATCTAGAGCAGTGTTTCTTAAACTTTTTAAGACCGAGGAACACCAAATAATTTTTTTTTAAATGAACACTGAGGATTTTTTGTTGAGCAAAAAGAAAAAAAGGGGGGATGGTGAAAAGTTATTGATCCAAAAAAAAAAAGGGTTGGGGGGGGGGGGAGTTATTGAGCAAAAAAAAGTCACCTGCCCCTTTAAGGGTGGCCATTTTGAACTCTGTTGGTCTCTGCGGCAAACCTCCAACTGTCTCGTGGCACACCGGAACACAGTTTAAGAAACACTGGTCTAGAGTTTCTAGCTTATATCCACGCACATCTGTGCAGTGCCCAGCACAAATATATAGTAAGGAGAATGGGAAACTGGTACGGGGAAGAGATGGAACTTCCCCAAGGTCACATAGTAGTGACTCAGTGGCAGTGCTAGGAATAAATGCCAGCCTTCAGCGTAAAGAGGATTAGAGTAGAATAGTTCCCAGGTCTCCCAGCCCCCATTCTTATGCCCTGTATATTGGCCACCTTACTATTGGCGAAGTGGCATCGGACAACTCTGGGGTGAGGTGCTTGGAGATTGCCTAGCATCATGTGGATGTGACAGCAGCCTAGACAGTGATGATGACCGTAAGTGAAAACCCTGTCATTAGAGAACACAGGACTGTTTTCAATACTTCCTTTAATATCGGTTCAAGCAATTGCGAAAACATCGTTTCGTTTTAAACATTAAACATTTTCTGTAAATATTTAAACAGGAACATTTTCTTCTGATTGTTCAACCAGTAAAAGTAACTTGCCAAGAGGTCTTTTAAGGAAAGCAGCAATGTTCATGTTAGCGTACTTTATTTTTAATAGGCTGGTGAGAGAAGTGCCCTTTGGATAAATTTATGCATAGTCAAGGATTTAAACCATATGTTGCTGTTGTCTTTTATCTTGACTGCAGTAGTGCAAGGAGGCTGCAGTTTAGATCAGGGCCTCATAGTGCTAGGTAGGTTCTGTATTAATTTTTAGTAAGACACAATCTCCTTATTCTAAATAGTGCGAAGGAAGTTCAGAGCATAAGGGGAAAGGCAGGCAGAAAGAAGGCCAATTCTTCTGGCCAATTTTCATGGTTCGGTGTCTGGATAGCTCAGTCAAGATAGTCTCCATTGTGCTACAAGCTGTATAAATACATGGCATGAAACAATGCTTGGCTTGCATAGCTGACAATCTAGATCAAGCATGAGAGGGGGAAACTGAGGTACAGAGACCAGAAGTGAACATGCTTAAGGTCACACGGAACAGTGATTTGTTCAGGAGCAGAAGCTATGTCACTTGACTCCCAGTCAAGCACCCCAACTGCTAACTTGTGTTTCCTCCTAGAGCAAGTTAATTGTATTTAACAGAATACAAGGCAAAATAAATATATATATGTATAATCTCCCTCCTTAGGTGGTAGTAGAGGAGGACAGTGCTCTCTGCCTTCATAATACCTGCTCAGAAGAATAAGGGCTACGCAGGTATTAGTGATTTGAGATGCTGACATCCTCTGATGTGAGGCCAGGTCTACACTAATGGAGAGATTTTTTTTTAAGATACACAATTCCAGCTACGAGAATTGCATACCTGGAGCTGACATACCTTAAACCAAATTTCTGGGATGGCCCCACTGTCGGGGGTTAGTGGGAGAAACTATTCTGTCGATTTTCCCTTACTCCTTTTGACTTTGAGGAGTACTGGGGTTGGCAGGTGTGTGCCCTCAGTGTTTGATTTAGCAGGTCCTAACTAGACCCGCTAAATAGAACCCCGGAAGATCAATCTCTGGAGTGTTCATCTTCCCAGAAATATAGATGAGGCCTGAGTATCATGTTAAATTTAGGACTTGCTGAGTATTCATCTTCATTGCATGATTATTTTAGGCTCTTCTCAAGTTAGCCAAGGTCAGAGAGAGTGTTGATGTTGCAAAACACCGGAACAATGCTAATTGTTGCATTAGCAGCACAAAATACCTGAATCCCCACTGCATTATGAGCAGTTCTTGAACACCAACCAACACCATCAAGGAGGCAGCTAGCTTAAGTTAATTCAGGCTGGAGGTTTTTGAGTGTGGATGGGAGTCTGGTTAAGGGCAGCACTCACATTATAGTGCCTTACCCGCCAGAGCACCTTGTCTGTCTCATGCATAGTCATTGTATTCAGTTCACTGCTGGGCTAGATTTTCAAAGGCACCGAGCGCAAGAGTTGTATGGAGGATGGAAATCTTATGTCATGACAGATTTTGAGATCTCCAAACATTAGAAAATTCTCTGCAGAAGAAAATTTTTGGAAAAAAAAAAAGTGAAGTTTTGGATTGAAAGAAAAGTTGTTCGGACAAAACTGAAATGTTTACATTTTGAGTTTTCTGTTTATATAGTGTAAACCAAAATAAAAAAAATAATAAAAGGCCACTTCAAAATCAAAAGTTGAACTGTTTTGTTCTGACAGTGCTGAACTGGGATGTTAGAAAGTTTTCCCATTTCCCTAAATGTCACTTTTTTTTCTGACAAAATTGACATGATTTCAGTGTTTCAATTTTGACCTCGGGAAAATGGCTACATCAAAGTTTTTCTTACCAGCTCTTAGTGCACAACACTCCCACTGTTTTGGGTATGGATGGAATTTTGCATTGTTAAGTGATGAATCTGTCGAAAATTACACTCATATGCTATTTCTCTCATTTTCTTTTTAGCCAATTTAAATATTCTTATGATATTAAGTTTGGGGGGGGGGGGAATATGTAAATTCAGTACAAATATAAAACCTGATTATTTCTCTCACTAATACACTTAATGAATGGATAAAGTCCGGAAGGCATGTGGAGAGAGGAGTCATTTAAGGATAAATATTTAAATAATTCCATATATAAATGAATGGCAAACACCCTTTCCCTTTTATCTCTTGCCTTTTTGATGACTTAAATGCTTCTCTTAGGATAATGAATACTGTTCAATGGATACATTATGCAGCAGTTTTTAAAAGGTTTGTTCAAGTACCTGCTCCTCCTTGTGTGCTTTTTGAGATATCTTCCTACCTTTCCTGGTCAAAGTTGACTTTCCGATATACAAAATTCATGTCAGTCAAAGAATGTTGATGATGTTTTGCTCCTCCCCATGCTGCGGATGCAGTTAAACTGGTATAAAAGTGCTTTATATTTACTGCCAAATTAAGTTTTACCCCTCTTGAAACCTATGACAAAACTCCCTTTGATTTCAAAAGACAAAGGTCAGGACCATGGAGAGTTCCTAACGCTGGGACTACAACCCTTGCCTGGTTTCTCCAATCAGTTCTATTTCTAATGCTAACTCTGGGTCATCAGTGGCCCAACCCCGACTTTATTCTGAGGCAAGGAAATAACCCTAATTCTAGACAGTGCTTGTGGGGATCAGTATCAGATGAAGAACCCAACTTTAAAACCTAAAATTTCTGCACAGGTGAGTCTTTCAATCAGCACAGATGCTTACTAACTGCTGCTGATGGCCTTCACATATAGAGTTTGCACATCATGTTTAGACCCCCATATTTCATAATCATACCTGTGTACTCTGTTAAGAAGTATCCATAAAATTGTAACTCTCTCAGACGCACTATATTGCCATTCATGGTCACAGAGAATTTGGAAGCATTACAATTACTGTCCAGAAATATCTATTCTGTACTAATGTCATGAGTCATATCTGTGTTGGCATAACTCATTGGTTACCTGCACTTCTCCCAGTCCTCTCCCCATATAAGCAGGTCTTCAGACCGCACTGAATTCAGTTGCTTGAGGAAAGATTGGGGTGTATCTTTCAAGACAAGTGAATGAATCCAGATGGTGGGGCAAATTGAACCTGCTATAAATGGGTGTAGCTCCAAGGAAGTCAAAGAGATTTGTGAGATTATACATACTTGAGGAATTGATCTGATATTTCCCCAATATTTTAAAGTTTCTAGGCTAGCTCAGGAATTGGTATTGTTAGATACATTTGCTAAGATTTGCCATGGTATCCTCCTTCTCAAAGTATGAGGGTGATTTGTAGATTCTAAGATAACATACCACTGAGTAACTATCTGGCACTAGATTCAGTTTTAGTGGCAACTGCTGTATTAAACAAAATATTGATGAGGTTTATTGTTTGTTCTTTTTTCCTGAAGACCTACCAAGGAGCATTAAAGGGAATGATTATTGTCAATATACTGTCCATAGGCAATTGCAAAATGTCCTCTCTCTGGCCACATTTAACTGGCTGAAAGATGTAACTGTTTGCGCAGTGGCAGTATTGTAGCCAATGAGGTTAATCCAAGGCATGATTATTGCTAACTGAAATCTTAAACTTGCCTGGCACTGCTTAGGACAGTATACAGGATGACCCGTATACAGATTTATTCAAAAATACCTGTTTCATGCTGATAATCTATTTGTCTTTCTGGAAAAAAATGAATTGGGTAATCTGTACTTGAGAGCCAGTGAGGAAAGCTAAGCTTCCAAGGTGGTAAGTAAGGGGAAAATAAATTGCTCTCCTCTCCCCCAAAACCTCTTGCTTACCATAACTTGCTATCAATGTAAGTCAGGCTTCCTGCACTGAAAAATTCACCCGCGGCAAATTTACTTCCAAAGTGTTGGCAAAAACTGGTCCATTCTCATAGGTGAAATTGTTCCCCCTTTTTAGCATCATGGTAACTTATATGAAGAATGCATATGCAAGACATGTTATCCCCATTTTGCAGAAGGGGAAAGTGAGAGATAGGGAGATCACATGGATCACGCAAGTTTCCTGACTCCTCGTCCTTTCATCTGCATGACACTCACATTATATAAGCACAGCAGAACTAAGTGTACTGTCTTTTTCCAAAGCGCCTGAGATATTGTGTTGAGCGCTGCCTAAATGCTAGGGTGGATAGCATTTGTCATTGACTACTGTCAGATCGGATACAGGATCCTTTGTCCTGGTTCTCTGTGGGATCATTGACACAGCCCTCTGCAATCACCTCAGGCCTTCAAGGTGACCTCAGTTCATTCAGTTGAAATAGAGAAAAAACATCCATGTCTACTAAATTCCTCTGTCCTGGGGAACTTTCCCTTCATAATTTTATTACCTCCAGTGTAATTTGTCACATTTTTTTTAACCATGCAGAAAGAGAGCACTTTAATCCATGCCCTTTGCTGTTGCCTGATTGGATACTTCTGGATCTAAATGGGGTGTGTGGTTGACTGGCCACTTCATAACTCTGAGGTATTGACTGCCATTTGCACCACTATTTACATTTTTCTCACCAAAAATGAGTGGCTACTCTCCACAAAGAATAAATTCTGAGCGTTGCAACCAGCTGTGGAAACAAATGTCCTACACAACCAGAATGAGTCAGACAGACAACACTGCCTAGCAAGAATTAGAGTCTAAGGCTACGTCTAGACTTCATTGCTTTTTCGTGATACCAGAAATATCCTGAAAAGCAACGCCACATCCAAGGAACACATCTGCTTTTTCAAAAAAAAAAATGCAAAAGAACAGACACACTCTTTTGCCATCCCTGTAGACCTCATTCTGTGAGAAATAAGGGATGGCATGAAATAGCACTTTTTCTCGAAATTTGGTGCCATGTAGATGCACCAAATTTCTCAAAAGCCTTTTTCAAAATTAAATTGAAAAAAGATACACAATTTGCGTAGAGCAAATTACATAACTTTTTCTGATTTAAGAGTGCAGTCTAGCCTTGGAACAGATTTGGGTTCTGAACATGGGCAAGTCATTTAACCTCAGTTCTCCAGTCTCTTGTAATTCTTATCAGTCTGGTGAGACTTAACTGTGGTTTGCAAAGTGCTTGAAGAAAAAGTATGAAGGAGGATTATTATCTGGTGGTGTGAAAATATGTAATGAACAGGCAAGACTAGCCCCCTAGTTCAAACTAGGGAAGCTAATGAGGGCGACCAAAATTGCTAATGAAGGATGGGATTTAATAGCACATTCCCGGCCAATTGCCATTTTGGAAACTGACTAGCCCGAAGTTACTGCCCACGTCTATACGCGGCAGAGAAGTGGGATTCCGAGATAAACCCCTTCGTTCGAATTAACTGTTACTCCTCGTGGAATGAGGTTTAACAGTTAATTCAAACTAAGGGGTTTATCTCGGAATCCCGCTTCTCTGCCACGTATAAACGTGGGCAGTTACTTTGGGCTAGTCAGTTTCCAAAATGACAACCGGCTGGGCATATGCTAATCAAGCATGGGATATTTAAATCCTGTGCTTCATTAGTAATTTTGGTCGCCCTCATTAGCCTCCCTAGTTCGAACTAGGGGGCTAGTGTAGACATACCCTAAGAGAATTAGCAACCAGAAGTCCTGCCTGAAGGCAGGAAAAATGTATGTGTTGGGGGGAGGAGAAGGAAAGGGAAGGGAAGGGAAGGGGGGGGAAGAGAGAGAGAGAAAAAAACCTTCAGAACTCTGTTAATCTTTAGAATAGTGCCATTTTTGTATGATTCTACGACATGACCTTCAAAGTTTCTGAAGCTGGGCACCACTTCAGGCGGTGCATTTCCTTTTTATCAGAATTAATGACTGTCTACAAGAAGCGATACAATCTTACTCGATCACAGAAGATACAGTGACACTGTGGAATGCTCTTCCGAGTGATATCAAATAGAAAATTGACAGCTCCCCTGTGCCCATTGACTTGCATTCATGCCTCCTGCTGCGTTGCAGAGGGTGGTGAGCGTTCTCAATGGAATACTCTGAATTGGTGCTTATCGTACGGGGGGAGAGCAACTGCAAACATTTGATCCTTTTGGTAAATAAAGAACACAATGGTCTGGCTTCAATGGTATGATTATTTAGAAAACAAAAATAAAGTTCTCCTAAGCAAAAGAAGAGTGGGGGGGAGGGGAAGGGGAAGCGTCACTGAAATCCTTACCCCATTTGGGGCTAGTTCTCTGCTAAGCCTGCATGTCCAGGGCCGGCCCACAACATTTTGGCACCTGAGACGGGGAGCTCAAATGAAGCCCTCATGCCCCCTTGCTTGGGCCAAAACTTTGAAAGATCTCAATTCTGCCTTCTTCCTGTTCTACTCCTCTCATGGTCCTGCTCTGCTACCTACATATGCACCAGCAACAAACACAATTTCTACACTCTGGGTCCTAGTGGCACCCCCCCGGCCACAGTCTGGCACCTGAGGCAGCTGCCTCAGTTTGCCCCATGGTAAGGCCAGCCCTGTGCATGTCATTAAAATAACGTTAAAATGAAAGGGTAGGACTCTATTATATTGCATATGGCTGATCTCATTTCCTCCACCCCCCCCCCCCCCGGCTTTTGTTTGGCACCTGGTTTTATAGTAATTTGTTCCCATGCAACTGTCAGTGTAAAATATTGTCATTCTATTTATTATTGATGTGTGTTGGTGGTGTTACACATGTACTGAAAGAGGCTCCAACTGATATCAGGTTCTTTTATACTAGGCAACGTACAGATGCTGTAGTCCCAAAGAACCTGTAGCCTGCCCGGTTAAGACCAATCAAGGGTAAAAGAGGAAAGAGAGAGGAAATGACTTGCTTAAGATCAAATGGCAGATGAATGGAAAAACCTGAATAGAACCTAGGTCACTCCACTCATGGTCTAGGGCCCAACCCATGGACCATGCTACCACAGGCCTATTTTGATAGACTGGGCCTAGTAAACTAAGGAGGAATGGTCTGAATTTTATCATGTCAACTGAAAGAAGTACTTGGTTAATAAGTGTCGTGTAAGTAAATATATTGGACTAAGGTCTTTCTGTCTTCTAGAGAATTGGAAATAGATTTTTTTTACTTCAGTTTTTTTTCATTAAAAAGCTATAGAGGATCAACAGACATGACCTGGAGGAACTCTGTACAGACACGTCTCTCAGCATGGTCTCGCATATATAATTTCGCCCCTCCCCCCCACATTCAAGCTTGGAACCACAAGAGGCTAAGTTCATCACAGAAGTGGGCTACAAATTGGCCAATGTTGAAATCCATATGCCAGTTGATAAGACACAAACAAACGTTTGCAACAACATTCAAGTTGAAAGAATCACAGAAATGCAGAGCTAGAAAGGAACTTGAGAGGTCAACTAGTCAAGACCTTGTGCTGAGACCGGACTACATATATCTAAAACATCCCTGACAGGTGTTTGTTTAACCTGTTCTTAAAACCGTCAAAGGATAGAGATTCCACAACTTCTTTTGGAAGCCAATTCTGAAGCTTAAATATCTTTATAATTAGAAAGTTTTCCTTAACATCTAATGTAGATTGCCTTTGTTGAAGATTAAACCAATTCTTATCCTACCTGGGGAAAAAGTAATCATAGTCCTCTTCACAACAGCCCTGAACATATTTGAAGACTATTATCAGGTCCCCATCAGTTTTCTTTTGTAAAGACTAAACATGCCCAGTCTTTTTTAACCTTTCCTCATAGGTCAGGTTTTCTAAACCGGTTACCATTTTTGTTGCTCTTCTCTGGAGTGGGAATAGACTACAGGCGATGGATCACTTAAGGATTATCTGTTCTGATCATTCCCTCTGAAGCATCTGGTATTGGAAGACAGGATTCTAAGCAAGTTGGACCATCGGTCTGACCCAGTTTGGCTGCTCCTATACTCTTTTGACTCTCTTTCTCCTCAATTTGTCCATGTCTTTCCTGAAGTGTGACATCCAGAACTGCTCACAGTACTCCAGCTAATGCTTCACCAATCCCATGTAGACAACAACAGTTACCTTCTGTCTCTTATGTGCAACTGCATCACATAGAATCATAGGACTGGAAGGGACCTCAAGAGGTCATCGAGTCCAGCCCCCGCCCTCAAGGCAGGACCAAGCTCCGTCTACACCATCCCTGACAGATGTCTATCTAACCTGTTCTTAAATATCTCCAGAGAGGGAGATTCCACCACCTCCCTTGGCAATTTATTCCAATATTTGACCACCCTGACAGTTAGGAATTTTTTACCAATGTCCAATCTAAACCTCCCCTGCTGCACTTTAAGCCCATTACTCCTTGTCCTGTCCTCAGAAACGAAGAGGAACAAATTTTCTCCTTCCTCCTTGTGACACCCTTTTAGATATTTGAAAACCGCTATCATGTCCCCCCTTAATCTTCTTTTTTCCAAACTAAACAAGCCCAGTTCATGAAGCCTGGCTTCATAGGTCATGTTCTCTAAACCTTTAATCATTCTTGTCGCTCTTCTCTGTACCCTTTCCAATTTCTCCACATCTTTCTTGAAATGTGGCACCCAGAACTGGACATAGTACTCCAGCTGAGGCCTAACTAGTGCAGAGTAGAGCGGCAGAATGACTTCACGAGTTTTGCTTACCACACAGCTGTTGATACAACCTAGAATCATATTTGCTTTTTTTTGCAACAGCATCACACTGTTGACTCATATTCAACTTGTGGTCCACTATGACCCCTAGATCCCTTTCCGCCATGCTCCTTCCTAGACAGTTGCTTCCCATCTTGTATGTATGGAACTGATTGTTCCTTCCTAAGTGGAGCACTTTGCATTTCTCTTTATTAAACCTCATCCTGTTTATCTCTGACCATTTCTCTAACTTGCTAAGGTCATTTTGAATTATGTCCCTATCCTCCAAAGAAGTTGCAACCCCACCCAGTTTGGTATCATCTGCAAACTTAATAAGTGTACTCTCTATCCCAATATCTACATCTATCCCAATATCTACATAATAGACTTCTGTTCAATTTGTGATCCACTGTAACCTCCAGATTCTATGCAGCAGTTCTATCAGCTAGCCAGTTGTTCCCATTTTGTAGGGGAGGCATTTGATTTTTCCCCCTCCTTCGTAAGTGTAGTTTGTAATATTCAAGCCTTTGTGTGTGTGTGTGTGTGTGTGTGTGTGTGTGTGTGTGTGTGTGTGTGTGTGTGTGTGTGTGAATTTCATCCTGTTGATTTCAGATCTATTTGTCAAGGTCTTTTTGAATTCTAATCCTGTCCTCCAAAATACTAGCCACCTTGGCCCTCTTAGACTACGTCTACACGGCAGCATTATTCCAAAATAATGAAGTCTGTGTCTATACTACAAGCAGTTATTTCAACATAATGTTGAAATACTGTCCAGCTGGAGGACTTCTTACTCCAACTCCTGTAACCCTCATTGTACAAGGATTAAGGGAAGTCAGAGGAAGAGTGCTTTTTCTTGGACTTCCTGCTGCATAGACAGTGCCAAAAGTCAAAATAAGGTATCTCAACTCAAGCTGCGCAATTGACATAGTTCAAGTTGAGTAGCTTATTTCGGCTTTAGCCCTGCTGTGTAGACATGCTTTTAGTGTCATCCACAGATTTGATAAGCATGCTCTCAAGTCCATTATGTAAGTCACTAATTAAAATGTTGAGTAGAGCCAGACCTAGGACAGACACTTGCATGACTGCACCCCTTCCTTTTCTCCCACCTCCTTGCAGTTTGACAGTGAATCTTTAGAAGCTATTTTTGAGTACAGTCTTTTAACCAGTTTTGCAGCCATTTTATAGTAATTTTATCTAGACCACATTTCTCTAGTTTACCCATGAGAACAACATGTAGGACTATGCCAAAAGCCTCACTAAAATCAAGATATATTACATGTACAGCTTCTGTTCTTCCATTAGGCCAATAACCTTATCAAAGAAGAAAAGTAGCTTGGTTTAATTTGATTCGTTCTTGATAGATCCATTTTGTCTAGTACTTATAATCCTATTATCCTCCAGGTTCTTATAAATTAGGTTTTTTTACATTGTTTTGTTCCAATCTCTTTCTAGGTATCTCAGAAGTTGGTTATCACCAGAGTAGCCTTTGGGTTTAAGTTCCAATAGCATGAAGGCTCAAACCCTACTTTTGGCAGACTCTTCTTAAAGCGTAAATTCTCGGACACGTTACTGTTTCTTTCTAGAGCAGGGAAGAAGAATTTCTTCCACTGCAGGAATTCTGGGATGAAAGTATAAATTCTTTGGTTTGTGGCATTCAGATTAAATGACTGCAGTGAACCCTTCTCGCTTAAAAAACTAGGAATGAAATACTGATGTCGTTGAAATCAGTACTAGGAATCTTGGGAGCCAGTGTAGCCCCATAGCATCAGACAAAAAGGGGCTTCTTTCTCAAGCAGACACAACAACCTCCTTTTGCTCCTATCTTTTTACTGTATGCAAACATATTTACAGAGGCCGACACAACAGAGAGGGGGGAATTATTTGAAAATGGAAATACTCCCACGCCAGTCAAATATTTATGGAGCAAGCCGGTAATAACAGGTGAAACCCTCATTTGTTCTGCAGATTTTTGCAGTCTATACATATTTATAACTGTTATCAGTCACTGTTTATCACTGATTGATAGTATTCTTTTGTCTTAATCCCACTTCTGCACTTAATGGGCTGTGCATTTGCTTTCTGTCAAGCTCAGACACAGAGTAAACACATATTTCTCAATTTTTTTCTAATCACCCAAATGCCTGTATATCACGGAGACCTGCCATGTATATGAGGAGCGGAATGATATTTTGAAATACAAGCTGCCCTGTTGAGCCATGATCTTCTGGCTGCTGGATCCAATTGCCTGAGTGGAGCTCATCTCTCTGCTCTCATCTTCCGTAACCCATTTGCGACACGCCGGCAAAGGGATCCGTTTTGCTGGCTGCACACCGCTGAAATGCAAATGGATGGAATGAAAGCGATTAGCTTTGACCCTCTGCATCTCTAGTTAGCCGTGCTGTGCGTGCAAGAATTTTTTTTAACTGGGGAGGAGGGTCAGTTTATGAAGAAATGGGTTAATGATAGAATATATGCAGTAAGTCCTTGCACCTTGTCTTTTCAATAAACGTTTGTACTGCACCTGGGCACGAGAAAACCATGAGTCTGACTAGAGCCCTTTGTGCTAATTAAGGAGCATCTCTTAGGAGAAGAAGCTGGCCTGGTGACTCGTGATTGGGATCACATTCAGCAGGGAGAAAGGCACTGAGCTGCGGGAGAAGGAAGCAAATGGAAGCATCTAGTCTGGCTTCCTTGGTGGGGTGGAGGAGCTTTGGGGAACGTGGATATGATCGCTGAAGGTCCCCGTTGACTGCACTGGGGCTGGGTGAAACCCCATGAGTATGCTTATCAAGATCCAACGCTTTGTTGTTTTGCATTGATGACATTGGGCTGTCAATTAAAAAAAAAACACTTGGACCCTGCCCTTATTCTTTCTCTCTAGATGTGCTGGGATCCCTGATGGAAAGATATTTGAATGTCATCTCTTCATTGTCTTTTGCCTGCTTTTTTTAGGGCTATCTGCTGTGATGTTGAAATCGCTCAACAGGCCCTTTGGGCTTCCTTCCCAGTGCTCACCCAGAAAGCTGTCAGCCCTGCTCCAGCAAAGTACTTGGCCACATGCAGAGGGAGGAGTCCCATTGATTTTGACCAAGGGAGGAAGGATTTCAGTGAGGCTAGCCATGCGCTTGAAGGGAGACGTGTGCACAAGTGGCTGAGTGGGGGCCTGAAATTCTTGTTTTCTGTGTCATGTTCATTCCTTCTTCTGAGTTGCCTGAAGCCCCTGGAGCTGCCCACACTCTGTGCAATTCACCTCTTCCTTGCGGTGCAAAAGAGTCAAATATCCTGCCTTCTAACATCCTGGTGTGAGGAGGTTGGTTGAGATTTTTTTGGGGGGGTGGTGGTGATGGAATTTGAGCTAGAATCTGCATCTGGGTCTCCAGTGCTAGATGTTGTTGAAGGAATTTTATCTCTTTAGGATACCAACCCTGGTATATTCTTCTCTTCAGTCTATAGTGCTAGGAAATTAGCCCTGACATGATGATCTGCCATGATAGTACATGAGTCCTGAGCTCATGTCTCAGAGAACGTCTACACTGCAGTGCTATTTCGGGATACCAGAGAGATCCCGAAATAGCCACCCCGTGTCTTTTGAATGCACCTGCTATTTCAAAATATAGCAGATGCACTATTTCAGCATCCCTGTAAACCTTGTTCCATGAGGGATAAGGGATGTCTCGAAATAGTGCTTTATTTTGAAATTTGGTGCCTTGTAGACGCGCCAAATTTCAAAATAGCCTATTCTGAAAAAGAATCGAAATAAGATACGCAATTTGCATAGTGCAAATTGCGTATCTCATTTGAAGCTAAGGATGCAGTGTAGACATACCCTCAGGATGTGTCTAGACTACATCTCTCTGTCGATAGATGGAGATGAGGCACATCGAAATTACTAATAAAGCAGGGATTTAAGTATCCTGTGCCTCATTAGCATATACATAGCTGCCACTTTTTTTTTTAAACTGAGTTTTTTTTTGTTTTTTTTTTAAAGGCAGTCTAGACACGGATATGTTGAAAATAAAGCCTTTTTCGACGGATCCTGTAAACCTCATTTTTGGAGGAATACAGGGTCTGTCGAAAAAGTCTTTATTTTCAACAGATCCTTGTCTAGACTGCTGTTTTTTCGAAAAAAAAAAAAAAAAAAACCAAACTGTTTCGGAAAAAAGCGGTGGCCATATTTATGCTAATGAGGTGTGGGATATTTAAATCCCGGATTCATTAGAAATTTTGATGTGCTTGATTTGCATCCCTCTGTTGACAGAGGGATTCAGTCTAGATGTAGCCTCAGTGATGGACAGGTCTGGCAAATAAGGAAGTGCTACTTTGGCAAATATGATGTTGGCATTGCTTATGGGCAAGAGTCATGCCTTAGCAGTATGTATGGTCCAGTATGCTGTTTCCAGGAGAGAACTGATAGCTATGGATATAAGCAAAATGAAATGCAGGAGGTTCTTCATTCCTAGGCCAAAGATATAAATGCACCAACAGCACCAGTATTTAGGCACCAGTATTACTGGCATGAGGAGTGGGAAATTATTAGTAAAAACTTATATGATGCATAGTTGGACTGACTTTTTGCATGGAAACAGTCTCTGAAATGCCCGGGGAAACATATTTTTGGTACTGTAACATAATAGCTGGTGTGTATGTGTTGAATCCTGCACAGATACAAAATTGGTATCCACATCCGCATCTGCAAATATGATCTGTGGATATCCACGTCCACATCCACAGATATGGATAACTGCGTATACAAGGTGGATATCCGCACATTTGCAGAGTGGATACAAATGTATCTCTAACATCTGGATGCATAAAAACTGACCTGTGGATATAAAACATATGTCCACAGATGTTCACAACTCTCTGTATGTGCGCCACTGCCTTTACTGGACAGAATTGGAGCTGTGTTCCTATGCACGTGTCATAGACTCATTATGGCTTGTGAAGATTCTCCTTTAGCTCTGGTGGCAGAGGCTATGACTTTGGAGCAGGAAAATGCCATCCCTGTGAGTTTACTTGGCCTCCACTATGATAGCTGTGATATTCTGTGCCCCCACCTGCCTTTCTGCATGGCGTTTTTTTGCCAAACAACATTAGATTGGTGTATAAGGGGGTACTATGGGCATACTGGAAGCCCTAATTCCCAGGGGAGCACAATTAATGCCATGGCTTGTGTGTGGTGGAAAATAGTTGTAGATAGAAGACTGGAGTGTATGTTCTGCTAGGTATTAGATATAAATTGCTGCTGTTGTGTTTGTGTGTTATTGGCTGACAACCACAACTGTTCTACAACAAAAGTCTTTGTTGGTTAAGTAACACTTATTCTATTTGGGCAGCTGGGCAGCCCGTCTTTATTAAACAGGCAACCTTCATTTTAGCAACACTCCAGGTGTCGCCGAGGGAAGTGCATGGTAATTTAGGCAAATCAAAAATAAAGGCGCTTTTAGGACAGAAAATGGTTCTAAATGAATTCATTATAAAACCATTAAGTAGAAATGGAAAGGAAAAAGGACAGGCACAAAGAAGAACGTTAAATTGACACTTACCCCAAACGGCTTTAAATTGTTGATCAGAATGATTTAAAAAAAAATATAGACTGGATGTAACCGAACCAGTGTTTAAAAAAAGAGAGAGAGAAAGGGAGGGAAAAAAGCCAACATTTGCAGTGGTGCCCAGAAGGGAATAATATTCTCTTTTGACATTATTGATTGCACGGTGCATATTCTCCTGGCAAGAAACATAATTAACCATTCTGTCATGCCCGCTAGATGGAACAGACTGTCAGAGTCTTTTCAAACTGACATTTTATTGCTGCGGAAAAAGAAAATAGCCCCACACACTACAAAAAAGACCTTTTGCTTTGCACACTATGTACACTTAATTGAATACAGGCTAGTTACGACATGGAGTTGCCTGGTTCCTCTGATTAGTGTGTACAGTTGTTGCCGTCTGACCCCAAATCTCCTCACTCAATCTACCACCTCAGACCACTTAACCTTTCCTGACACAGGAAAGCTCAGAAATCCTTCAGCACACTCTCTTCTCTAGATATCACATTGTGGAAAGGCACCTGTTAGGCTTACTGTGCCTTTGCATCACTGGGCTGTTTCCTTGATTTAGGATCTTTGGGATCAGATTGTATATTCTAGTGAAGTTTCTTAATTTTCTATTGTTTTCATAATATATCTACCTATTGAAAGCAGAGTCGGGTAGCTTGCTAGGTATGCACTCATCCTGCACCATATGGATCTCCTGATGACTCAGAGAAACTGTCTCTACAGTTCACATGGTCATACAAGTAATGCTTCTATCCAGGGATTGCCCAGTGCTTCTCAAACATTAATTAAACCTCCCCAGAGCCCTGTGAGGTATGTGTGGTTAACATTGCCATACCCATTTTACAGACAAAGAAAGCTGAGATACAGTTGAGTGGAGTTCCTAAAGCTACTTTGGGGTTGACAATATGCTGTTTTTGTTTACAAGGTTTTGAGTTTTGGAGTTTTCAAATATTTGTTGTTTTGATGAAAAAACCCCAAATTTCAATATAAGGGCAATTTTTGTGTTAAAAAATCCATTTAATTGAAGAGTAATTTTTGTCAGGGGAGGAGGGAGAGAAGGGGAGAGTCAATGAAAAGTTTTTAACCAGCATTGGTGGTATTGGGTATCTCAACTTTTAAGAACCTAATTTGAGGCAACCTTAAAGAGACTTGATTTTCAGACTGGGAATGTTTTCTGATTTAAGGAGGTCTAAATTGGGTACCTGAAACTCTAAAGTACTAGTCACTGGTCACCTTCAAAAATATTGTACTTCATTATATTCAAGGAATCCGTATCAATCAAGTCATCTCATGGATCTTTTGTCTTGGCACAATATGGATTAAATGATGGATTTTTTTATTCACTCAATTTTTCTTAATATTTTGGCTTGCTCTGTCACTAACAACATCATTTATTTTCATTCCCCTTCATTTTCTTTCATTTATTTGCAAATATTAAGTGACTTGCATAACAAAAGGTAAAATTCTCCGCCACACTGTCAACAGAGAATTTGTTTCAATTTATATATTTCACCGTACATTTTACATTATTAACCTGTTTGGGAAAAAAAAGAGCATTTTTACATGCTAATTGAGTTTCTCAAATTTAGGGTGTGTCTACTCTGCAGGGCTTAACTCAAAATAAGCTATGCAAATTGAGCTACATCAATTGCAAAGCTATTTCAAAATAGCTTATTTGGAAATTGGGAGCATCCACGCTGCACTTATTTAGAAATAGAGCACTCTTCCTTCGACTTCCCTTACTCCTTGTACAATGAGAGTTACAGGAATCGTAGTAAGAAGTCCTTCAGCTTGTCAGTATTTTGACACTATTTTGAAATAACTGCCTGCCGTGTAGACACGGACTAAATTATTTTGGAATAGTGTTGCAGTGTAGATGTACCCTTATTGGCTGCTAATCATTCTGATTCACAGCTTTGGTGCTTCGGAGGCAGTAGGTGGCGACATAACTTATTATATGGTTTTATCATACTTTAGGCAAGCCGATTGCATCATAGAAGACTAAATTAGAGGATTTCTGCAAAGTTAGGACCTACATAAAATTATAAAAATTAAGGATTGGTCAGGGGATAGTGTTTTGGCTTTTGCTTCTTGAGGTCTGAAGGCTCTGGGATGAACTGTTTGAAGGCCACCTTCATTTTCCCCACTCTCATCTGTCTTGTCGGTTTCGACTGATCTTTTCAAGCCTGTAACAATCTACTTAACACTGTGGAGCCCAGTACTTGTTAGTATCTTAGCCACTATTATGAGAAATATTATTAGTATTAGTAGTAGTATTAATAAAGTGGAAGGTGACAAATAAATTATTTCTGGTCTGTCTTTTTTTAATGGTTCTGTGATACTGGATAATAATCTTACAAATACAAATCACCGGAATGCTTTTGGTCTGCTGCTGCAGGAAACATCATGGTTGGTCAGTGAAGGAAGGGCTGGGGGGAGGCAAGGCCACAGCCCCAGGCCTTACACTGAGGCCTTGGCCCCATGGCAGACAAGCTGCCTCTCCATATGGACAATAGGAGGCAGAAAATCTGGTTTGACCAGTTTCCACTTTTGGTGACTTTTGCATGTCGACACCATCTTAGTGGCCAAACCTTCCCTGTGTAGACAGAACCTTGGTTTCCCTGTTAGGTTTGTAATGAAGACACTCTTTGCAAAGAGCATTGCTGGCAAAGTTTGTCATAGATCTACTTCCAATGCTGCAAGAGAGTAGAGGCAAAAATGAATGTGGAAGAGAAATGAGATAAAAATCGGAGCCCATGGAATTTGTACGTAGATGGTTACATGGCGTGATAATCAGATTTATTGAGATTTGACGCTCAGCCTGTGATGTTTATAGATGTGAGAGATGTCAAGTATTAATATATCTGGCCTGGATGAGCAGACCTCAAGCCCTATAAATAAAACCCATTTTAAATGAGCACAGAACTCCATCCATTCTGCAATGTATAATCCCTGCAACTATCCCTGGGGATTGATTAGTTAATGAAGTCTTTATTAGTGTCAGGTGAGCAAAGGACTAATTTTTGGCTTCAGCAGTTTTGCTCAGGAAAGCAAAGAGAAAAAGGCAGGTGATTTCTCTGCCATACTGGCATGGGCATATTGATTGCATATTGTCGTTTAGAATGAGCAGTGTTTGTAAAACCTTACAATGGGATTTCCAGAAGAGCCCAAGGGATTTAGATGCACCATTCTCATCAATATTCAATTCCCCTCTTAGAACATCTCAACCATCATCCCTGCCCCAATTAGAAAAAGCCTGCTGTCACACCACCCAGAGATCCAACACTTGCATTGTGTCGCCGTTTTGAAGTTTGTTCCATTGAAAATGACAAGGCATAAAAGCATGTAAACCCGGCCAAACAATATTATTGAAGAAACTGCACTTTTTACGTCAAAGAAATCACATGGAGCAGCACAGTGGTGGCAATTTTCTAGCAGTAGACACAGTATCCATCAACAATACATTAGGGATAAGATCATCCTGGGGCAATACAATAGCCTATCATTCAGGATGGGAGAAAACTTATGGGCTAGAGTCTTAGCTAATGTAATTCAGCATAACTCCTAGTAGTGTGGTGCTGGTTTGTACCTGTCACATAAAAGTCATATGTGGGTCCTGCAGCTTACCAGGCCCGGGATGGAACTTTCCATCCTAGCTGTACATAGTCTGGGACCCTGCAAGTGCAAACAGCAGCTGGACTTTATCAGCTTTATCCCATGTCTTGAGCTGGGAAACTACTAAGCGGTAAACAAGTTTGACCTCGGTCTCAGTTCATAAGAGTGATAAGAATGACATTGAGCCAGTATGCGCATACGCGGTAAACAACTGTAGTGTAACTGGTGTAGGGAGTCCGGTGCCCAGTGAGTCTCATCAGGGACCCACACCTCCGAGGGTGCCCTGGATTCCCCCAGCTGGAGCCACTTCTGCTGCGGCCTGGTATGAGGTGACAGGAATGGGACTCCCTGCAGACTGAAGGGGCATAAGCATTTCTAAGTGCCTGTTGCTCTCTTATGCATTGCTCTACCTGTGCTTATTGATGTGCCACTTTGCAGTAGCTTTGTAAATGCAGAACAGCATTAACCCTGTAGTAGTAGTGATGTAGAGAGATTAATAAAAGCAACTATCCCTAATTGACTCTGTGTGAAGCTAATCCAGAATCTTGTTTGGCCATGCCCCTGTGAGTTGTCAGTACCATATGAGAATCTGTTCCTGTGTTCTTCAGATGTGCATTGAACCTGATCCCAAACCTGTGGATGTCAATGGGATTCTTCTAATGTATTTTAGGATTCTGTGGATTGGACTCATGGTGCATTTTAGCTTCGGTCTACATGGTCAGAGAAAATCAGTGCAAGATACGCAACTCCAGCTGCGTGAATTGCACAGCTGCAGTCAATGTACTTTATATTGATTTTCTGGGGAGGCCCCACAGTGGAAGGTGGACAGGAGGAACTCTCCCATCAACTTCCCTTACTCCTTGTGACTGCTAGGAGTTCTGAGGTCGACGGGGGCACCCTCAGCATTTGATTTAGTGGGTCCTTACCAGACCTGCTAAATCAAATGCTGGAAGATTGACTTCCTACACATTAACCTTCCTGGAAGATGAAATGTGCCCTCTGTCTCCTGTGGAAAATCTTCTGTGTCATATTGTTAAGTGAGTGTATACACGGATTACAAAACAAGCAACGTGAGCTACCTTATCTTTCATTTTGGAGATTTAATAAACACTGTTATTGCTGCTTGTCATTTACAAAAGTTGTCTTAAAAGTGGTTCTTTGAGAGGAGGAGCAATATCAATGATAAATAGATCATTGGTACGGAATAAGAATAGCTTCTTAATTGCGGTAGGGGCTAATTTTTTATTTCAGATCTAGGACCAGCACTATGTTAGGTGATAATGCTCAGGTCTAAAGTTAGTTGCTGTATAAGTTGCTGGAATGATCATTTGTGATGCAGACTTCATCTGTACTCTCCTGGAAGCTTGTCTCTGCTCTCATTGGAGGTAAGAGAAGACCGCACAGCCTCAATGGCCCATTCAGTACTTGGCATTTCCTCCGATGCTGCTCTACAGAGGTGTTAATTGTCATGGTAGGATTTTTAAAAATGTGTATACCCATCTACTCACAACTGGCCAGAAAGCACAATGAATTTCAGAGACTGCTGAGAAACCATTGGCAGGTGACCACTACCACCAAATGAAATGTTTTGAATGTTCATAATGTTGATGCAGCGAGGAGTCCTGTGGCACCTTATAGACTAACTGAAGTGTAGGAGCATAAACTTTCGTGGGCAAAGACCCACTTCGTCACATATAAGGTGCCACAGGACTCCTCGCTGCTTTTGCAGATTCAGACTAA
This sequence comes from Pelodiscus sinensis, assembly GCF_052426305.1. NCBI lineage: Eukaryota > Metazoa > Chordata > Testudines > Trionychidae > Pelodiscus > Pelodiscus sinensis. The sequence goes on along the minus strand of NC_143077.1, from coordinate 6,758,790 downwards.
CACGGCTACCCCTCTGATACTTGACATAATGTTGATGAAATTGATTTGAAAATGTTCTGATAATTTTGTTCTGTCTTTTTAGACCATGGCTAGTATTATCTTTTACTTACTAATGGACCCTGGATGGATACAAACTGATTGATCCTGTTGTTCATGCTTTATTATAGCTGTCACATGAGCCATCATATCCCCTTGTACAAATTAATCATTCCATTTTTCTTTGTAGAATTGATGTTTTCTACAATGGAAAAACAAAGGTGCTGTCTAAAAGGGCCAGGTATATGAGGACACCATATTCCTCGTGCTGACCTCTGTGTCTGATCGTTCATGAGGTGTATAGAAATAACACTAATATAATTTTGGCGTTGGAAAGAACATCAACATCTACAACATTATTCAGTGCATAAAGTGAGGGGGAGGTACAAAGTTATGCATATTAAGGAGAAAGCTCCATCTGCTACTGAACCAGATTTTAGGAGAGCATCCCTATACAGCTTAACTTCTGTACCAGGAAACACAAATGGAGCAAATAATTAAGGAATCCATTTGCAAACATCTAGAAGATAAGGTGATAAGTAACAGTCGGCATAGATTTGTCAAGAACAAATCATGTCAAATCAATTTGATGGCTTTCTTTTGCAGGGTGAAAAGCCCTGAAGATCAGGTGGAAGCTGTAGATGTGCTATATCTAGATTTTAGTAAGGCATTTGATAAGGTCTTGCTTGACCCCCTCATTAGCAAACTAGGGAAATACAACCTAGATGGAGCTAAGGTAGGTGCATAACTGGGATAACTGTTTCTAGAGAGTAGTTATCAATGGTTCCCACTCATGCTGAAAGGACATAGCGAATCGGATTCTGCAGGGATCAGTCTTGCATCCAGTTCTAGAGATGTTAAATTTAGATTAGTTGGCTAATTGAATAGTCAATGCAATTTGCATCGACTATTCAATTAGTCAATAAGGGCACCTCCGCCTTTAAAGTGTAGCAACAGCTGCTGTTACACTTCAAAGGTGAAAGCGCTGCGGGGAGCACAGGGCCAGCTGGAGGACTCAAGCAGTCCCCTGCTGGCCCTGGGCACCCTGCGGTGTTTCAAAGTGTCAGCTCCGTATGGACCCTGGGCTCCATGCGGTGTTGCCACTTTGAAACTCTGTGGGGAGCCCAGTGTCGCATGGAGGCTGGGGTCAGAGTTCCCAGTTGACCCCGGGTTCCACACGGCATTGTCGTTTTGATGCTCCCCCTCTTCTTCCCTGCCTTGCTGCCTCTTTCTAGGGTGTGTCTAGACTACAGGGTTTTGTCGACAAAAGTGGACATAACATCGACAAAACTCAGCAGTTTTGTCGATGTATGTAAACCTCATTCTACGAGGAATAACGCCAGAGTTCTGTCGATAGAAGGCATTATGGCATCTACACTGTCCTTTGCGTCCACACTGTTATGTCGACAAAGCAGCTTGCTTTGTCGACAGAACTGGATGTAGTCTAGACGCTCTTTGTCGACAGAAGCTTTGTCAACAGTATCTGTCGACAAAACTTCTGTCGACAAAACCCTGTAGTCTAGACATACCCATAGAGGCAACAAGGGGCGGAAGCAACTGGTTGACTAGAGTGTCGACTAGTCATTCACGTTCCTCTCCAGTTCTGTTCGATATTTTCATCAGTGGTTGAGATATTGGTATGGAAAGTTCACTTATAAAGTTTGTGGATGATACAAAGTTGGGAGGGGTTGCAAGTGGTTAGGAGGATAAGACTATAATTCAAAGTGATCTGGGCAAACTGGAGATATGGTCTGAGGTAAATAGGATGACATTTAATAGGACAAATGAAAAGCACTCCACTTAAGAAGAAATAATCAGTTACACACAAAATGGGAAGTGGCTATCTAGGAAGGAGTACTGCAGAAAAGGATGTCGGGGTCATAGTGGACCACAAACGAAATATGAAGCAACATTGTGACACTGTTGCTAAAAATGCAAACATCATTCTTGGATATATTAACACAAGAATGGCTGTACTGGATCAGACCAAAGGTCTTTCTAACCCAGTATCCTGTCTTCTGACAGTGGCCAATGCCAGGTGCCTTAGAGGGAATGAACAGAACAGGTAATCCATCCCCTGTCTCCCATTCCCAGTTTCTGACAAACAGAGGCTAGAGACACCATTTCTGCTCATCCTGGCTACAACCATTGATGGACCTATCCTCTGTGAATTTATCTAGTCCTATTTTAAACCCTGTTAAAGTCTTGGTCTTCACAACATCTTCTGGCAAGGAGTTCCACAGGCTGAGTGTGTGTTGTTTGAAGAAACCCGTCCTTTAGTTTGTTTTAAACCTGCTACCTATTAAATTCATTTAGTGACCCACAATTCTTCATTTATGGGAACAAGCAAATAACTTTTCCTTATTTACCTTTTCTACACCTGTCATAATTTCATAGACCTCTATCATATCCCCTCCAGTTATCTCTTTTCCAAGCTGAAAAGTCACAGTCTTATTAATCTCTCCTCATAAGGCAGCCATTCCATACTCCAAAATTTTTTTGCTGACCTTTTCTGAACTCTTTCTGGTGCCAAGATGCCTTTTTGAGGTAAGGTGGCTACATATGCGCAAAGTATTCAAGATGTAGTCATAAAATGGATTTCTATAAAGGCATTAAGATATTTTTGTCTTATTCTCCACCCCTTTCTTAATGATTCCTAACATTTTATTTGGTTTTCTGAGGGTACGTCTACACTAGCTCCCTGGTTCGAACTAGGGAGGCTAATGAGGGCGACCGAAATTGCAAATGAAATGCAGGATTTAAATATCCTGCGCTTCATTAGAATGTTCCTGGGCAGTCGCCATTTTGGAAACTGACTAGCCCGGAATAAATGCCCGCATCTACACACGGCAGTGAAACAGGAGTTTGAAGTAAACCCCTTAACTCGAATTAGCTGTTACTCCTCTTGGAATTAAGTTTAATAGCTAATTCGAGTTAAGGGGTTAAATTATCCGCATTACGTTGTATTTATCAACATTAAAATTAATCTGCCATTTTGTTGCCCAATTACCTAGTTTTGTGAGATCCTTTTGAAGCTCTTCACTGTCTGCTTTGGACTTAACTATCTTGATCAGTTTTGTATCTTCTGCAAATTTTATCACCTCGCTCTTTACCCCATTCTCCTGATCATTTATGTGTTTGTTAATTCTGTTCTTTAATAGTTTCCGCCAGTTTTCCCAGTACTGAAATTAGACTTACTGGCCTGTAATTGCCAAAATCACCCGTAGAGTCCTTTTTTTGAAAATTGGCATCACACTAACCTTCAGTCATTTGGTAAAAGTTAGGTTACAAGCCATGGTTAGTAGTTCCACAATTTCACATTTAAGTCCCTTCAGAACTCTCATGTGAATGCCATCTGGTCCTGGTGACTTAGTACTGTTTCATTTATCAATTTGCTCTAAAACCTCAATCTGGGACAGTTCCTCTAATTTGTAACCTGCAAAACATGGCTCAGGTTTGCAGTTGTGTAACAGGAGTACTTTTAAGCAAAACACAAGAATTAAGTCTGGAGTATTGTGTTCAGTTCTAGGAGCCTCATTTCAGGAAAAATATGAACAACTTGGAGAAAGTTCAGAAGAGAGTGATAAAAATTAGAAACCATGATCTAGGAGGGTCAGGGAAAAACCGGGAGGCAAGGTCAAATCAGGATCTTAGATGCCTATATACAAATGTGAGAAGTATGGGAAATAATCAGGAAGAACTGGAAGTGCTAATAAGTACAATTATGACATTGTTGGCATCACAGAAACTTGGTGGGACAATACAGGCAGTCCCCGACTTACGTCGGATCCACAGTTACGAACGGGGTTTGCTCCACGTCTCCCTGGTCTGCTGGAGACCAGCAGACCAGGGAGACGGGGAGCAAAGCCTCTGAGGATGCTGGCAGCGGGACAGCAAAAGCCGTGGAGCACGCGGGCAGCTGTCCTGCTGCCAGCGTCCTCAGAGGCTTTGCTCCCCGTCTCCCTGGTCTACTGGTCTCCAGCAGACCAGGTAGACGTGGAGCAAAGCTGCGGAGGACCCGAGCGGCAGGACCGCGGTGCATCTCGGTCCGCCGCCCGCGTCTCCCTGGTCTGCTGGGGGGGGCGCAGCTAGTACGCCCCCCCCAGCAGACCAGGCTTTTCTCCGGACGCCTGTGGTAGAGCAGCTGGGGCGCTGCCGGTTGGTCCCGCAGCACCGCTCTGGGCACTACTGGACCAACCCGGCAGCACCCCAGCTGCTCTGCCCCAGGCATCCTGATTCAGCTGCTGCTAGTCAGTTTCAGCAGCGGCTGAATCAGGACGCCTGGGGCAGAGTAGCTGGGGTGCTGCTGGGTTGCTCCAGTAGCACCGCTCCTCGGGAGCTCCTTGGCTTAACCACGAGATCTTGCATGATCTAAAAATTAAAAAGGAGTCATATAAAAAATGGAAAGTAGGACAAATTACAAAGGTTGAATATAGGCAAACAGCACAGGAATGCAGGGGCAAGATTAGAAAGGCAAAGGCACAGAATGAGCTAAAACTAGCTACCAGAGTAAAGGGAAACAAGAAGACTTTTTATAAATACATTAGAAGCAAGAGGAAGACCAAGGAGAGGGTAGGTCCACTGGTCAGTGAGGAGGGAGAAACAGTAACAGGAAACTTGGAAATGGCAGAGATGCTCAATGACTTCTTTGTTTCGGTCTTCACCGAGAAGTCTGAAGGAATGACTAACATAGTGAATGCTAGTGGGAAGGAGGTAGTTTTAGAAGGTAAAATAAAAAAAAGAACAAGTTAAAAATCACCTAGAAAAGTTAGATGCCTGCAAGTCACCAGTGCCTAATGAAATGCATCCTAGACTACTCAAGGAGCTGATAGAGGAGGTAGCCGAGCCTCTAGCTATCATCTTTGGAAAATCATGGGAGGCAGGAGAGATTCCAGAGGACTGGAAAAGGGCAAATATAGTGCCCATCTATAAAAAGGGAAATAAGAACAACCCAGGAAACTACAGACCAGTTAGTTTAACTTCTGTGCCAGGGAAGATAATGGAGCAAGTAATTAAGGAAATCTTCTGTAAACACTTGGAAAGTGGCAAGGTGATAGGGAACAGCCAGCATGGATTTGTAAAGAACAAATCATGTCAAACCAATCTGATAGCTTTCTTTAATAGGATAACGAGTCTTGTGGTTAAGGGAGAAGCAGTTGATGTGGTATACCTAGACTTTAGCAAGGCGTTTGATATGGTCTCGCATGATATTCTTATCAATAAACTAGGTGAATACAACTTAGATGGGGCTACTATAAGGTGGGTGCATAACTTGGGGTATGTCTACACTACCCCCCTAGTTTGAACTAGGGGGGGTAATGTAGTCATACGGAGTTGCAAATGAAGCCCGGGATTTGAATTTCCCGGGCTTCATTTGCATGAAGCCGGACGGCGCCATTTTTAAATGCCGGCTAGTTCAGACTCCGTGTCGCGCGGCTACACGCGGCACGGACTAGCTAGTTCGGATTAGGCTTCCTACCTGAACTAGCTGTACGCCTCATGGAACATTTAAAAATGGTGCCGTCCGGCTTCATGCAAATGAAGCCCAGGAAATTCAAATCCCGGGCTTCATTTGCAACTCCGTATGACTACATTACCCCCTCCTAGTTAGAAATAGGGGGGTAGTGTAGACATACCCTGGCTGAATAACCATACTCAGAGAGAAGTTATTAATGGTTCACAATCCTGCTGGAAAGGCATAACAAGTGGGGTTCCGCAGGGGTCTGTTTTGGGACCGGCTCTGTTCAATATCTTCATCAACGATTTAGATATTGGTATAGAAAGTACGCTTATTAAGTTTGCAGATGATACCAAGCTGGGAGGGGTTGCGACTAATCTGCAGGATAGGGTCATAATTCAAAATGACCTGGACAAATTGGAGAAATGGTCTGAGGTAAACAGGATGAAGTTTAATAAAGTCAAATGCAAAGTGCTCCACTTAGGAAGAAACAGTCAGTTTCATACATACAGAATGGGAAGCGACTGTCTAGGAAGGAGTACGGCAGAAAGGCATCTAGGGGTTATAGTGGACCACAAGCTGAATATGAGTCAGCAGTGTGATGCTGTTGCAAAGAAAGCAAACATGATTCTGGGATGCATTAACAGGTGTGTTGTGAGCAAGACACTGGAAGTCATTCTTCTACTTTGTGCTGATTAGGCCTCAGTTGGAGTATTGTGTTCAGTTCTGGGCAACGCATTTCAAGAAAGATGTGGAGAAATTGGAGAGGGTCCAGAGAAGAGCAATGAGAATGATTAAAGGTCTAGAGAACATGACGTATGAGGGAAGGCTGAAGGAATTAGGTTTGTTTAGTTTAGAAAAGAGAAGATTGAAGGGGGACATGAGAGCAGTTTTCAGATATCTAAAAGGGTGTCATAAGGAGGAGGGAGAAAACTTGTTCATCTTGGCCTCTGGGGATAGAACAAGAAGCAATGGGCTTAAACTGCAGCAAGGGAGATTTAGGTTGGACATTAGGAAAAAGTTCCGAAAGGGGCTTAATTTGAAATGAAGTCAGTGAGACGGACGGAAGTACGAGTTGAAAGGGTTTTCCTGAATCAAGGCTTTAATAGGTTTGCCCATCTTGTGGAAACTTAATTAACAAGAGGTTCTTTTCCCACACCACAAATCTCCCCCTTTCCGCTGCCGATTACAGGATTATGTTTCCAGCATTGTGAAATCTGGATGCTATTTCTCCAGTGAAGGAGATAATTGGCTATAGTGCTGCAAATATGCTGTTGTTTTGTAGATCAATGCAGAGCTTGCTGAAGAGAAGTGGTTCACTTATAAGCCCATCCAGAATATAACAACAAGATCTCCAAATTGATGTAATGATAACATTCAAAATAGATAAAATTCATAGATAGGCTATTTCTGATTTTCAAGAGCACAATGTCTGAAGATTCTGCCCAGGAACTCATTCATTATTGGTGACCTCCTTTCTGCAACCTCCTGTGGTAGATCAGTATTTAGATTCATTTAGACAGAGGAAAAACTCTCTCTGCCTCAGTTTCCTCAACGTCAGTAAGCAACATAATTGGGAAGAGAACCCAGGGTCCGTACTAGCCATTACCCACTAGACAGCACTGGTTTTCTATCTGTTGAACTTACAGTAGATGTTCTGGCATTAAATCCCCTTTCATCTGTTGAAATGAACCACATATTTGTGACAGTTCAGCTTTTGTACACTGTAACGGGGTGGACGAGGCCCGACACCCCCTGCTGTAGGCCTTCCCATACCATGCCCCAAGGAACAGAGAAGTAAAGAGGTCCTCCAGGCAGACTAGAGTGGTTACTTCTCCAGCAGCCAATCAGGGGCCAGCAGGCTGATATAAAAGAAGCTGCTGGGCCAGGGCCTGTCAGTTCCTCTCTGGAGCTTGACCCAACCAGATCTAGGGTATGTCTCCACTGCCACCCTAGTTCAAAATAGGATGGCTAATGTAGGCATTCAAACTTGCAAATGAAGCCCAGGATTTAAATATCCCGGGATTTATTTGCATGTTCCCGGGTGCCGCCATTTTTAAATGCCCCGTAGTTCAAGCGACCTGCCTGTGGCTACATATGGCACGGACTAGGTAGTTCGAATTAAAGCTCCTAATATGAACTACCTAATCTGTGCCGCATGTAGGTAGTTCGAACTACGGGGCATTTAAAAATGGTGGTGCCCGGGAACATGCAAATAAAGCCCAGGATATTCAAATCCCGGGCTTCATTTCCAAGTTTGAAAGCCTACCTTAGCCTCCCTAGTTCGAACTAGGGTGGCAGTGTAGATATATCCCAGGGACTGACTGGGAGGACAGCAGCACCTAGGACAGCTCCGAGTGCCGGCTGAACTTCAGATCTGGTTGAGACCCAGATCCAGCGGCTGTAGTCTAGCCAGGACTGGCTACAAAACTTCACAGAGCCCTGGACAGCATGAATTGAGAGCCTGAGAGATCAGGCTGGACGGAGCAGCATCTTGGGTAAGTGCCCCAGTGATCAAGGGAGCAGCAGAGATATTTTGCAGGCAACAGCTTCTTACAGGGTCCCTGGGCCAAAACCCAGAGGAGTGGATCCACCCCCCCCCCATACACACAATCCCCAGCAGCTACAGCAAGGGGTAAGAAGAAGTCTGGTCCCAGGCAACCAACCAGAAAGCCATCAGGGACACCTCCACTCCCAGAGACAGCCGGGACAGAGAAGCGGCAGATGCACCCTCGGCTACAAAGGTGATCCTGCGAGAGGGTGAGCCTCTTCACGTAGACCTAACATTTTCTGTTGGCAGAGACTGATTATGGAGCGAGGGACTGTATGGGGCAGAGAAAGACGGTGTGTTTCTTAATGCTCATTTCTGTCCTCTTAAGAAAAATATATAGTAATCAAATTCAGAGTGAGCCGTGAGTGAATTGATGCTTTCATTTAAAAAACAGCTTAATTATCCACCAGCTGGGCAGACAGAGTGATTGTAAAGTGTCTTGGAATAAAATAGGATCCTTGGCTTTGGTTGGCAGTGGAGGAGAGTTGAGTTGTGCTCTGAAGTGTGAACAGTGAATGTACAAGGAAACGCTGGTGGTGCTGGCTTGCTGCACGCGCATGATGGAAGGTGTTTGTTCAGGGATATATTTGTAGCTTGACTGGGAAATAAAAGCAGCTTGATTTTGATCATAAATCATTCCAATGAGCCAAGTTAATCAGCATTCATCGCCACCGTCCTGGTGATGCATTCTCTCTTGGGCTGAACGGATGTCTTGTGCGCAGCATTAAAAAAACAAATAAGACTGGAGGCTAAAGGTGCGTTTTCACAGCCTGCTGAAGCAAGCCTTCCAGCCACAGTCAACAGACTGGGCCTCGTTGAGGGTTCTAAAAATAAAAGTGTAGACCCTGCTTTGAAGTGTCAGCTCAGGCTGGAACTCGACCTCTAAAGCCTAAGAAGGGGAGCACCACCGACTATTTTAGGATTTTATCTACTGCCCATCTGGGACAGCGCACTTGTCCCACGCGGGGGTGAAAAGGGATAAAACGGCCCTGGGGGCGTGGGGGGCGCTGAGGCTGAAAGACAATCAGGGATGAGGCAGCCAATCAGGGCTTGGCTGAGCCCTATAAGAAGGGCTACTGGACAGGAAGAGCTCACTCTTGCTCCGCCTCTGGAGGGAGGGGGATGCAGCTGCTTCCCAGCAGAGGTGCCTTAGAAAGAGCATTGCTGGGGAAAGAGAGCAATCCAGGAGAGTGCCAGCCTGAGTAATCCCCAGGATGACACCCCAGGGAGGTACTAGGGCAGCAGAGGAGCCAGAGCAGGAGTAAGCAGCATGTCCAGCCCCCTCTCGGCAATGATGTAGTGGCCAGTCAACTAGGGAAGGGGCTAGTTGACGATTGGCAGTAGGTCGTTGAGGCAAGGTGGGTTTTGGGGTGATTGGGTAACCCAGCAGTGGAGGAGCCTGGGTGTGGGTACAACTAGGAAGGCAGTACCCAGGCCAAGGGGCATTGCGGTTTGGAAGGGATGTGGGGGCCTGACAAGTGGTGGAGACAGGAAACAGGTAACCTCAGGAAAGACACTGGCCAGCAGAGGGCACTTTGAGACCAAAGAAAAGCTAATTCCTGGACTTGCCAGCAGGCGGTCCCATGGTGGTGAGTCTGAACTGCTACATCACTCCTTGGCATCTTCCATGTCAAGTCAAGAGCCAACTCCCTGGTGGACCTGAAGGACTCTCTCTGAGATCTTGGGCCTGTAACTTAATTTCTCTGCATGTCAGTCCCCTACTATAAAACGTGGATATTCATTTTCCCTTTTGCCTATTCTTTGTCTCTTTAGACTAATGCTTTTGGGGGCGAGGGCTGTTTCTTAAGATGTGTATTTACCGTGCCCAGTCCAATGGGCCTCGGACCTCGATTGGAACCTCCCGGTAGTACTCTCAAGTGGGGGCTGATCTTATGCCTTAAAACAGTGATGGGCAACCTAGGCTAGCGAGTGGGCCTCATGAGCAGCCCTCCTTCATCTCCGTGTGCCACAAGGTTGTTGTCACCAAGACGGTTTCCCAGGATAGAGTAGTGTGGCTCGTGGCGCTTGCATCCCTGGAATTTGCCGACTGAACCGTAGCAGCACGTGGACTGGAAGCAGAGGGTGCTCACGACTTTCATTGTCAGTGTTGTGTACAATCAGCATGCACTTCCCTGATTTGCTTGACGTACACGTCGCCATAGTAATAACGGTAGGAAAAACCTGAGGATGGAAACCAGTGGACTGGCAACCTGAACATGGGCAACGATAAATAAAACATCTCCTGGGGCATGCCTAGAACCCCAATGGGCTGCATGTGGCCCGGGAACTACAGGCTGCCCACTGCTGCCTTAAAATTTAGCCCCTGTGTGCTTGAGGAGGGGCATAGCGGCTGTGCAGACTTTCAGTTTAAGGGAGATTCCTGTTGTTTGCAGGGAGAATTCACATCTTCAGCAATGCTAGGTTTCAGAGAGGTCGCCGCGTTAAGCTGTTTCAGCAGAAACAACAAGGAGTCCCGTGACAGCTGAAAGACTAACAAATTTATTTGGGCATAAGCTTTCGCGGGCTGGAGCCTGCTTCCTGCAGCGGATGATGCTTCTGTTCTAAGTGCTTGTCAACAGTGTGGTCTGGACTGCACGTCAGCCCTCTTCCCCCATCCCTGAAAACCAAACAGTGTCTTGAAAAACAGTTTTGGGGCTTGATCTGTCAAGGGGCTGAGTCCTTTGGCCCTGATCCTGCACAGCACTTAAGCATGTAAGCACACAAACCGTTTCACGGCAGAGAGTCCTGGACATTTCATGTGCTTTCGGCAAAGCAGGAGCGTTACGGCATTGCATGATCAGGCTCTGCACCAGGCAGGATCGAGCCCTCAAACACCTGCCCTCCGCAGTCAGTTCTGAAACCCACTGAAAACAACTGGCCAAGGCGCTGGTTAAACGTATGAGTCGTCCCTTCCATTTAATTTCTCTCAGCGAGGCAGAGGTGGGGGATTTATTTAACCACGAGCGTATGGAACAAAGCCATTGCACGAAGACAAAAGGCCTCCAAGCCTTGTGTGGAAACTGTGCCTGTTGAATGTCATTATAACATCATTGTAAGTTGGTTGAGTTTTCCTGGCCTGCAGCTTCATTCCTGCCCTGCAGGGACTCCAAATTAAAGGACAGCCAGCTAAGTAAGTGCTGGTGAGTCTTGCCTTACAGTCAGCATTGGCCTTTAAATGTTCCAAGATACAGCACGCTGCAGCCTCAGTTCATACGTAGCTCGTTTTATTTGCTGACTAATGAGGGCATTTAAAATATCAATTATGTTTCTGCCAATATTAAAAAAAAGTCAAACTAACATTTCTCATTGTAATTCCTTGTTTGTATTAAAAATTTAAATAGCAGGAGGAGGGGGAAAATAAATTTAGTGGCAGAACTGCTGAAAAAACAAAAACAAACCCAAAGCAAGAAAGCAGTAGGAATATGTGTGAAATACATGCTGCGGGCTCATTAGATACCCCAGTAAAGGATCAAGCCGTTGAAGGGGCTGTTACCTAGTTATCATGCAACCTTCGGAAGGCTTCTTAATTCCCAAACTACTGGAAAAGGAAGCTGTACCCAGAGATCAGGGCTAGGACCTGATGTGAGAGAGAATCTAAGCACGCAAGACCAATCCCAACTCAATCATCCCAGCCAGGGGTTTGCCAAGCTGGGATTTAAAAACCTCTAAGGATGGAGATTCCACCGCCTCCCTAGGGAACCCATTTCAGTGCTTCCCCACCCTCCTAGAGAAAGAGTATTTTCCAATATCCAACCTAGATCTCCACTGTAACTTGAGACCATTGCTCCTTGTTCTGCCATCTGTCACTACTGAGAACAGCCTCTCTCCATCCTCTTTGGAACCCCCCTTCAGGGAGTTGAAGGCTGCTATCAAATCCCCCTCACTCTTCTCTCCTGCAGACTAAATAAGCCCAAATCCCTCAGCATCTCCTTATAGGTCATGTGCTCCAGCCCCTTAACCCTTTTGATTGCCCTCTGCTTCACCCTCTCCAGTGCATCCACATCCTTTCTGTAGTGGGGGGGCCCAGAACTGGACGCAGTGCTCCAGATGTGGCCTCACCAGTGGCAAATAAAGGGGAATAATCACTTCTCTAGATCTGCTGGCAATGCTCCTCCTAATGCACCCTAATATGCCATTCTCCTTCTCAGCTACAAGGGCGCAATGTTGACTCAGATCCAGTTTCTCATCCACTGGAATCCCCAGGCCCTTTTCTGATGAACTGCTGCTTAGACAGTTGGTCCTCAGCCTGTTGCAGTCCTTGGGATTCTTCCTTCCCAAGTGCAGGACTCTGCACTTGTCGAACCTCATCAGATTTCTTTTGGCCCAATCCTCCAATTTGTCAAGGTCACATTGGACCCTCTCCCCCTATCTTAGGGTATGTCTAGACTACATTCCTCTGGCGACAGAGAGATGTAAATTAGACATACCGAAATTGCTAACGAAGCGGTGATTTAAATATCCCACTCTTCATTAGAATAAAAATTGCCAGCAAAAAGCGGCAGTCTAGGCAGGGATTGGTCGACAAGGAAAGCCTTTTCCGACCGATCCTGTAAACCTCGTTGCCTGAGGCATAAGGGATCTGCTGGAAAAGGCTTTCCTTGTCGATCGATCCTTGTCTAGACTGCTGCTTTTTCCCGGCAAATTGCCATGTCGGCAAAAAATGGCAGCCATTTTAGTTCTAATGAAGCACATGACATGGGTAGCAGTTTGAGCACTCACTACCCCACGCAGTGCCTCCTGCTGGTCGGTCTGAGAATTAACTCTTCCAGCCCTGGAACACCCCCTGTTGGCCGGTATCTCACCCTCAGTAACCTGTCTTCTGCCCCTGTGTCCCTCCTGCCCCACAGTGCACCTTTCCTTGGGGTGCTGCCCCATAGCACTGCCCCTACACTCTGAGGTCCTCCCCTCCCATGGAACCCCAGTCCTCTACCCACTGTCAGTTGTCATCTAGTGCCTGCCTGAGGGGCAAACTGCAATCTGAAATGGCCACTCATCACAGGCAAGGGGGTGTGGACCTGCTGCCTTTTGCTGCACTGGCTGCCTCCCTGCAGCCCTGATAACTTCAGGCCTTAAGGGCAAGGCCTCAGCCTGAGTTTACCTGGTTCTACAGATGCAGCAAGAGTGTCTGTTCTCCTCTCAAGATCCTCTATTTATACTCCCCCAGTTGGGCCCTAATTGGCTGCCACCTGCCTCAGCTGATTGCTCCACAGTCCCCGCCCCCCAGGGCTGGGTTTAACCCTAATCTCACTTGGTGTGGGGTGACTGCCCTGCTACACATGGTTATCCATGCAAGAGTAGGTCCTGCCAGGCTAGCCAAATTCTAGTTCACATTGCTGTGTTCTCCCTACATAAAATTGGAAGTGGAATTTTAGTGGATATCATATTTTCCACTTCTTGGCTAGGGCGGCATGAAGCTAAATAAACTGCTGTTTCACGCAGTAGAAGATTTCATTTCCACAATGGATGAAGAGTGTGCTTCAATTTGTATTTTTTTTAAAGAATTTTGACAGGTAATAGTGTGTAATTTTAAGCTTCTTTGATTTGTATATGTTTGGTTTTTCACAGTTGAACACAATCTGTAAGTTGTAAGTATTTTTTTTTCAACGGTATTGATTTACATTTTCCCTGGAACAGGACATTATGAGGGAGTTGGACAATTATTTAATTGCAGTAGGTTTTTTTTTTAATTCAAAAAGTTAGTTTTCTAACTATTAAAACACCAGTTATCAGCATCAGAAATCAAAATATTCACGGTATCCTTAAATAGATCTCTCATAGGTTCTCCGGTAGCATTTTTCTTACTTTGCCTATCTGAAAATTTTCATTACTATCAATGGAAATGTACGAGATGTTGTGCATATGGTGAAAATGATGTCTGCCGATAGAATGCTAATCCTTTCTTCTCAAATTATAATTTAGGTTCAGATCCCAAGGGGTTCTGGAATTTGGCCCACAATTTGAAAAAGGGCCTTCAGTCCCTTCAGAGTGAAAGACTTTGTGAAAAGATAAGAGAGTACTTTGCATGCCAAGATGTTTTCTCCATGATGTGCTTCTCCCTTCACAACACACTAGTGACAATGTCTGTAAGGAAAACCAGTACCTAGTTCCGCGAGATTGACAGAAAAATGTCCTCTTCTGTGCTTCTGCTCCTACTTTTTCTTCATGACGTTATTCTGAAATAACGACGCGCACATCTCCACAGCATGCGACTATTTTGAAATAATGGTGAGCTGGAGGACCTCTTACTCCAACTCCTGTAACCCTCCTTTCACAAGGAGTAAGGGAAGTTGAAGGAAGAGTGTTCTTTCTTCAACTTCCTGCTGTATAGACAGCGCGGAAAGACGGAGCTGAAATTGCGTAGCTTAATTCAACTTTTGCCCTGCTGTGGAGATGTGCTCTGAAGCAGTAGGGTGGTGATATTTCCCTATGCTGAACAAGGGACACCTGCTATAATTACACGTATTAAAGCGAATTCAGTGGTAATTAATCAGAAATCTTCAGTCCAAATGTTCACATTAAAATCAAGCAATCCTCTATTAAAAAGAAATATTCTGTCGGATTCTTTTTATTTACCTTCTTTCAGGCTTTAGGGTTCACCATGGGGAAGGACCCCCCCCCCACTCCCATACACCTCCCCTCTCACGTGCGGTGGGGTGATGGATTGACCTGATCTTGCCTTCCTGACATTCTCCACCCTCTGCCTGACTCGGCCAACGGGATGGACCCTCATCTCCTGGTATCTGGCACCATGAACTCCTGAGGCAATATGTGGGGGGAGGGCATGCATGGTCACATGCCCCCCCTCCCAGATTTGGGGGTTCACCCCAGAATGTAGCCAGCAGCCTTCCAGCACTGTGCAGTAGAGAGGGGATGGGAGCTGCTCCAGTTGCAAGGGAGAGTGGGGAGTGTTTGATCTCACCCGTGTCTTTGCAGAGCTTTTCCCCTCTCCTGCCCCAGCGCTTGTCTGGCAGCATCTTGTTCCCTTCCTGCCCACACCATTTTGAAAAGCAGCTAGCACCTCCAGGCTGCTGCTGGCCACCGGTAACTCAGCCTCCTCCTGCCCCCCAGCTACAGTGTGCACAGAAAGGGGTTAAACCCTGAGCATGGAACCTGACTGCAGGGGCTTTAGCTCAATAGGGGAGGATGCCTAGGAACAGGGCATCCCCATGGTCCCTGGGGGCAGGATCCGGGGGAGAGGGGGAAAAAGAGGAAGTGGGAATGCTGAGGCCCTGCACAGGGGGCTGCTATGGAGCCTGTAGAATCAGGGCATGAGAAGACAGGAAATTGCTTTCCCCCTGCCACTCCAGAGTTTAGCTGATGGGCAGAGGGGCTTCCCTGTGCTACTGTTGTGCAGGGCTTTGGCACGTGGTGGTCTCAGCTTCTCTTGACTAGGGCCCCAACTTGCAAGGTCTTGGTTTTACACAGGGCATCAGCCCAGCTAGCTGAGTGGGTTTTACCCATGAACGCTCATGCTCTAGCATGTATGTTAGTCTCTAGGGCTACGGCTACACTACAGAGATGATCGAAGCTGCCACTTTCGACCTTGCAAGGTTCTAATGAGCAGGTCTAGTGAAGATACGCTAATTCTGACTGAGAGGGGTGCTCCAGTTGATATTGGTAGTCCTGCTTCCACGAGGAGTAAGGGAAGTCAAAGGGAGAGTGTTCTCCCTTCAGCTTCCTGCAGTGTGGACTGTGCCAAAAGTCGAGTTAAGGTATTTTGACTTCAGTTATGCAATTAACATAATTAATTCGATCTTATCCCGTAGTAAATCATAGAACACTAGCACTGGAAGGGAACTCGCAAGATCATCAAGTCGAGTCCCCTGCCCTCATGGCAGGAAAAAGCACCATCTAGATCATCCCTGACAGGTGTCTGCCTAACCTGCTGTTAAAATATCTCCAGTGATGGAGATTCCAAAACCTCCTAAATAAGTAAAAGGCAATTTATTCCAGTGTTTAATCACCCTGAGTACGTCTACACTACAGTGTTATTTTGAAATATCTTATTTCAAGATAGTTATTTCCACAAGAAATGGACGGACGTGAGGGAGGAATGAAGCACAAGCCCCCAGTGGGGCAGACCAGGAAGACGGTTAGTGCTCCTCAGGGTGGAAGCTCTCCTTCAGGGCCTCTTGGATACTGACAGCCCCCTGATGGACCTCCTGGATCGCAGTCTGCAGCAACACATCCAAGAGAAGCATCAGAGTGCCCAGGGCCAGCTCTGGCTCTCTGTTGCAGAGTGCTGTGGTGTCCTGAATGAGGGCAAGCAGAGCATGCAGAGACAAAATGCTTTGTTGTCCCTCATCGAGGAAGGCAAACAAGCAGAGAAACCTGAGAACCAGCTGTCTCAGGGGGTCCCTTTAAGCACAGGCCTCAGATAGCCTCAGACAGCAGCCACACAAAGATACTCCTGACCTGATGCCCTGTCGGACCTGGTTGCCACTGGCCTTAAATGCAATTCAGCGTCCATTCAGTGTGGATGTGCTATTTCAAAATAGCAAAATGCTATTTCGAAATGCATTTTGTGTGTAGATGCCTTATTTTGAAATAAGCTATTTCTAAATAACTATTTTGAAATAGCTTATTTCAAAATAGGGTTGTACTGTAGACATACCCTCTGTCTTTAAGATGCCTCAGGACTTCTTATTTTGACAGCAACCAATGTCTTTCCATTGATATAAGTTAGCTTTGGATCATCCCATAGATTACATGTATATGTTACAAATACCTTAGCTTTATGTTGACTTCTGCTCATATCAGTTGTGAGACTGCCATGCACCTCGAAGAAAGAGTTCCGCTATTAATTCAGACTCAGACCTTATTTCACCAAATGTCCTAAGCCGCCTCTTCTGCTTCCCAGTGCTGTTTTTAACATAGCTCGTTCAAACTAACTTACCTTGCTTTTTTCCATAAGGTGATGCACCAGACAGGAAAATCAGTTTGGTTCTTTTGCCACCAATCATATTAACTGCATATGGTTAAGAGTAAGAGTGGTTAATTTCATCTGAAATTCTCTGTAATAGGCATCATTAAATTGCAGGCAGGGAAAAAAGTCATTGAGGTATGATGTGGTATAATTTAAAGCTGGGTTAAATGATGCAGTCCAATAGGTTTTCATTCGAGGCGTGCAGAGAGGTTGAGGTTTTTCTCTCGCGTTTGTGCTGTAAAGGACATTGGCTTGCCAGCTGCACTAACATTTTTGGATTGCAACCCAAGCTGACGTTGGGAAGCTTACCAGAAGGAAAATGTACTGTTTTAATTATGGCGCCCATGTTCCAAAATGGAACCCACGTTGTGCTATCTGCCACGGTCCCATCTGACGTGCTGGTAAAGCATAGAATGCAAAATGAGGAGATGAACGTGTTTTAAAGGAATGAGCCGAGGACTGGTTGACAGTTCTTTTCCTCAGGCTCATAACGTTTAAGCAGTTAACTAATTAAACAGGATGTTCTATCCCTCGTATGTGGTGATGGTGTTGGGGAAATCCAAAAAATTGGGCCATGCCCTGAGGCTCTTGCTCGCTTTATACTCGAGTGGTCTTTATTCAGACAGAACTCCCGGTGAAACCACTGCGCGCCTTGCTTGAATGGAAAAACAATGGAGAGCCTCAGTATTGATCCACAGTGATTTCTGTGACACTGAATAGCTCTTTGCGATGCGGTGGAATGAGAATCCTGAACAGCTCCATTATAGTTAAAGCAATTTTCTTCCCTCTGTGTATGCTGAAGCGTTAATACTGGCAGTATTGCTCTCCATAACGAAACAGGTCCTACTCTAATAATCATCCACTCCACATGCAGTGTTTATCACCTCCCAAAGCCAATACCGTCTCTGCTGTGATTAAGAAGAGGAGAGGAGAGAAGTTGCAGCTGAAGGAAACTCAGGACTTCCGGTTTGGCCACAGCCGATTCCAACGGAGCTGGAGAAATCCCAGTCTTATTACATATAGCAATGCACGCTCGATATTCTTGCAGCTGGCCTTGCAGATCACGGGGAGGCTCATGGGGTGAAAAGTGGCAGGTTCTCTTACTGGCTGCTCCCTCTCCTGCTATACAGACAAGCTGCTGATAGTGGTTCTTAAAAAAAAAAACTTCCCTCTGAATGGGGTTGTTATGTAAGTATGCGTGAATAGGACCATTAATGCGGAAGTGTAGGTGTTCAGAAGTATCTCTCTGTAGTGGCTCTTACTGCGAATACGTTATATTGGCATAATAAATCTGTGAACGGCGTCTCCATGAAGTGGTGGAATGGGCATCTGTGTATGTAAATTGTACAACAAAGAACAATGATGTGTTTCACTGCATGAAGTCACCTAGGAAATATTTTCACAGACACAGAAAAGGGGCAGGAAGTTGGCATTGGTGGCCCACAGTGGCAAATGCATGTGAAAATAGGTACTGTGCTTGTGTGCTCAAAGAAAAGCAAATTTGTAGCATTACGGAGCTGAATGAGGTGGCCGTTGAGTGTCGTGTCCTGGCTTTGCCACAGAATTGCCTTGTGAACTTGGGCATGTCACCTCACCTTTTTTTTTTTCCGTTTGTGATAGAAAGGTATTAGACAAACATATAGGCACCTAAATAGGTGATATGATTTGTTTTGTGGTACTGAGAACCCATAATGCCCAGTGACGGATTAAGTGACGTGCCCAGGGTCACAAACTGAATCTGTAGCAGAGAGGGGAACAGACTCCAGGTTCTCTCGAGTCCTAGTCCAGTGTTTTATGCACAAGTCAATCCTTGCTTTCTAAGGCCTTCCTTCAGAAAAGTACCTAAGCACATGCTTGTGGTCATAGAATCATAGACGACTAGCATTGGAAGAGGCCTTAGGAGGTGATCTGGTTCACCTCCCAACCTCCACTCTCCACTGAAATCGGGACTAACCCCAAGTAAATCATCCCAGCCTGGACTTTGTCAACCTAGCCTTGAAAACCTCTATGGATGGAGATTCCTAGTCCAATCCCCTGCTAAAAGCAGGACCAATCCCAACTAAATCACCCCAGCCAGGGCTTTGTCGAGCTGGGACTTAAACCTCTACGGATGGAGATTCCAACCTTTCCCTAGGGAACCCATCCCAGGGCTTCCCCATCCTCCTAGGGAAGTAGTTTTTTCTTATTATTCAACCCAGATCTCGCAATTTGAAACAACTGCTCCTTGTTCTGTCATCTGCCACCACTGAGAGTAGCCTAGCTCCGTCCCCTTTGCAACCCCCACCTCCTTTCAGGGAGTAAGAAGGCTACTGTGAAATCCCCCTTCAGTCTTCTCTTCTGAAGACTAAACAAGCCCAGTTCCCTCAGCCTCTCCTCGTAAATCATGTGCCCAGCCCCCTCATCATTTTTGTTGCCCTCCACTGTGCTCTCTCCAATTTGTCCACATCCTTTCTGGAGGGGGAGCCTGAAACTGGATGCAAGACTCCAGATGTGGCCTTACCGGTTCTGAATAGAGGGGAATAATCCCTTCCCTGGATCTGCTGGTATTTCTCCATCTAATGCCCCTCAATATGCTGTTTGCCTTCTTGGAATCAAGGGCACATTGTTGTCTCATATCCAGCTTCTCGTCTACTGTAAGCCCTGGGTCCTTTTCTGCAGAGCTGCTGCTTAGCCAGCCTGTCCCCAGCCTGTTGCAGTGCTTGGGATTCTTCCGTCCTCAGTGCAGAACTTTGAACTTGTCCTTGATGAACCTCATCAGATTTCTTTTGGCCCAATCCTCCAATTTGTATAGGTCGTTCTGGACCCTACTCCTGTCCTCCAGTGTATCTACCTCTCCCTGCAGCATGGTATCCTCCATGAATTTAGTGCAAACCAATCCATCATCCAGATCGTTTATGAAGATGTTGAACAAAACCAGCCCCAGGACCAACCCATGGGGGACACCGCTTAATACCAGCTGTCAACAAGACATCAGGCTCTTGATTACTACCTGATGAATGCAGTGGTCTAGCCAGCTTTCTATCCACGTTATAGTCAATTCATTCAAGCCATACTTCTTTTACTTGCTGGCTAGAACGCTGTGGGAGACCATACGGAAAAGTCTCGCTAAAGTCAAGATGTGTCTCATCCACCACTTTCCCCATCACCACAGAGCCAGTTATCTTGTCGTAGAAGGCACCATGTTGGTCAGTCATGACTTGCCCTTGGTGAATCAATGTTGACTGTTCCTCATCACCTTCCTCTCCTCCACATGTTTCAAAATGGATTCCTTGAGGATCCCCTCCAGGATTTTTCCAGGGACTCACATTAGCTACGTCTAGACTGCACCCTTAAATCAGAAAAATATATGCAATGTGCGCTACGCAAATTGCGTCTCTTTTTTCAATTTAATTTCGAAAGAGGCTTTTTCAAAATTTGGTGCATCTCCATGGCACCAAATTTCAGAAAAAAGTGCTCTTTCAAGTCATCCCTAATTCCTCATAGAATGAGGTTTACAGGGATAGTGAAAGAGTGCGTCTGTTCTTTAAAAAAAAATTCAAAGAAGCGGACATGGTCTTTGGACGCAGAGTTGCTTTTTTGGGATACTTCTGGTATCCTGAAAAAGCAATGCAATCTAGATGTAGCCTTATTTCCCCAGATCTTCCTCCTCCACTTTTTTCAAAGATGGGGACTATCTTTGCCTTTTTTCAATTGTCCTGCGACCTCTCCCAATTGCAACAGGTTTTCAAAGATAATGGCCAATGGCTTTGCAGTCATATCACCAAATCTCTCCGCACCCTCCGATGCATTAGAGCTGGCCCCATGGGCTTGTCCGTGTCTAGCTGTTCTAGCTAGTCCTTAACCTGTTCTTTCACTACTGAGGGCTGCCCACCTCCTCCCAATACTGTGCTGTCTAGTGCAGCAGGCTGGGGGCCCATATTGTGTGTGAAGACCGAAGCAAAAACGCATTGAGTACTTCAGCTCTTTCCATACCATCTGTCACTAGTTTGCGTTCCCCATTCAGTAAGAGCTCCACACTTCCCCGACCTTCTTCTTGTAGAAACCATTCTCGTTACCCTTCACATCTCTCCCTAGCTGCAACTCCAGTTTTCCAATAGGCCATCCCTATTCAGGTTAGCACTTACAGCCCATGGTCTCCCAGGGGCCTTAAATGCTTGTTAAAGAAAAGCAGGTTCAGAAGTGCTGCCCTCGGCTGTGGATATCAGAGCATGCTTGGATTATGTACGTGAGCCCGAGCTCAGGTGTTGTACCAGCCTTTTCTCTTGCCATCCCCGTCCGACAGGAAACACCCCCCTAGCCAGCAGTGCTGCAATATTCCTGTGTCGTGGTGCTGAGAAGCCAAAATTCCGTGCCTGCCAGAATTCAGAACATCAATGAGACCCCGGGATGTGCTTCTGTTTTCCGTCCTTGGCCTTGCGGTGGGTTGACAGGCCAGCGTTTATGCATCTGCCATCCAAAACCTCATTTACTGCAAAACAGGAGCCAGGAGGATCTGGCAGCATCTGGGAGCTGCTATTACGGTTACTCTGGAGAAGCTGGTCGGAACATGTCCAGTCTTTTGGGATATTGACAGGGGTTGGTTGGGGATTTGCAGTGCACGATGGTCGGCTCACTCACTGCCTTTCTTTGTGTCAGTTAGCTTTAGCATGGGATAGATGCAAGAACAGTTCTGCCCACGGTGGCATGAGACCTGCGAGTCATCCCCTGCCTTGGTCTGTGTGCAATGAGCTGGTGGCAGCCTGGGTTCTGTCTATATTCTTCTGTCGGTATCTGATACCAGGATAGACTTTAATTGCAGTCAGCTGGAGCACTTGTCTGAATGGCTGGTCCTACCTGTGTGTAACAGGAGGGGGCTGGTGAGCCGGGGACTCCGTGGTGAATCTTCAGCTCTGTCTCCCCATCCCATGTCTGATTGTGACCAGGGTTTTTGACCCCCTAAGAACCCTGTTTTCTAAACTTTATCTCAAAGAGTGGGGATGAATGTGGTTGGGGGGGGGGCATCAGGAAAACGGGGAGTTTTTAGTTGTGGGGCCTTTTGCGGACACAGGATGAAATAAGGGGTAATCTTTAGCTCAAGTGGTAGATCGATCTTGGAGATAAAGGTGCAAAGTTCTAGTCCCTGCTGCCAGGACACTATAAAATCCATCTGTCTCCAAAGCAGGAATGGCAAAACTTACTGACCCTTGAATCTATATGATAATCATCAGGAGTTTGAGAATGGCAAGATATGCACAACTTGCCCCGCAGGGCAGCGTGCCTGTCAGGGCCCAGGGCTTCTGCGCAGAGGCCCCCTGTCTTGCTAAAGCCTTTACACCCTTTCCAGCAGGGCAGAAGCTCCTAATCTCACTACCCCGCCACAGGACGGAAGCACCGAGCTCTCCTCTCTGCCAGTCTGGTAGGTGGAGACTGTGAGTGTGATGAGCTGCCTTTGGACCACTCCTGGTCGGTAGGGATGGGTGGGAGATGAGCAGGTTTAAGCAATTATCTGTCATCCGCACAACACGGTTTCATTAAAATTGCTCTGCGTTTCTGTATGTGCCTTTCTTGTAAAAATCAGCTGCTTGGAGGTTTCAATGAGCGCTTCTAATTAAATCTAAAAATAGCTATCACACTCTTCTACCCATCTGTACGTGGTGAAAGGACACACACCCTTTAAAATAGCAGACCTTGCTTTTATTATTCATGGAAATATTGGCTTTAAATACGGCAGACAATGGATTTTATTCTTTGCGTCTGTGCCTGTCAATATTTCACAGCTTACATTAAGACTTGACTATTGTGTGTAGCAACAGGAAGAGTTTTGCTGGGGACAACTGAGGAATTTCTCTTTAATAAAGTTCTGGGACAGGGCATGTCCAGTTGCATTATTCAGCCAGGGCTCTGTCCTTTTTGGGCACAGTATTTAGACACATTGTCAATGAGGGAGAAGTCTGCATTTTTTTTCCCTTAATGCTTGAATTTTACAAGTAGCCTGGAAGTGTTGGTCTCTGAACTCCTACAGATTCCTTTAATCTCAGCCCTAGTGGCTTATTTCTTGCCCTCGGAGAGGAAGGATGGCAGGAGCGAAGGTGCTAGTCTGGTCTGTGGGAAATCTTGATCACGTCCCAGCTTTGCCACTGACTTTCTCTGTGACCTTGGGCAAGTCATTGGATCTCTCTATGCATCAAGTTTTCATTTGTAAAACAAAGATAATATCATCCCCAGGGCTCAACAGGGTGTTGTGAGAATAAATACATTAGATGCTGGATATGACGGCACGTCGTTAGCGGTCGCTTGATAAAAGAGCTTTTAAAATAGGTATGGTTGTGTGTCATGAGTGTATTTAGGGGTCTATGGTAGAGTGCCTGACAGAGTTTTTCTCTCTCCAACCTCATGCTACACAAGGAGGAGGAAATATTCTTAATACAATTCTCTTAGGGTTTTTTTAATAGGACTATAGGAATCTCCAAATTGAATCAGACTGGGTTGATTTCTCTGGTCTAGTACCCAGTCGCTAACCGAGACTAGCTGCTTCAAAGAAACACTGAAGTGGGCATTTTAAATTGCCCATAGTGGAAAATTCCTTCCTATCCCTCTTAATGAGAGATGGGCTCATACTCTGAATATCTTGGCAAAGATTTTTAAAATACCATCTCTACTGTAACTGGAAGTTTTCAGGATCTGAATCAATATTGAATTCTTTTTTGAAACTGCTCAGCTCTTTGCCTTGCTATCATGTGGCAATGAGTCCCATAGGCCAGTTGTTCATGGGGTTTTTTTTACATGTATTTACAGTTGTGCTTGGATTTGTCTTTGGGCCTGTCAGGCACGCATTTAACAGGACTGGTTGAAAAACTTTTTTTTTCATCCCATAAATGTATTATGTAAATCATCTTAGCTCCGTGCAAGTGAATGGATTATAAGTTATAAACCTGTCACTGTTTGTCAAAAATGTACATTAGCTATTCTCAGTATGTGTCAATATCATATCAGGAAGTTACTGCCTGGGATCCAATAATGCCAGTTCAAAACTGTCGATGAACAAACATCTGCATTAGAATGAACAATTACCCTGTCACTCAGAGCCCTGTCTATCAAAAAACAAAACAAAAAAACCGCTGAAGTAATTAGGCTGAGGACACGATGTTATGGAATATTGTTCTTCCTTTGCTTACTGTACCCATCTTTTTCATAGAACTGTCACCTGTCTCGTGAGGATCCCTCCGTGTCTCCTTCTCATGGGGCGGCGGCATAATCTAGAGAATAGACCACTGGGCGGGTGCTTAGGAGAAGTGGTGTCTATCTCCTGCTTTGCGACTGAAAACGTAGCGGGTGACCCCTAAGCAAGTTACTGCTATGCCGTGCCTCAGTTTCCCTATGTGCAAAACGGGGGGAAAGTGCTTTTGTAATCTATGACAAAAATGCTCTATGGAAGAAAGATGGGTTTTGTTTGGAGGAGCACTCTGCCTCCTGTTTTTCTCTTTTATAATCACAGACTGTAACCACTTTCCCTTTCTTTTCTCCCTCCCTCCCCCCCCCCCCCGCCACCTCCTTCCTTGCTTTGCAAGGAGTCAGCCATCAAAAGACCTTGAAAGCTCCATTTGGAGGCATTCAGGGCAGCCCACTGGTTCTGCTGAGCTGCAGCTCGTGAGCTCTGGATTCAGTCCCAGCTCTGCTCTGGTGCGCTGCGTTATTCTGGGCAAACTGCTGCCCCCATCTATAAAACAGGACTAATCCTACCGGGCTCCTTTGCAAAGCACTTCGAACTCCGTTGACGACAAGCAAAAGCTTGTTTTTATGTCTTTATTGGCTTAGTCCAGAGGCAAATTCCCTTTGGGGTCAGTTGTCTGCTCTTTTACCTCCTAGTTCAAGCCTTGCCTCTAGTAAATATACAGAGTAAAAGGGTCAATTTTTAAACCCAGCCAGGCCGATGGAGTTTCTTAATGGGCAGTGTCCGTTTGACTGCGTCTCATCCTCTTCGAGTTTAGATTGATTGTGTAATTGACTATCAGTGGTTTAACATTGTAGGCACGTCTCTAAGGCCTTTGCTCCAAGGATCTTCACGCACTTGATAAAATATTGACTGAATGAAGCCACTCAGACGTTTGAGTGTCATTCCCATATCACAGAGGGCAGAGACAGACACAAGGAGGCCAAGGGACTTGCCTTAGGTCCTAGCGCAGGTTCGAAAAAGAACCAGGAATGCGAATCTCCACTGCCACGTTCTCTGGGCTCTCTACAGGTTGAATCTCTGTAAACCAGGACTCTTTGGTCTGGCCACATTTGTGGTCTGGAAGGACCACGGAGGTTCCAGGACCAGAGAGTCCTCATGGAAGGCTGGTGTCTGGGCTCCCCACAGCTGGGCGGCCTGGCTTGCTGCAGTTGAGATGCCCGGCAGGGCTGGGAACCCGGCGTGCTGCAGTGGGGTCCAGCTGGGCTGCCCGACGGGGCCGTAGCACAGCCATGGCAGTGAGGCTGCTGTGCATGCTGGGAGCTCAGCTGCAGCTGGGCAGCCCATCATAGCAGGGAAGTGGGGGGACTAGCAGGGCAGTGGGGCTAGCAGCAGAGGGTGGTGGTCAAAAGGCTGGTGGTCAGTCCAGGGCTTGGGGCGGGGGGAGGTGTAGCAGAGGGCCTGATATACCGGCCTCCCCATGTCTTTCACAATCCCTTATCTGGGACCGGTCAGGTCCTGAGGGTGCCGGACCAGGGAGGTCCAAGTTTGTACTACACGCTTCAGAGTATGTGACCATTACATGTCTAAACAAGTGGGGTCAGTGCTTGGGTCCAATGATGAATGTTGCTTTTGAAATGCTTCAGGCAGATACACAGACCATTGTTTTGTTCCCTGTAGCTTCTAGAAGCTGTCCCTGATGAACAAAACGATAAATATAAAATCTGACCAGAAGTAATCAGAATGGCTTTTAATTTAGATAATGAAGGAATATGCTAATAGTCATTATAATCCACTGGTGAGTGTGTAAGAGGCCCCTCTCTGGGCTAGGGTTGCCTGATACTTTCACAAAAAATCCCGAACATGGCGGGGGGGAAATAATTGGTTGAACCAAAAAAAAAAAAAAATTGCTGTACCTTTAAATTCCCACTCCCCCTGCCCCCGCCAAACACAGCAGGGGAAAAATGTCCCTGATGGCCTTCCATCCGAGAAAACAGAAAATATCGGATATTTTACATGTCCGGTATTTTCTGTTTGTTTTTGTTTTTTTACCGGACAGAGGCCGCAAATACCGGACAGTCCCGGTGAAAACCCGACACCTGGCAACCCTACTGTGGGCACATCTATAGTCAAGAGAAAATTGACACTCCGGAGACTGATCTTCTAGTGTTTGATTTAATGGGTCTAGTATAGACTCCTAAATTGAATGCTGAGAGCAGCCTCCACCGGCATCTGGTATTCCTCCTTCTGCGAGGAGTACAGGAAGCTGACAAGAGCATTTGCTCCCATCAGCCTCCGGTTGTGTGGACACCGAGAAGGCTCGGCTTAAGGTCCGCCGACTTGAGCTACGCTTTTTATGTAGCTGGAGTTGTGTACCTCAAGCCAGCCTACCTGGTCTAGCACAGTTCAGGCCTCTGTGCCCAGCCTATAGAGGGTGTAGACTTGTTGTAGTCGTAAGGCTGGTGCTTGAGGTGAAGCTGTAGAGGCTCATGTGTTTAGATCTGGAAGTCCCTCATATGTTGGCCAAGACGGTGACCATCCCTGCATATACAAGTGCCTCTAGACTTGCTGGCCGCTCCTGTATTTGCCACTCTAACATTTTCTCTTGGTGTTTTTCAGGTTAACTGGTTTCCAGCTGCCTGCACCTATTGTGAGTACAGGAGTTGTGTTATCTTTATGGCTTGTGAGCGATTACGCTGTCAGTGCCCAAGGCTTCCAGGCAAACTATGAAGGTAGGTCCTCCCCATTCAGTTTGTCTTACTGCTCCCTACCCTGTAGCAGGGACTAAAACCAAGCAGAGGACTGGACTTGATGACCTCTCAAGGTTCATTCCAGTTCTAGCGTTCTAGGATTATGTGATTCAAGAGCTGGCTGCAAAGTGTTGAAAAAAGGGTGTGAAATTTTTTTCAAAAAAAGAGAGCCCATTTTATTTCATTGCAAATTTGAGTTTTTTCCACCAACTCTAGTTGAAAAGTTTGGAAAAGTTATCATGTAACGAAAAACAAAGCGCTCCTTTGAGATTGGAAGGTAATGTAGCATTTTAGCTTTGGGATCCTCAGGGTCGTAGAGAATGCAGCCATCTTTCTGGCCAATGAGATGGTGGAAGAAGAGGTAACGAGGAATGCAGTGCTCCATGTAGAAAGTGGCCCTCAAAAGTGCAGAGATTTGTTTATTGTTCAGGGTGCATTTTCTTAACCACCAACAATGTATGTTGTTTTTTTCACTATACATTCCGTTGGCTGGGGGGTGACAAAATGTTCTGTATTATTTAAAATTGTGGAGATAGTCTGTCCGGCTAAAAAAATGCTTGGCTCTCAATAACTGCTTCTCTGTAAATAGGACCAAACAATAATTAACAGTGTTAATGAAAGGTCTTTGCTCAAGCATTTGTATAATTATAACATGTGTCACAGTAGCTGGGCACAAGAAAGCCTAAATCAAGTTATAATATGTTCAGAACTTTATTGCTTTTAAGCTCTTTCTGCTCCATGTTCCACACAATTGTTGAATTCTTCTTGGAATCCTGCTAAACTTTCAAGCTCATACTACTTCTCACAGGCTTCTTGCTTGACATACCAGCTCTGCACATGCTCAGAGTCTTAAGACAAACCTCATGGACGACTGGGGTGTTTCACCTGAGAGTGAGGTTTTTTGAGCAGGGTCAAAATTGTGCAACCACCCAAAATTTGAAATTCAATGTGAGACCCTGTTTCTGCTGAAATGTCCTCAAATCTAGCCCCGATATGGCACTTGGACATTCGTGATCTTAGCTAACCATCTCATCAACCTGGCCCCACCACTATGCTTGTAGCAAGACCGAAGAATGGGTCATGCTTCGTGATGGTTTTTACTGCTAACATTTTTGCACAGCCTGATCTTCCGAGATGCTTGCAGAGTCTTTCTGTGAGAACGTCAGAAGAATGCACCCACCTCCCAGGATTTCCACAAAGGCATGGAGAGCTAATAGTAGATTTTTATTGTAAAGTTTAGTTGGCCACTTAAGTGGGATACAATTGACAGAATTTCCATTTTTATACAGATACCTCCTTGTCTTTTGCCTTCAGATACCTTTCTTCCTGATCACTAGTTTTATTTTCCTTTGATACAGGGGACAAGTTTTTGTAGAAACTTGATCCAGGATTAGTTTGCACTGAAATATATTTCTGTTTATTTGCAGGATGTTTGGCTGCTATATTTGTAGTCAAGATGGTTTTTGTAGTCTTTGAATTAATTGGAAATACGATTTTTTAGGGGGACACGGTGCAGGAGGGACACTGGCACTAACTGGAACCCCTTCAGGGCTCTTTGCCTCTGGATGCAGATCTTGGCTCATGCAGCAGGAAGAAATTAGTTGTAGGATCTCACTCTATATCTGTGTTGGTGCTTATTGCAAAGTTACTGTGTAATTTGATACACCTGGCCACCTCTGCTCATGGGCATTTGAGACTTACCAGCAAGTGGGCTAAGGGACCATGACTGGGAAGATTAGGCTGAAGATGAATAAATCATTGTTAGCGGCTTTCCCTTCACCTTGTCACACAGACAGAAAGCAGGAGACCAGAAGTGTGATGTGCAGGCAATGCAGACTTAATTGGAGAAATTGGAAAAGGTCCAGAGAAGAGGAACAAAAATGACTAGAGGTCTAGAAAACATAGGCTCTGAGAGAAGACTGAAAGAACTGGGTTTGCTTAGTTTGGAAAAGAGAAGTCTGAGAGGATAGCAATTTTCAGGCATCTAAAGGAGTGTTACCAGGATGAGGCAGAAAAATTGTTTTCCTTGACCTATGATAGGACAGGAAGCAATGGGCTTAAATTGCAGCAAGGGAGGTTTAAGTTGGACATTAGGAAAAACTTCCTACCTGTCAGAGTGGTTAAGCACTGGAATAAATTGCCTAGGGAGGTTGTGGAATCTCCAGTACTGGAAATATTTAAGAGCGAGCTAGATAGACATCTGTCAGGGATGATCTAGACGGTGCTTGGTCCTGCCGTGAGGGCAGAGGACTGGACTTGATGATGTCTTGAGGTTCCTTCCTGTTTTAGGATTCTAGATGCCTGCAAGCATGTGCACAACTGTGAGGCCATAGAGCCTCGTTTCCCAGCATCCCTTCTCCTTCCTTTCTTAGCAGGCATGATTATATCTAAAATAGATGCCCTTGGCTTCATCCCTTGCAGTTTATGGTTATGTTCCATTTTTTTTGGGGGGGGGGGAAGGTCATGAGGCTGGGGTCTTCGTCCCACCTCTTTTGTGTCCCATGGAAGGGGTAAGAAGTGGGGTTATGTTGTGTTCAGGGACAGGTGTTTCTTTGGCCTTTTAATGTTTTGTACCTTCCTCCCAATTCCCTCTTCTCCCTCCCATCCAGTTGCTTGACCTCGCCTTGGGATAGGAGTTGAGGCAGTTCTAAAGTGTGTGCATGTATAGTATCCTCCCACCATGCCCAGTAACACTTTAACTGCACTTCTCTGTTCCATTATGCTAACAAACCCACCTGGCGGGGCAAAAGCAACATATACTGTCTTTGTTCACACACATCAGTGTAAGACAGGGCTACTTAACACATGGCCCCTGGGCCGCATGCAGCCTACGGCCTGTTCCTTTGCGGCCCACAGTGCCGTTTGGGTTTCTGCGGGCCTCAACTCGTGGGAACGAAAACAAAAAAGTAGTTACTGTAATGGTTTTCTGTTGCTATGCGTTTTAGTAGTTACATTCCTGGACTGTCATTGCTCATTAAAAGTGCTGTCACATAGGTGGAAATCCGGTAAATATTGCTTTTATTAATATCAGGAGAACTGACTTAAATGGGGCCTGTGTGCCTTACTTAATCTTTGCGTTCATGCCCATCAGTGTGAAAGACGCTATTTGCATATATTTGCATATATAGTTGCATGGTTATGCAACCACATTTAAGTTGTGGCCTTTGGTATGTGCTGTGAGGATCAGTGTGGCCGCTGGAGCTTCTAAAGTTGAGTAGCCCCGGTGTAAGATATAAGAGTATCAAGGCCTGCCAATGGGGGGAACACAAAGGGCAACTGCCCCAGGGCACTGCAATTCAAAAGGGCCTGGGGCTACTGGCTCCTGGCTGCCTGCCTGGACCCTTTAAATCACTGCTGGAATACCGTGTAATGTGCTCCCGGAGGCTCTAAGGGCTCGGGGGAGGGATACCCCTATTGCACAAGGCCGGCCCCTTCCAGGAGTGGATGTTGCTGGTCCAGAGGGTTCCGGTTTATAGAGGTGCAAACTGTACTGGGCTAAATGGACAGCAGTGTGACCCGGTGTGGCAGTTCTTATGATTGAAGGGTATCAATAGGGAGACCATGGGATAGGAATAGCAGGGATTAAGGATGTTAAGGACTAGTCAACTCTCAGATAATGCTTATCAGATAGTCGAGTCGACTAGTCATTCTCCCCCTCCCTCCACTGCTTCTATCAGATAGAGGTAGTAAAAGTCGGGACAGAAGAGGGGGTACTTCATAGCGGCAGCACTGCATGGAGCTGGAGCAGCACCACCCAGAGCCTGGAATCAGCCGTGCGGCGCCGCCCCTTTGAAACACCTCTGTGGCGTTCCAAAGCAGCAGCGCCGCGTGGAGCCCAGGGTTAGCTGGGGACTCCCAGTCTCTGTGTGGTGCTGCCACTTTGAAATGCTGCACAAAGCCCAGGATCAGACTCCAGCTCCACAAGGCATTTCAAAGCGGCAGTGCCATATGGAGCCCGGAGCTGACCCTAGGCTCCATGCGAGTGCTTCTGCTTTGAAATGCGCAAGAGCCCCTGCTGGGGGCTCTTGTACATTTCAAAGGAGGAATGTGGATGTGCCTGTCAAGTAGTCGATGGAAATTGCATCGACTACTCCACTAGTAAATTAATCAATATTTAACATCCTTGGCGTGGAAATGGGAGGATGGTGTAGAGGGGAGCTACGTGCATTAGTAGAGTTGTTGTGCGAGAGGGCCAGCACTTGTGCAGCCAATCAAGTTTGAGGTGTGTTGGTGCATTTATATCCGGGCAGCTCACACTAATGCCTGTCTCTAGATACCATTATTATCTCTCTGTCTTTCGTTACCGTGATTTTCCCACTGCATAGAAATCATTTTAATTGAACACGTGGATGGCAGGAAACCTACAAATGGATCCACTCCCGATGGATGAATCCACTGGGACTTGTGTCTGATATTCACAGTATGCAAGATTAATTTTAACTTCTGTTTCTAAATAAAAATTGGAGAACGTTTTCCTAATTGAGCTCTCTGTCGCACTGGCAACACGCATCTCCCCTGCCCAGTCTGCACTTTGTATCGCTTAGGGAGACATTTTTGAAACACAGGCCCATTAAAATTAATGAGAATGGTGTGTCCAAGTTCCCTAGCATGGCTTTGAAAACTGCTGGCCCAAGGTCACAGACAAATTGTGCAGCAGATCTGTAAAGTGGACCCGCATCTCCTGGGCTGTGGGCAAATTCCTAAACCACATGAGCAGGGGTGGGCAATAGCTGTTGATGGGGAGGGCACCCCGAGAATTTGGTAAGTGGTCAAGGGCTGCACATTTTTTCCATGACATAATGGAGGAAGTCTGGGCTCTGTGGTGGAGGTTGGGTGCAAAAAGGAGCTTGGGGTAAGGGATTGGGGTGCCGGAGTGGGTGTGGGATCTGGGAGGGAATTGGGCTGAAGGAGGAGGTTGTTACCTGGGGCAGGGGACTGGGTGTAGAAGGAGTTGCAGGGGTTTGGGTTGCGACCTAGGGCAGGAGGGGGTTGTGACCTGGGGCAGGAAAATGGGGTGCAGAGTCGGGAGGGGTGTATAGTTGCCGGAAGACAGGCAGAAGATTTGGATTATGTGGAGTAGAGGGGCAGGAGTGGGGGTGGGGTGAGAGCATTGTTGGGTACGGGGAAGGGCTGCGGTGCCAGAGGCAGGCTCTGGCCAAGAGACACTTACCTGAGTGACTTCAGGCCAGCAGGTTCTTTGCCTTCCATGCCCCGGCAGGCCGCTCAGAGCAGTCGGCTGTGGGGCCATGTGCATCTGAACTGCTGCGAGCCCGAGCGGGGAGGGGTACTTCACATGTTGCCTCTTCTTCAAACAGGCAGCTCTCATTGGCCAGAAATCAGCCAATGGGAAATGCAAGATTGTGCTGGGGACAGGGACAGTCCATGACGCCTCTCTCTCCCTCCACCCCCCAACTCGTAGCTGTTCACAGACAAATAAGGCCCTGCGGCCGGCTTTTCGGAGTAACCCCTGGGGGCAGGGCATGCAGGGAGCCTGACTGAAGCTCCCCAATGTGCCTGCGGGCTGGATCCAGCCTCTTGGCAGTCTGGATCCGGTCCATGGGCCGTATTTTGCCTGGCCCTGCACTAGAGCATTCTCTCTTTCACTAATAACACCTCTGCCTCCAAACAAATGGAGTTCAGGAAAAGCCCAATATCTGTCCTTGGAACTTGCATTTGGCCCTGAACTTCTGGGAATGTTTTCCACTTGATATTAAATGTATTCACAAATTGCAGCACCCTTAGTTTCCAGGCTACAATTCAGCTGCCTTCAAACTCTTTTAGTCGTGTTATTTGTTTGACTCACCAGGCAACATCATCAGTCAAGAGCTTTTCTGGGATTGATCTGTGGGCTTTAGTTTTAAGCAGGTATTTCACTATGGGCTCAGGTCCCTAGGAAATGCATTGCTCACCCGCACTGCTGTCTGCTTCTGCATAAATTCTCCATTTGCTGCCTTATGAAAAAAACTGAATTCATTATATACACCAGGCATGTTGTTGATCCCAGTAGTTTCAGGTTTGCAGCCTGCTTCATTCTAGTTATTCTGAATGCTGGATACTAATTGTTTTATCCTCATCAATAATAATAATAATAATAATAATAATAATGGAATTACAGAAAAAAATATGACCAACGTTGTAAACTGAAGTGTTTTGGCTGTAGTGCTTTCATTATCAGAGTGTGTCTGTAGGAACATTGGAATACATTACACAGCCTCCAGTGAAACAAAACCTCCCTTGTATTTACCTCCAGTTGAGTACATTAGCCCCAGTTGTTTTATGACAATGGGGTGCTCAGTAGGTATGTGAAACATGAAACATTCCCACCCGCCACGCACACTTTTCTCCAAAAGCCGCGTCATCCGCTCCTGAGTCATCTCCTCCTGAGGATTGTTTCAGGTTTAAGGATGCTTGTTTTGATGCCTGCGTTTCAAGGGCTATGTCTAGACTGCAGGCTTCTTTCAGAAGAAGCTTTTCCGGAAGAGATCTTCCGATAAAATTTGTTCCGAAAGAGAGCGTCTGCACAGCAAAAGTGCATCAAAAAAACGATCTGCTTTTTTGAAAGAGAGCGTCCACACTGAATGGACGCTATCTCGCATGTAAGCTGTGATTGCTCTGGACAGAATCAGGGCTGGCCTTACCATGAGGGAAACTGAGGCAGCTGCCTCAGGTGCCAGACTGTGGGGGGGAGGGGGGAGGCGCCACTAGGACCCAGAGTGTAGAAAATTGTGTGATTGCAGTGTGGACATAAGTGACGTTTTTTTGGAACAATGTCTGTTTTTCCTACAAAGCCCTGCAGTGCAGACATACCCGAGGAGGGAAACGGGAGGAGTTCAGCACAAGCAGGTGAAACGGCCGAACCGTACAAGCCGACAGCTTTTTCAGTTGCTTTTGTTTTTGTGGCATCATAAAGGATGGAGGAGGAAAAAGGAAAAGCCTCTCTCGGGTCCCGTCTAATGCATCTCCCTGGAAATAAAAAGGCTATTTTCATGCCTGGCCCAACCCCAGCACGTATCACAGTCCCAGGCTTGGTTCCTTAGGTAACTGGCCTGGTCTGTACCAACTCCCTGCAATGCAGTTTGGTCTCATATTTTAGAAGACGTCTCCCCGCCCCCAAGCAAGGCTTCCCGGGGCAGGCTGAATCATTCTAGCAGCGATGCAACTGAAGCTCTGTAATGGCCAATTTCCAACCATCAGTTCTTGGCTGCCTGCCTCTCCCTTGCAGCTCATGAGATCCGGGGTGACTATGACACAGCTTGGTGGGATTTCTTTAATTTTTAAAAAAATCCTCATTTCTAGATAGAGACAAAAACACCAGGGCAAAGCCCCCTTTGCTCTCTGCTAGTGAGGATTGCATGGTGCATTTCTCTCTCTAGTTGTTCAGCAAACCCAAATGTGAAACTTGCCGTGTTTTCAGCCACGCTGAAGCATGTTAGGGTCTCCATTATGTCAACATTTTCCATATTTAACGATAGGCAGGTGGATTAGATACCCTCTAAAGCAGGGGTGGGGAACCTTTTTTGGGTTGGGAGCCGCACACAAATGAGAAGCAACAACAAAAAGACCCCCAAACAAACCCCCACTCACATGGCCAACTGAAAAGGAAACACTCCCCATATTCCCCTTCACATACCAGAGCCTAGATGGGACAGATTTGTGTGCTCCAGCCGCACAGTGAGGCAACCGGGGGAGGGAGGAGGCTGGAGCACCAATTCAGGCTTCCCAATGCTGGGAGTCCTTGGGGACTGGATCCAGGCAAGCCGGGGGCTGGATATGGCCCCCCAGGCCTCAGGTTCCCCACTCCTTCCATAAAGCATCTTCTGTCGGACTTTTGACACAAATTCTGCAGTGCAGGCATTGCTGGAAGTTTACATAGGTATGTATCAGTTGGCTAAACTTGGGGCAGAAGGGCCAAATTTCCAAGCACTTAGGCAGCACCTACATTTGTAGCCAGGTTTTCAAGAGCTCAGCATGCAATGTAACGAGCTCTTTGCATAAAGTTTTGCTGTCTTCCATGAGTGCAAAACTCTTGTGAAAACCTGGCCTCAATTGTGAGTCTTGAACATTTTTTAAAATGTTGGCTTACGCTGCTGTGTATTTTCAAAGATATAAACACTCGGCTAGGAAAGCATTTTTTTTTTAAGTGATGCTGATTGGCAGAGACTGCAATTAGTCAGCAGGTCCACTCACATGCTTACATTTAAGAATATGCTTTGCTGAATCAAGGACTAGATAGGTTCACATTGTTCTTCCCCCTTTTCTGGAATGTTCTATAGTTCTGTGATGCCAAACAATTTGAGACAATGCTAATGTTAACAGATAATTGTATTTTTAAAAAGGGGTTATTTCTCAAAGCAAAGCCTGAAATAACTGATGGCGCTTTAAAAAAACCAAAAAACAAATGCAGAAGCGTATGAGCAGGCCCTGAGACAGCAACGATGCAAAATGAGTGACTGAGTTTATCTCCCTAGGGAAGAAAAATAAACCACTCCAAACCCAGCCTGCGCTACCAAAGGAGAACAAACTCATGTTTTAATTAAAACTTAATCCTGAGAGCGGAGAGAGGAACGCCCACTATCACTTCAGCTATACACCTTTCTCAAAGGGAGAGGCTCATTCACTGTTTGGAAGATTGCTAGTTAAGAGTAAAGAAGCAGATAACTTATGTTTTTGATGAAAGAGAGCATGTTGCTGCTACTGTTCTGTTTCAGGCCGTTCGTAATCTACGACTCAGTGAATAGCTTGTGGTGCAACAATTTTGTTGTTTAAAGACCGAGTGCATGAGAATCCTCGCTGTAAATGGCTCTTTTATGATCTGCTCTCAAATCGTGTTCGCTATACTCCCCCTCTTTTTAAACAATCTCTGGGAAATGCGGACAAAAAAACCTAAGCAGAATAATAAAATTGGAACGAAACACTTCTCCGCAATTTTATTATTCAAGGGGGGAAATTAATTTTTATAGGAAGAGCAAGTGCAAAGATGGATGCATAAAAAAGGATATAAAAATGGTATTCTTGTTATCTTCGTCTCTCTTCTCTCTTGTTCTCTTGGAAAATGGGTGAATGGGGCCATTGTGTCTGCCTCTTGATATATTGAACATATCCACTGCAGTAACACCTAAAGGCCACATGAGGTTGGGTTCCATTGTGTTAGGTTAGACGACATTGTACAGCAGCTAACATCAGTTTCATTTAGGTAGTTACCATGGTATTTGTGCTGGAAAACTATAGGTATTTCATATTTGTATGTGTAAAATCAATTTATTACCATCTCTATCGAAGTAATATTTATATAGGACCAAAGTCTGCCACCCCAAGTCATATTTACACTGAATTCAAAGGCAGTGCATGTGAGTAAAGATGGCACAATCTAGCCAATAATGGCATCCACTTTAAAAACGTAATTTGATCAACTGAATTGTCATCCATTCTATTAATGATAGACAGGGAATGTGAGGTGCTGAATGTTTGTCACTTGTTCACGTCCGTAAGTGAATTTGTTGTGAGAAGCTCATACTTTTCAAGCGCCTTTATTTTCACCTGCCACATTACCATGTCTCTGTTTTCCCTCTTTTCTCCCTTTCCATCTTCATAAGTCTTCTTTCCTTCTGGTGTGCATCTTCAGCCCTTCTTGGCTCAGCTCTTTTTCCATCTGTTTCTGTTCTTCCTCGTTTCCTTTTCTTTCCTAGTGTCTCCCTTTTTTGTGTCGCTGTGTCTAGATTACATCCCTCTTTTGACAGAGGGATGTAAATTAGGCACTTGGAAATTGCAAATGAAGCGGGGATTTGAATTTCCCGTGCTTCATTTGCAAAATCACATAATGGCGCTCCTTCGAAAAAGTGCTATTTCGAGAGTAAAACCGCAGTCTAGACGTGGTTCAAAAAGGGAAGGCTTTTTCGGAAGATCCTGTAAACCTCTTTTTGAAAGAGCGCCATTACATGATTATGCAAATGAAGCGTGGGAAATTCAAATCCCAGCTTCATTTGCAATTTCAAAGTGCCTAATTTACATCCCTCTGTCGAAAGAGGGATGGAATCTAGACGTACCCTCTGTGTGGTTCTTGTGGGTTTAATGCTGGATATATTGTTTCCAGCACCGTGAAGTGCAAAGAAAAGCTCTTTTGCTGTGTCTCTCCAATTTTTTTAGCAGTGCAAATATAGCGCTGGTTCAAGTAGAAGCTTTGTCCTCCCTGGAGACTCAGCCAAATTTCTGCGACAGGACAAATACAGCATAGGCAGATGCCGTGAAAGGTTCCCAGTGAGCTTGTGTGCAGGCACGTGCAAAATATAAGCTAAATTCTGTTCTGTATCGCTTTGGACAAGATTTAGCACTGCACAGACAGAGCAGAGTTTATTTTGTCTGGTGCTGTCCATTACGGACCACTACTACTTTTGGTGCAAAAGGGTTTTAAGCATCTGGTTGTGAAAATGAGCTGACCTTGCGTTAGCTTTCATTTGTATTCATCCCAGGGCAGCCATTTTCGCTGTCCAGCATGCCATATTTTTTATAATGTTCCAGTTAATCTCAGCAGATGTTTCATAGTGTTTTCCTGTTGTTAAATGTTTTGGCTGCAGCAGCCTCTCCTGGTACCTTCTGTTTTTCTTTTTTTCTTTCTTTTCCTGGAATGAACATAAATAGTATTACATGTGGAACATTTTTGAGTCCGCTTCTCCAGGCATTATTCCTTCCTCCTCCATTGATCCTGTCCAGTCTCTCCGAACTCCTCTTGTGTCTCCTGTGTCAACTCTTATTCGGGAGTTATGCAAACCAATGCATTGGAACTGGGCGAAAGGAGGTTTCCACATACACAGTGCTCCATGCAAGGTCAAAATTGACATCTGCTGTAGCTCTCCCTTTACCAGGCAACGCTTAGAGCAGAATCCTGCACAGAGTTATTACCAGGCATACGGCTTCCTTTGCCCATTACGTTTAATGGGATGAGCCATGATAAAAGCTGCCGTTGGCCTGGTTTTTCAGGATGGCTGATCACCCGGAACTTCCACTGCCTGCTGTTGGCACTGTGCAAATAATTGCTCCTACAAATGATGGCTAGCAAGGCTGGATGCTCGTTTGGCTGAGGTCCTGGGTTGGGATTTGAGGTCCGGCTTCAGTTCCCAGTGCTGATGCAAACATTCAGTCGGGCTCTGACTCTGCTAGGAAGGTTTGGCCACAAAAGTGGGTATGCAAAGGTCACCAGTAGTGAAAACCGATCAAACCAGTTTTTCTGCCTCCCACTGAAGACATTTCGCGGCCATGTGGCTAGCTCCCCTGTTGACAGAGCAAAGCATTGTGGGTAAGCATCCTACAGGGCAGTGCAGTGGGAAGGCAGAGCTGATCCCTGCGCTTCTTGGGATTCCCTCCTAGTTCTGGGAGCTCTCCGTGCTCAGGAGTGTCAAAGCAGCACAGCAGCCTCTCCAGTCCTCCCCGTGCAGCAGCCTGCCTGCCGCTGTGGTCCTAGCAGGGCAGAGCAGAAGCTGTCCGACGATTTGCTCCTTGTTTGTTCCCCGAACGGAGCAGCTCACTCAGCTGTCAGATACTTCTGGGAGCTTTGAAAGGTGAGGGGCGCCTGCCCGCAGGGCAGCAGAGCTCACACAAGAACTAGATACATTCATGGAGGTTAGGTCCATCAATGGCTATTAGCCAGGGTGGGTAGGAATGGGGTCCCTAGCCTCTGTTTGTCAGGGGCTGGAAATGGATGACAGGGGCAGGATCACGTGATGATTCCCTGTTCCACTCACTCCCCCTGGTGCACCTGGCATTGGCCACTGTTAGCCGACATGACACTGGTCTAGATGAGCCTTTGGGCTGACCCAGTCTGGCTGTTCTTATGTAACTCACAAAACATGGAGCAGAGTCATCAGGGCAGGCATAGTGAGATACTGGCAGAAGCCAGTTTTCTCCACAAAACAAACAGCAGATTTCACACTGGCTCTTTGTCAACATTAAAGGGAGGGAAAAGGACAAAAGTCTGTCCCAGGGCTGGAAATTGTCACCAAAACTGGATGACAAAAGTCACGTTGCACTGTAAACATTCTCACTGTTTTGTCAGCAAACGCCAGTGTAGACAAGCCCTCAGTCTGTCTGCTCTCTGTTGCCCATCTAAACAATCGGGCCAGTAATATTTCCCTGCCTCACAGGTGTGTTGTGGAGATGCATTCATTTATGTTTCTGAAGAACTCATGTGTGAGGGCACAGCAGGTCTGAAGCAGATCACATGGAATGCTTACTCTACTCGTGTACATCACGTGATAATAAAAGGATATAAGTAATAACAGAAGTAATACATGTGTAACACAAGTAAGTGTGCAAGAACGCCTTCCTCTGTAGCATGGGGCATGGATCACTTGCTGGAGGATTCTCTGCATCTTGGGGTCTTTAAACCATCATTTGAGGACTTCAATATCTGAGATATAGGTGAGAGGATTATTCCAGGAGTAGGTGGGTGAGATTCTGTGGCCTGCATTGTGCAGGGGGTCAGACTAGATGATCATAATGGTCCCTTCTGACCGTAAAGTCTACGAGTCTATGAAAATATTTACACACTAAATAAACCTCTCTTACCCCAATCACTAGGTATTATCCCCTTTTTACAGGTAGGAAAATTAAGCACATGGCATACCCACAGGCTGTGTCTAGACTGGAAAGTTTTTCTGCAAAATCATCTGCTTTTGCGGAAAAACTTGCCAGCTGTCTACACTGGCCACTTGAATTTCCGCAAAAGCACTGACGATCTCATGTAAGATTGTCAGTGCTTTTCCGGAAATACTATGCTGCTCCCGTTCGGGCAAAAGTCTTTTTCTGAAAAACTTTTGCGCAAAAGGGCCAGTGTAGACAGCACAGTACTGTTTTCTGCAAAAAAGCCCCGATCGCGAAAATGACGATCGGGGCTTTTTTGCAGAAAAGTGTGTCTAGATTGGCCACGGACGCTTTTCCGGAAAAAGTGCTTTTCCGGAAAAGCATCCTGCCAATCTAGACGCGCTTTTCCGAAAATGCTTTTAACGGAAAACTTTGCCATTAAAAGCATTTCCGGAAAATCATGCCAGTGTAGATGTAGCCAGTAGGTACTTATCTCATCGTATTACTGGGTGAGGTTAGGCTTGGCTGTGATAACCACTGCATCTTGCTGTAACTGCAAGGAGAATGATGTAGGCACATTTTATAAATAATCCAAGTTAGGATTTCATAGAATCATAGAACCCTAGAACTGGAAGGGACCCCAAGAGGTCATCAAGTCCAGTCCTTTGCCCTCATGGCAGGACCAAGTACCATCTAGATCATCCCTGACAATTGTCTGTCTAACCTGTTCTTAAATATCTCAAGTGATAGAAATTCCACAACTAAGGCAATTTATTCCATGCTTAACCACCCTGGCCGTTAGGAAGTTTTTCCTAATGTCCAACCTAAACCTCCCTTGCTGCAATTTAACCCAATTTGGCCAGGCCATCTTCCTACTCTTGTGAAAAATGCCCTGGGATCATTGAGGACCATAAATCGTTAGTGTTTGGTTTCACGTGTAACCTGAAGGACAGATACTAAACAACTGTGAGGACACGTTCTTTGGATAGCATGTGCCACTATTGTTCTTACACCTACAATAGGAAATGAATTATAATCGGTGCTGTAGGATTCCTGGTGAATACACAGTAAGGTGTTTAAAATAAATTGGACAAGTCTTTTACAGAAAGTGGAAAATTGGTAGGAATTCCACATCCTACCCTCAATAATATAAACAACACATCACGCCTGGAGTGTGGGCTTTTTTTTGTTGGTTGTTTTTAAGTGTATTAATGTGGGTGTAAGATGAATCTGCATTGTAATTTAGAAACTGCTACCTCTTGGCTGCATTGTCATTAGTCTTAAGGGCATGAAGAACAATCGAGGTACTTAACAGAATGCTATGAACACTCAGTCTTCAACATACATGAATAAAGACAGAGCAGTGCTATAAAACACTGAGCTGACCTTAATAAAACATTAATAGTCTTGTGCAGGTCTGTATAGTGCCTTCTGTCTGAGGCTCTCAGATGCTTAGCATATTCTCACTAAGCTATCAGGTGCTGAGTCTCCTATATGGAACTTGTTTCTGTTGAGCATGTGTGTGTGTAACAACAATTGCGTAGGAAGGTGACAGTTCTTTGATACCTAGACAGTTTTGCAAAGGGTTCTAGCCCTGCAAGGTGCTGAGTTCTCAGCATTGAAATCAATGGGTGCTGAGACACAAAGCGGGTTCCAGGTTTGCTTTGGGGTGTTAGCTGAGGCATGTACGTGAAAGTCCAGGTGCTTACCTTGATATTTACATTTTCCAGCACCTTTTGTTCTGCATGAAATGGGCTGGAAATCTCTCCCGATTGTCAGCTTTTCAGAGGCATTATGGTCAAATAGTTAAATCTTGTGACTAGCAGACAGCAGTGTTGGGTTCTGCTATGAGCTAGTCCTGGAACCTTGGGCATGTCACTTCTACTGCTGCATCCTCCATGCTCATATTTGCACTGCTGTTTAGCTAGAATTCACTTCACTTTCCAGTGCTCCCACTTTTGAGTTGCATTGTATGATTGTTTCGAGGTTCCCCCTCCTCCAATGAGATGGCTTATTATGCTTTACATCCATATAGTAAGAGACAACATTTTCCCAAAGAAGCTTGCAATCTAAATAGAGGATGGGAAAAATGGTGAGTTCCCATTTTATTGGTAGGGAACTGAGGGACACAGGTATGAAAAGACTTTTCCCAAGGAGTTTGCAACAGACCGGGGAACTGAAATTGAGTTTTAAGTGCCAAATTCCTTTGCTGCAAGACCAACTTTCCTTCCTCTGGTGACTCATGCTTATACAACACTGCAGTGCTACACACTCGAATTTGTTGAGGACAATTACTTCCAGACTTGGGGGGAAAGAGTACATGCCGCTTTTTATATAAGAAAATGTTTAAATCTTTCTAGGAATATTATATGTATCTCCATCCCTACCAAGGGAAGGCAGGGTCGTTGTGGAAGCAAAGCACCTCGCGTAAGGCGTGTACCCTACCATTACAAACACTGGGGTCGTTGACTACAGAGTCACTAATCTGGAATGCAACAGGATTTAACAGTAGGTGAAGATTTCCTTTTCCGAGACATCGTGTTTGATTACAGCTGCGACAAATTTGATAGCTGCAAACACTAAGTGCCTCATTGAAAAGAAACAATTATGCCTAGAAGAACACTGCTTATTTTAAGAAATTAGAAGCATTTAAATACAAGACACAGCCCCAAGTAAATGCTACTGTTTTTCTCCTTAATAAATACCCTCCTCTTTCTCATGTACAAATATCTCATTCTTCAGTGCTTGTTTGTAGACCTAGACATGGGTATTTAGATAGTCTAGCCCCCTCTTCCCCTATCTCCTTGAAAGTAAATCTAACCTGGGACTCCTGTGTCCTTATTTGCTTCAATCCAGTGGATGGGACATCAGCTCCCCCACCAGCACAGCACTGTGCATGCTACAAGTTAGGCTGGGGGGGAGGGATAGCCCAGTGGTTTGAGCATTGACTTGCTAAACCTAGAGTTGTGAGATCAATCCTTAGGGAGGCCATTTAGGGATCTGGGGCAAAATCTGTCAGGGATGGTACTTGGTCCTGCTGTGAAGGTAGGGGAGTAGACTCAATGATCTCACAAAGTCCCTTCCAGTCATAGGAGATAGGCAACTCCATTCATTTAAAATTTAGGTTGCCCAGGGTGTGGTTTTTTTCACACCCCTGAGTGACCTGTGTTTTGCCAACACAGCTGGGAGTATAGACGTCACCTGCGGTACAGCCAGCTGCAAGATAACATCTCCTTTTGCAGAGGTGGGGAAGAATGACAATTCCACTGCCTTGCTCTTCCTTTTAATAGGTCAGTGCCATCTCATTTGCCTGATGAGGTGGTGTAATCTCGTCCAAAGCAAATGACCCGCAATGGGAGGCGCGTGGTGCGTTGAAGGACTGATTAAGTTCTAAATAGTTCTTTGGTCTACTTTGTATCAGCCGGGGGGGTAACACTTTCAAGGAGCTATGTGCAATGCCTTTCGGGACTTCTGTGCATTCAGGTGACTGTTAGGGATGTAAGAGTTTGTGACCGGTAACTGGAACTGATAAGCACTCATCGGTCATCTGGTTAAACTCTCATGGGAGCCTGGGGCTGCCGGTAGCCCATGGGGCTGGCAGCTAGCAAGTTGTCAGCACCCACGGGATGGCTAACATCCTAAGGGGCCACCGCCAGGTAAAAAATACCAGCGTTTAACTGTGTAACTGATTAAATTGTAATCGATTACACAGTTAGTCTTTTGTAAACCCATTTTACATCCCTAGTGACTGTTACTACATTTCATGAGACCACAGATAGGTAACCACAAATTTCTTTTATTGGACCAGTGTCTTTTGGGGGAAGAAACTAGCTTTCAAGCTTCAGAGGGCTCTTCCTGAGGTCCGGAGAAGGTAATGTATAAGCTAAATACAAGGTAGAAGAGATTGTTAAGCATAAGGCAGAGGTTCTCAAACTTTGTGATACTGTGACCCCCCTTTAAGTTGCTCATGACCCCCCAGGGGGTCGGGACCCACAGTTTGAGAAATGCTGGCATAAGGGATTACACATGCTACCTTTTAAATTGAAATGGACAGTGCAGTAGAGGTTTAGTGGGCTGCGGGGATATTGCCTATAGGAATGGGCCAAAAAAACAGCATGCCTGTTAAGTCTCTGGTTTTTAGTGTCCAGCAGACTTAAATTCCAGGCTTGTTGTTTAAAGGTGTTTTTCAGGTTTCCTTGGAGGACGACTGAGAAGAAAGATATGGAGTGATTACTTTTCAAAAAAAAAATTGAGTGTTTTATTATTTTTCTGTGGAAGTTCATTTAAGAGTATAGTGACTGTTTGGTTTCACCCACATAGACTGTGTGGTGTCGTCTTGGCACATTGGGTGCATTGGATGAGGTACCCTACAATGCCTCTAAATCTACCTTCCCTCTGTCCCCTTTGGTGTGGAATTCTGCTCCAGGATCTAAGTTTTTGTTTAAAAGTGTCTTGCCTAGTGATCATTGAGAAGAATTGTAAAGGAAGAGAGCATGAAAACAGGGACAGTGGTATCTCAGTGCACCAACACTCTGAGATAATGGGTCCAAACTGCCCACTTAGACTTCAATTTTAATGCCCCTTGTAGACAAAAGTTATATCTACATGACAGCCCAGATCCATGCTCTGAGATGGATGAACCAGTGGTCGATTTGGAAGGTCTAGTGAAGACCTACTAAATCAATTGCAGACTGCTCTCCCATCAACCCTGTCAAGAGTAAGGGAAGTCAGTGTGTTTCTCCCATTGACCCTCCTGTGCAGAGCCCACGGCAACTCAACTTAAGGTACCTCGACTCTAGCAAAGTTATCCACATAGCTGGAGTTGCATAGTTTAAGTCGATTTTCTGCTGTAGTGTCCAGGTAGTCTTAATACGGTGATGGTAAATGTCATATTAAACAAAAAGATCAGTGGTGAATGTAAGCACACCCCATCAGCCGGTGCATTCTGCTCAGAGTCTCTGACTGCCTCTTGTTCATCTCCAGATGCCAAAATAC
Source organism: Pelodiscus sinensis (assembly GCF_052426305.1). Taxonomy (NCBI): domain Eukaryota; kingdom Metazoa; phylum Chordata; order Testudines; family Trionychidae; genus Pelodiscus; species Pelodiscus sinensis. Next base: position 6,714,351 of record NC_143077.1, on the reverse strand, counting down.
CCAACTGCTGCTAAAACTTCCATCTTCAACCCCAGCCACTTGCATGGCTGTGAGAAATCTGCTGCCCTGCTGAAAACATGAGGCGATCGTTAATGAAATGTAATGACATATAAAAGTGTTAACAGGTTGCTATGCTCCATTGCTTTATTTTTTTTCTTCTGTTTAATTCATTAAAAGCTGCAATTAAATGAATCTGAAAAATTTTCCATCTGCCACACCAGAGTGCTGCAAAATCCAGGCACCAGAATCTTGCTTAGAATTTAGGTCCAACTTGCTGAAAAAGACGTGGGGTCTTGTATATATGTAAAAATGTGATAGTGGCAAGGACCCTAGTTCTGGCTGACAACTACCAGTCATTGATGGCCCATTTTTGGCTAGGGCAGTTGTGATTGGTTGCTTGTTGGCATTCCTTACAAGTACTGACTAGTTGGACCCAAAGGAAAATCACACAAGGATGCTGTAATAGTATGGCTATGTCTAGACTGCATCCATTTTTCGAAAAAGGGATGCAGATTAGGCACATCGAAATTGCTAATGAAGCAGGGATTTAAATATCCCGTGCCTCATTAGCATAAACATGGCTGCCACTTTTTTCAAAACAGAGCTTTTTCGAAAATACAGCCCTTTTTCGAAAGATCCCTTATCCCTCATAAAATGAGGGGGGGGGAAGCGGCAGCCGTGTTTATGCTAATGAGGCGTGGGATATTTAAATCCCTGCTTCATTAGCAATTGTGCCTAATCTGCATCCCTTTTTCAAAAAAGGGACGCAGCCTAAACATATTCCAACAATTTTGGAAAATGCCAATTTGTCAAAACCAAGCCTTATTATGGAAATGTGTCAGTATGAACAAAAATTTCTCAGGGCCAGTTAATTTTTAGCGGTGAAAGGAGAGAGGGATTGAGTCAGAGATCCACCCTAGAATACATTGCTGGCTAGGACACTCATCCGAGGTGACCCCATGTTCAGCTCCTTAGCCTGCCTGGCTGGCAGTAGTAATTTGAACCTGTCTTCCCCCATATCGCAGGTGAGTGACCAATCTATGAACTTCTGCAATCTCTTGGCTTTATTCAGATACAGAAAGAAAAGTGTTTCCCAAACAACATATTTTGCAAAATGTCATTCCTCTTTTTCAACTCCAACTCCACATAGTAATCAGACCAGCTTCTTCCTACTTTATATTCTGGTCTGCTGCCATGTAAAGGAAATAAAATATTGTGGGATGACAGGTGGAAATCATACATTAGAAAATAAGTGAATGCTATTTCTCTAGCAGTGGTGCAACATAAAATACAGTGAACCAGTACAGACCTCCCTAGAGTTCATTTCATTTCCAGCGTCTGTGTTCTCAGGTATTCGGGGTTGGTTGATTATTTTCTGAACTTGAGCTTGGTTTCCAACATCTGAACTTGAGCTTTTTCCACATCATCTGTCACTAGGTTGCCTCCCCCATTCATTAAGGGCCCACACCTTCCCTGCCACCCTCTTATTGCTAACATGCCTGTAGAAACCTTTCAGCTACGTCTACACTGGCATGATTTTCCAGAAATGCTTTTAACGGAAAAGTTTTCCGTTAAAAGCATTTTCGGAAAAGTGGGTCTAGATTGGCAGGACACTTTTCCGGAAAAGCACTTTTTGCGGTAAAGCGTCCGTGGCCAATCTAGACGCGCTTTTCCACAAAAAAGCCCCAATCGCCATTTTCACGATCGGGGCTTTTTTGCGGAAAACAGTACTGTGCTGTTTACACTGGCCCTTTTGCGCAAAAGTCTTTTGGAAAAAGACTTTTGCCCGAATGGGAGCAGCATAGTATTTCCGGAAAATCACTGACGATCTTATATGAGATCGTCAGTGCTTTTGCGGAAATTCAAGCAGCCAGTGTAGACAGCTGGCAAGTTTTTCCGGAAAAGCGGCTGATTTTCCAGAAAAACTTGCCAGTCTAGACACAGCCTTCTTGTTACCCTTCATATCCCTTGCTAGCAGCAAGTCCAGTTGCACTTTGGCCTTTCTGATTACACCCCTGCATGCTCAAGCAACATATTTATACTCTTCCCTCATCATCTGTCCAGGTTTCTACATCTTGTTAGCTTCCTTTTTGTGTTTAAGCTCACCAAAGATTTCACTGTTAAGCCAAACCGGTCGCCTGCCATATTTGCTTCAGGTTTCCTGTACCTTCAATAGGGCTTCTTTAAAATACAGCCAGCTGTCATTCCTCCACAACGGTCCAGCCTCTACCCCCTAACCTTATGCCCAGGGCTGGTAGAACAATTTGTATAGTGGAGGTGCTGAGAGCGATTAAACCAGACTACAACGTAAATCCAACATTTAATGGAATTCACTTCCAGACAGGGGGTGCGGCAGCATCTCTAGTTCCAGAACTTATGTGTAGCCACCACGTCGGAAATAATTTGGTGTGATTGAGGAGTTTGTTTGCAAGAGGCACAGAAACAGTCTACACTGCAGGGCTTCTTGCACAAGAACTGTTCTGCACAAGAGTTCTTGTGCAAAAGGTCTTGTGCAAGAGCACGTCCACACTGCCATGTGCTTTTGCGCAAGAGCATCCATGGCAGTGTGGATGCTCTCTTGTGCAAGAAACCCCTGTTGCCCGTCCACATTGCCTTCTTGCACAAGGGGTATTGCAGAGCAGGGATGAGCTAATTAGCAGAGCAGAGGAAAGAAAACCATTTTCCTTTCTGTCTTCATGTCCTGGCCTTAACTCCAGTCTCTTATTTTCCTGAGAGCTAAAAATTGCTGCAAGAATCCAGATTGATTACGGTTCTTTTGAACATTTAAGGGATTCACTTATTTGTAGTTCAGTTGTGGTCTTCCAGGCTGAGTTTTAAGAAATCTGGTGATTTTTTTTTTTAATATATGCATCTCTGGTCATTTTAAAACCAAGATTGGTGAGGGGGGTTTCCCTAACAGACCTGCTCTAGTTCAAAGAGGAATTAATTCAGCAATGTCCCATGGTCTGTGTTAAACAGGAGGTCGGACGAGATGATCACAGTTATCCCTTCTGGCTTTAAAATCTATGAATATAGAAGGGACACAAGGTTTAACTTTGAAATACTTAAAAATTCCCTAGCTGAAGAACAATTTTTGTCTCTGTCCATGCTGGAATAATTTAAATTCACACAATCACCATTTGGGTCCTAAAGGATTTGCTAATCTGCTTTTCTCTTAATTTTCAGCTCCGAGCCTTTCCCAAGACTTTCCTGACCTCATTTACCCTAGTTTTGCTTTTCTCTAAATATATTCAGTGAATTCTGATTATATTTCCCTTGCTAAAAATGCCACACTTTATTCAGAGGAATTGCCTGTTTCCATTGCACGTTGGACACGTAGGGCACAGTTTGAGAATGCCTGTGTTCTAGACGGATCTTTAGCCATTCCTCACCGGTGCATTGAGATTTCCAGTTATGTCAGGTTGTCATTTCCCCCTGTTTTAGGATAAGAGTGCATCAGTTCTAAGTTCAGAACATTTGTTCTTACGGGAAAGATTGAATTTCCAAGACAAATTAGATGAGAACCTCTTGAGTGGCTAGAAGCAGTCAAAAATGATCCTTTTATTACATTTAAGACTCAGTCTTCTAACTTTTTAGTGATACCCTCTAGCTAACAAATGGCTTTGTTCATGAGATCAGAAGATGTGGGGCTTGACTAGCTCTTTCTTAGACTCTCTGCCACTTAATAGGGATGTCCAAAATGTTAGCATTTGGGGGGAAAGTGTTTTAGAGAGTTTCCTTCATGTTTGGTTCTTGTCAACTGATCCGAAGATTCCCGTATATTATTCTGGGGGTTGACAGATCCTTATCCCAAGATCAGGCCCGGCAAACTATTGTTTCAATTGTTTTATAGTTGGGAGCTCCGATGTGCCCAGAGGTAACATCCATACTGTAGGAATTTGTTTATATTTACAAATAAATAATTTATTGACACATCTGCACACTAACTCAGCAAGGTAGACAGAGATAATACAAAAAATACATTGGAACATACTCACACCATGCCTTGCAGAACAACCTGGATGCTAGCCTTTATTTTCCTCATTACCATCACCTTCCTCGTCTTCACCCACCGGTGGCTTCAGTTCTCTGATTTCAGAGTGCACTGTATAATTATGCAGTTGACACACACAATGCTACTGGCACCATGCAAATCTAGGTACCTATGCAACCCAGGACAAGATATTTTCATTTATTTCTTGGTTCTAAAGTAACAGTATTTGGGTGACATGAAACACAGAGTTACACAATAAGCAATACAGCAATGAAATGTTGTCAATAATATTGAGTGACAGGATTGCTTTACACAGTCTATCAGAAAGAGAAGTCATTGTAAAATTAGGTTGAAAACATATCAATGGATTGATTCGGCTGTCAGTTAATTAACTTAAGTGTTGTTTTCTACCTAACCTCTAAAAATGTAGTTTGGCAACATACTTGCATACCATATGGTCTTGGTTTAGTTCATCACTGCTTTTGAAATAGGTCCAGAATATCTCAGCTGTATTGTTCTTACCCTTTCCATCATCCACTGTTTACAAGATGCAACTTTTATGTAACCTACCCTGTGCCTATTGGGAATAACAATGATTTCTCACAGTCAACTTCTGTGCCCTCATATTTATGTTTGGAAACTCGACAAAGAGAAACAGTAACCCATTTGGTTGGTCAAAGTGATTCATCTGGGCCGTGTATTCCAAGTTGGCCTTATTTCCTGCTAAATCTTGATGTCAGACTCTAGCATTGGTCCAGCGTAGACTGGTCTGTTAGCTAACTCTAATACTGGAAGGCTAGGAGGACCGTTGTGTGTATTGTAGTTGTCAACAGATATGTGACTAGCAGAACATTGTACATATTGTAATACTGGAAGGCTAGGAGGACTGTTGTGTATCCTGTAGTTGTCAACAGCTATGTGATGAGTGGAACATCGCGCATATTGTGGCTGTCAACAGATACGTGTGTAGCGGAACAACATCTGGCATATTAGTTGTCAAGTCAAAGATTCAAGAACTAGTGAATCTGATAGCAGAACAAAATGTGTCTCTCTGATGATTCCTACAAAAACCTGTTCTCTGACAAAGAGAGACTTACCTTGTATTTTCACCTCAGCTATGGAACTGGTAATGGGATAAATGTTTTTTTCTCTGTGTGTGTGAAGGGTTGAACAGCTTCTGCATTTACCATAACAAATATTGATACATTAGGTTGTATTCCTGGAAATAGCTAACCGGCTAGCATAGTTACAAATACTGGATTCTCAATGTGTATATTTTCCTGTTTATGATGAGGCAGTCCAGAAAACTGAGTTGAGGACCTAGATGGAGGGAAATGTACTGTAACAGAAGTTTGTAAGCGATTAAAATAAGTAAAACATTTTCTAGAAGAAAGCACACAATCTCTGAGGTTGATTTGCAAACATTAGTTTACTATATCAGTGTTTCTCAACCAGTGGTAGTAGTACCTTGGGGTACTCTAGAGAAGTCTGGGGGGTACATCAACAGAACTGAAATTTGGAGAAAGTGGAATTTTTATTTTAAGTTTTACAGCACTTTATTATTTTTGTACTTTTTACACCCCAAAATTTCATTGCCCGCCCGGCTACGATTAAGTTGTTTAAACAAATGTGTTGCAATGGTAGAAAAAAAAATTGTGTCTGAAAACTGTAGGTACTGGGAGTACTTATATATTTTAAAGGGGTCCTTAATAAAAAAAAGGTTGAGAAACACTGTACTATATTACTTCAGAATAGGGGAATTCTCTTAGCTCTCCTACACTTGTCTGCTCTATGAGCAGCATTGAGTATAAAGGTGGGTATCAAAGGCATTAACGCAACCCAGGTGATAGGAAATGGATGACAAATTTGCAAGACAGCAATAAATCCTTCATGTCTTGCAGCCCTGGAAAGAATGTGTAGGTGCTCTGGAGTCCAATACTGGCAGATAAGTAGGCTTTAGCACTCTGTCATGACAAACTTGTCCATACTTCTAGTAGTTATGGGCTAATAAAGTAAAAATATCTGGATGTGGAGATATTTAGATCATCAAGGAAATAAGATGCAAAAAATCTTCAGGACCAGACTTCAGAGAGAAACTGCTGAGCTGCAGTTCATCTGCCAATTTGACACCATCAGCTCAAGATTAAACAAAGACTGTGAATGGCTAGCCAATTACAAAAGCAGTTTCTCCTCTCTTGGTGTTCACATCTCTAGATCAGCTGCTAGAAACGGGCCTCATCCTCCCTGATTGAATTTACCTTGTTATCTCTAGCCTGATTCTTGCCTGCATATTTATACCTGCCTCTGGAAATTTCCATTACATGCATCTGACGAAGTGGGTCTTTGCCCACAAAAGCTGATGCTCCAATACATCTGTTAGTCTATAAGGGGCTACAGGACTCCTTGTCACTTTTTAAGGAAATAAGAGTGAGTCGCTATAGTGACTGTGTCTTCTCATACGACGCGTGAATAGAGGAGCTCGACCTATTATGACAATGTGCTTTTTTAAAATTCTTCTTGCGGATGTGGGTAATATTCAGGTGAGTATCTACTGATGCATGGAACTGAAGGCCTCTCTCTTAAGGGATACGATGCAGTTCTCTTGTAGCTAATGAAAGCCTCTCTCGATGGTGACAAGGTCAAGTGGCTTGCGGGGAGGGTGCTGACGGTAGCATTGGCTTAACAAACTGGGGCTGGTGATTCATGTCGACTGGCGCTGAATAAGAGTGTGTGCTTTTGAAGTTCCACTTCAAACAGCCACCTTGGCAACATTTCCGTCTCCCATCAGGCTCGTGTGAGTCCTGCAGTGATGAAAGCAGCATTTAGAATGACAATACTGGACCCGATCCGCAGCTGGTAGGAGTCAGAACCGTTCTCTTTATGCCAGTGAAGCTGAGTTATTTAATGCCAGCTGATATATATGCACCATTCCAAATGGGGATGTAAAATCCCAATCCATCAGTTAACCGGTTAAATGTTAAGTTAACCTGACGTTTAATTGGTTAATTGACTAAGCAGAATTGGTTAACTGACCAAGCAGCCCCCAACCTGGCTGGGAGCAACCCCTAGCCCGTGAGGTTCCTGCTCCCACCTCTGGATGGTACAGGCTGCTGGCTCCCATACCTATACTGAGGCTGGCTGCAGGCTCCTAGTCCTGTGCTACGGCTGGGGCTGTTGCCAGCTCCTAGACTTATGCCGGGGCTGTCACTGCCTGGTGGGGCTGGAGCAGCCCTCTGCTCACAGTAGGCCGGGGGCAGCTCCCGGGCACTGGTTACCCATTACCTGGTAAGCATTATTTTCTCTCTACTCTGGGCTGGTTAGACCTGAGTTGGAGAACTGTGTCCAGTTCTGGGCACCGCATTTCAAGAAAGATGTGGCGAAATTGGAGAGGGTCCAGAGAAGAGCAACAAGAATGATTAAAAGTCTAGAGACCACGACCTATGAAGGAAGGCTGAAAGAATTGGGTTTGTTTAGTTTGGAAAAGAGAAGATTGAGGGGGGACATGATAGCAGTTTTCAGGTATCTAAAAGGGTGTCATAAGGAGGAGGGAGAAAACTTGTTCATCTTGGCCTCTGAGGATAGAACAAGAAGCAATGGGCTTAAACTGCAGCAAGGGAGGTTTAGGTTGGATATTAGGAAAAAGTTCCTAACTGTCAGGGTGGTTAATCACTGGAATAAATTGCCCGGGGGGTTGTGGAATCTCCATCTGTGGAGATATTTAAGAGTAGGTTAGATAAATGTCTATCAAGGATGGTCTAGACAGTATTTGGTCCTACCATGAGGGCAGGGGACTGGACTCGATGAACCCTCGAGGTCCCTTCCAGTCCTAGTATTCTATGATTTTAACCAGTTACCTGTTCCTATCACTAATTCCAAGGCATTTGAAGCACTCACGCAGTAGGCTGAGCGTGGCATAGTGAAGACAATAGAACCTCTGCATAACGCCAGTTGCAATTCCAAAACTTAACTAACTAAACATCCATGCCTTGTACAAAACTTGCCATCCCTCTGCAATAGGCTTTCAGGGCGGGCCACAAAGTTTATGGAGTTCCATGGCAGTCTTTGAAATAGTTTTGAAGCTGGTCTATTGAGCCTGTTGGAAAATTAGCTTAAATCCAGGGACCATAGCACACCTGGAAGGAAGGGCAGGACCTACTGCAGAACTGGGACTCCCCAGCCAAACACACTTGCTATAATTTTGCCGACAGGACGCTTTAATTCTGCAGCTGTTGGCTCTGGCAAGCTAAGTAGGGTCAGCTTGGTCTGGTGTTTGCATTGGAGGCCTTCAAAGAAGACCTCACTAAAGGAGGTTGGGAGCATTAGAATGGGATACCGACCTATTTTGGCATCACGTTGTTTTGTTGTTAGAGTGGTTGCACAGCTTTATATCACTTTGGGTACGTCTACACTAGCCCCCTAGATTGATCTAGGGAGGCTAATGAGGGCAACCGGAATTGCAAATCAAGCCTGGGATTTAAATATCCTGCACTTGATTTGCATGTTCCTGGCCAGTTGCCATTTTAGAAATTGACTAGCCCGAAGTAACTGCCCGCATCTACACGCAGCAGTGAAAAGGAATTTTAGAATAAAGCCCCTAAATTGAATTAGGTGGTAAACCTCATTCCACGAGGAATACCACCTAATTCGATTTAGGACTTTATTCCAGAATCCCGTTTCACTGCCACGTGTAGACGTGGGCAGTTACTTTGGGCTAGTCAATTTCTAAAATGGCGACCAGCCAGGAACATGCAAATCAAGTGCAGGATATTTAAATCCCAGGCTTGATTTGCAATTCCGATCGCTCTCATTAGCCTCCCTAGATTGATCTAGGGGGCTAGTGTAGACTTACCCTTATTCCTGGGAAGGCAGTGTTGGTGACGTAGGAGAGACTATGGCCATGTCTTCACTTTTAGGAAGATCGATGCTGCTGTGATAGAACTTCCAAAGTTCGATTTAGTGGTTCTAGTTAAGACCTGCTAAATCAAACTCAGAGAGCATCCCCATTGGTAGCGGTACCCTTGTTCCTGCGAGAGAAGTAAGGAAAGATGATGGGAGCTCCTACTGTGGGGACGGCTGGGAAACTCGAATTAAGATATGTCGACTTCAGCTACATAATTACTATAGCTGGAGTTGTATCTTGATTCAACCTTCCCCTTTAATGTAGACCTGGCCTATATGTTGTGACAACGTGAACAGCCTAGGGACACCACTCTCTGAGATCAGTGCAGATGACTTGCTGTTGCGCAGAAGGACTGAAGCTACAAAAGAGAGGAGTGGAGACTCTGTGGTTGGGCATAATTGCTACAGGATTGAATTTCTGTGGATTTTACTAGCATCCTTCAGCTATTACACAAATGGAGAGTGTGGAATGTTCACATTCATTGAGTATTGCAATAGCCGAGCGTGGTTATCATTACCAATTTTTCCCCATGCAGTCCTAGGCAGTCACCTCGTTTTCCATTAGGGCTCCAACTTGGAACAACTTCCAGGTGACCCTGGGAGGAGGAATCTCCTATTTCTTTTTCTAAGGCTATACAAAAGATTGTTATTACTTAAATGAGCTCCCAGCAAGTCTGGTTTAATATACTACTAATTGATTTGAAGACTTGAAAGCAGGGAAGCGAATTAGCATGTGCTGACTCAGGCAGGGTCCTGGAGGACACGGAGTCTGAGAGAGCTACCTTTCTTAGTGCAACACCTAATGCTGCAATGCAAGAGCAGGAGACTCTTAAGTGGGGGAATGTCCTGGAGGGTGATTTGAATGAAATTAATCCAATGCAGGACAGCGGGAATAGTAATGCCTTGTGACTAGGAACCAGGATTAAGCATTTGTACAAATAGCAAGTGATACTTTCTCAGCAGCAATCCATGGCTGGTCTACAGTCCAGAAGGTCCCCATGCTGTTTTCTCCACAGCCCATCTGACCGGCTGTTGGTCAGTCCCATGTAAAAAGCGAATGCTGGCAGGGAGAGCTGAAGATGAGATGTGAATTTGCCGAGAATTAATGAACCACCCCTCTAGCTCTATTGCTATTTACAGAACAGTAACACCTGGAGGACCCCAGCTGAGACCTAAGTGCTAGTGACTGACCAGGTGGCCTACACAGATAAGCAACTGGAGCTTTTCCTATTTCTTGTATGCAGACCTGAGTCACACTTATTCAGTGTTTTGCCCAAGGTCACACAGAAAAGCCTGTGGCTGAGCCAGGAATTGAACTGCTCTTTGGGGACCCCCGCTACCAGTGCACCTCAAGATTGGAGGGGGGATTGGTAAAGTGCATGTGGGGAACCCAGGACCAACAAAGCTTAGGGCTGTGGGGCAGGGTTGACGTACCTTGGAAGGGGTACCTGGAATAGGAGGGGGGCTATTGACTTGCATTTCACACTGGTTTGTGTACGTGAGGTGTATTGGTTACACCTGTGCGCAAAGTGCTGTGTTGGCTTTGTGGGGTGGGGTTTTTTTGCAGTTCAAGACCTCGAAGTCTTTACAGAGTAGTCAAAGGAAATCTTGCAAAGGACCTTCAATCTTAATTCCTGTCGCTAGTCAGTGCTTTTGATACCTCGGGTTTTTTTCTTCTCTCTCTCTCCTTTTCTTTCAGGTATAATAGAGAACCATGTTCTTTTCAAGCCGGGAATCTATTTGAGGAACATGCAGTCATTAGATGAGTTTGGTTTTTGTTTCAGCGCTCATTTCCATAAAAAGTCACCGCTAATGAGCTGCGAGAAAATTGCAGCTTCTCTGCCAAGCCAATTTGGTTAAAAGGCCTGTCCATCTTTCATTATCATTTGATCCTGATGCATGCACAGTGCACTCAAACAGGTACCACCAAGGTGATCAAGAAAGGGAGGTGAGATACCTATGTTGACATCTCAGATCTTTGAAAAATCCCCCTTGATTCCATGCAGCTGTTACTCTTGTTGTTCTTTTAATTTTTTTTTTAATCTCCATATGCTGGGTTCCTGGTTTACAGCTCATCAGTGGAAGCAGGCAATGAGGATTAGAAATGCCTTTTCAAAGCCTGTGGAGTTTCTTTTCATAGTTAGAATTGGCTCATTTTTCTTCTAATTATAGCTAGGACTGAAACATTTTAGAAAGTCTCCTTACCTCGCTTTATCTCTGAAATTGACAGAGGTTGAGAAATACACAAAGCACATTGTGGGTTATTCCGAGAAATATCCCAGGAGATGAAAATTCTTCCATTGTGGGTTCTTTCCTCCTCTTTTGAAAATTAGGGGATTTAATGCAGTGCAGTGGTACTGGGACACGTACGTGTGTGTGTGTGTGTGTGTGTGTGTGTGTGTGTGTGTGTGTGTGTGTGTGTTGGGAATTCAGCCCCCTTTAAACAAGCTTTTCATAACACATGGAATTTGCTTTCTGATATCTAAGCATAGTCTTCCCCAGGTTCGATCGCTCATGGGAATTCTGGGCTACATTTCTCAGCAGCAACGTAGCTCTATTGAAGTCAAAGTAGATCTCGGCTGACTTACAAAATTGAGTATCTGTCCATCTAATTTTATCCAAGATGATGAGACAGGGAGGGGAAAGGGGCTGGTGCCCTTCTCAGTGGAAATATTGTGTGTGTGTGTGTGGGGGGGGGGGGTTCACCACATTTTATCACCTGGATGGGGAGGGGTGCAGAAGCAAGAGCAGGACCTACAGGAGCTCTGGTGGCTATTGCATGGCTCAGTGGCAGTCTAGGGAGTAGGAGCCAGAGGGCCCGGAGTGCCCCTCAAATGAGGCAGGCATCTCAAACGGTTAGGAATCCCAGGACCCCGCTTTATAGCTTGGAGCTAAGTCAAAAGTGGACAGTGAAGAGTTACAAAGGGATCTCACAGAAGTGGGTGACTGTGCAACAAAATAGCAAATGAAATTCAGTGTTGATAGACCCAAAGGAATGCACACTGGGAAGCATGATCCCACCTCTACGTACAAAATGGGGGTCTACCTTAGTCATTACTGCTCAAGACCAAGACCTTGGAGTCTCTGTGGACAGTTTCCCAGAAACATCTGCTGAAGGTGCAGTGGCAGTCAAAAAAGCTAAGAGAATGTAATGTTGGAAACCAAAAATATAATGCCTTATATAAATCCATAGTATGCCAAGACCTTGAATATTGCAGGCAATTCTGGTTACCCCATCTCAAAAAAAAAAAAAAGTGGAGAGAAGATAAAAAAAAAACCTAGGGCTATTGAACAGCTTTTGTAGGAGACATTAAAAAGACTGAGACTGCTCTCCTTGGAACAGAGATGACTAAAAGGAGATAAGATGGAGGTCTATTCAATCACGAATGATGCAGTGGAAGTGAATAGGGAAGGGTTAATTGCCCACTTCACATAATTTCGTTGGGTGACCCCGGTTCCTTGTGTTAACAAGCAGCAAGTTTAAAGCAAAAAAAATAAAAAATAAATAAAACCTTCCTTCACACTGTGCCCAGTTTGCCTGTGGAACTCCTTGCCAGGGGATGTTGTGACAGTCAGAAGTTTCACAGGGTTCAAAAATAATTAGGTAAGTTCATGGAGGATAGGTCCACCAATGGCTATTAGCCCAGATGATGAGGGAGATAACCCCATGCTCTGGGCTTTTTAAACCCTTGGCTACCCACAGAGGGGGATGATGATGGACGATGAATCACTTGTTAATTGTCTCTTCTGTTCATTTCCTCTGGGGCATCTGGCATTGGTCACTGTTAGAAGATGGGACCCTGGGCTAAGATGGACCATTGGTTTGACCCAGTGTGGCCGTTCTTATGTTCTTCCTGCTTCCTCCTTGCATGGATGAGTCTCAGAACCTCTTCCTATGCTGCCTCCTACCCCACCTCATCTCTCCTCCCCAGCAGGTCCTTTAGGGCCCCCATTTTATCTGTGTGTATATATGCAAATCTCTACAGAAATACCGGTGTGTTTATTGCTATTTCAGCTCTGTAATATTGACTGAATTCATTAGTGTAACCCCTGTGAGGTAGGTCTTTAGTATTATCCCATTATACAAATGGGGATACAGAGACACAGAGAAATTAAGGATACCGTTTTCGGATGTGCCTGAGTAACTTGGAAACCTAGGTAATATTTTGAAGAGTATCTTAGGAGCCTATGTCCTGTTCACCCTCGTTGAAATTTTGTACTTTTAAAGCCTAGATTCTCAAAGGTATTTAGAAGCCATTGAAATAGGGAGATAAGCATTGTTAAGGATCTACGCCTAAGTCCCTGTTGAAAATGGAACTTCGCCTCCTAAGTCACAGAGGTGCTTTTGAAATTTTTACCCAAAGGACTTGCCCAGGCTCACACAGGGCATGTCTATATGTAACGCACACACCTACTGTGGTTACTGAGCAATGCAAGTGGTACCTAGACCACAGCAATAGTTAAGACCAAGAGGCCTCTATAGCATGGGTTGGGAGCCAGCTGGCTTTTAGCTCAGAGGGTGGAGGATCCTATACTTTGCTTCAAAGGTCCCAGGTTCAGATCCGCCCAGTGGTGGTTACATATACATCAGGGCAAAAGTCAAATTAAGCTATGCAACTTCATCTACGTCAATTGCGTAGTTGAAGTCGAAAGCTCAATTTGGCTTTTGGTGCTGTCGACACATCAGGAAGTCGAAGGAAGAACACTCTCCCTTCGACTTCCTTTACTCCTCATGAAATGAGGGTTACAGGAGTCCGAGTAAGAAGTCCTCCAGTTCACCATTACTTCAAAATAATGGCTTGCTATGTAGACGGGCTCTTTGCTATTCTGGAAAAACGTCAGTTATTCGGAAATAACGCTGCTGTGTAGACATAGCCACAGAGTCACTGGTGGAACTGAGAATAAATCAGTCCTAGTTAGCTGTCTTAGCCACTGGACCTTCCTTCCATTCCCCTAAGGAGGGCATGTTCTAAGAATGACCTCTCTTGGGTTCCTCATTTATTACCTTTCCCCAGTTTCCTCTCTCTTGCTTCCTGGGCTCCCTCTAGCAGTTCACACTCAGTTTGGAATTGCAAGAGGGTGTTGTGTTTAATTAGGGCTTTATTGTGTTTTAATGGGCTTTGGTGTTGTACAGCAGCCTGGGCACCTCGTCAGGGGAGCAAAATTCTCTATAATGATGATGTTTATTATTTAGGCCTTTTGACAGGAACAGCAGCTTCAATGCCAGCTCGGTCCCAGAATTCCCTGTACAAATTCACTGGCATGGGACATTCCCCTTGCTCCTTGAGACCCCCAAACGCTATTGTAGAGATTGATTTCTGTTAACTGAATTCACAGGCTTCTACAGACTGCTCCTACAGGAGGAGGGGGGGACGAAGAGGACAGTGGCCTGGCGCCCAGCGATTCAAAGGCAGCAGCTGGAACGCTGGGCTTTTTAAATCGCTGCCAGAGCCCCACATGGCACGCTGCATGGCCCTCGGCAGCCTGCTCCAGATAGCGCTGGGGGAGGGAATTCAGTCTGGGAGGTGCTGTTCTGGCCCCGCCCCATCTGCCTGAGGCCCCGCCCTATCTGCTTGAGGCCCCACCCCTTCCACAGAGCCAGCCTTCCCACCTTGCCCAGGGGTTCTACAGGTCTGCTGGAGAGATCGCTTTAAGATAGGGGTGAGCAAAGGGGCCTCCATGGGCCAGATTTCGCCCACCACATGGGTGGGTCGGGCCTGCGGGCGCCCTGCCACTCCCACGCTCCCAGGCCAATCAGGGCGTGGGGGCGGGAGGAGCCTGCAAAGTCTCTCGCTCTCTGCCACCGCCCTGCAAGGGCTGCATGCCACTTGCAGGGCGGGGTCAGGGAGTGAGACTCTTTGCATGGTCCTCCCGCCCCCAGGCCCTGATTGGCCTGGGGTGGGGGAGCTGGCGAAGTTTCTTCCTGCCCTACAAGGGGGCAGGTGCCTAGAGGGAACCACCAGCTGTTCAGAACAGGAGGCAGTTCTCTCTGGGTGGGGGCAAAGACTTCATGTGCTCCCCCACCCCCAGGCCAATCAGGGTCTGTGGGAAGAGGAGCAGGAAGTGTCCTGACCCCCTGTGGGAAGAGGAGCAGGGGCAGCCTGGGGCCACATCAAACATTAGTGACGTGGCCCCCCCCCCCCCAATCTAAAATTAGCACCCACCCCTGCTTTAAGAGTAGGAGAGAGTTGTGTCTGGATCATTGTTGCTAGGCAGATTTATCCTTCCTCACCCAGGAGCTGCTGGAATTGGGTGTGGTAGTTTGGGGGTCTGTCCCAGTAGGGTCTTTCTGTCTCTGTTGCTTGGGGTCAGACTCCAAGAGCAGGTAGGCAGGGCAGCTGCTGTCCTAAGGGCCATGTGTCCTGCGTGAGCTTGGAGAAGCTGAGTCAGGAGCAGGCCGCAGGTTAATTCTCTACCCAGGCACGTGGGCAATGTTAATTGTAGCAGGGGGCAACTGGAAGGGAAAATCACTTTTTCAGTTTCAGTCGTGTGCTTTGAATGTTGTTTTGCTTTTAGCCAAACTGTTCTGGTGAACTTTCTCAGGAGTAGTGATAGAAATGTCGCCGTGTTAGTCTGGTGTAGCTGAAACAAAATACAGGACTATGCAGCACTTTAAAGACTAACAAGATGGTTTATTAGGTGATGAACTTTCGTGGGCCAGACCCACTTCCTCAGATCAAATAAAAAAGTGGGTCTGGCCCACGAAAGCTCATCACCTAATAAACCATCTTGTTAGTCTTTAAGTGCTACATAGTCCTGTATTTTGTTTCTGAGGAGTGTGATTCTTGAGCTCCTCTTTAAACGTAGCAAGGGGGAGGCATTTCTGTTCTGTTGTTTTTGGGTTTTGTATTTTCTTGTGAAAGGGTTTTCTTTGAGCCTGTATCCTCATGACTTAACTGAGTGGTTACTGATGAGCTGGCTGTCTCAGGCTGTGTCTACACAGCAAAGAAAAGTTGAAAAAAGATATACAAATTACGAACTGCAATTTGTGTATCTTTTTCCGCTTTTCTTCCGAAAGAGGTTTTTCTGACATTTGGCCCATTTACACAGGGGCAAAGGTCGGGGAAAAACCCCTCTTTCAGAACATCCCTGCTTCCTCATACAATGAGTATACAGGGATGTGGAAAAAATGCAACTGCTTTTCCGAATTTTTTTTTCAGAAAAACAGACGTGTTCCTTGGACACGGCAGAGCTTTTCCGGAAGACCGGAGGTCTCCTGGAAAAGCTCTGTAGTCTAGACATACCCTCAGTGATCCACAGCAGAGAAAGATTCTGCATGGATTCCGACTGACGATTTCTACAAGCAAGCGGAGCAAAGACGTTTCAAACTCAGCATATTGTGCAGATTTTCTGATCAAAGATGCAGAGAATGAATAGAACTAACCCGAAACTTTAGGGCTCTCTCGGTTTCTTCCTGTATTTGGTGTGGACTGAACTGTTCAAACTTGGTTTTCTTATATTTCTGTTTATTGTAACTATGAAGTTAATGTCTGTGGATTATAAAATAGCTGTTGTTGTAAAAATTAGATGATTTGTTTCTTCATCATCAGATTTTTATAGTTACTTAATTCATTGATTTAGTTCTCTTTGGGACTTGAACGTGGGGAGGCTGATCCTTTCCTTGCTGAAAGTCCTTGGAGCAGTGGTTCTCAAACCTTTCGGCCTGCGGCTTACAGTGCTCAATGCAGACCTTTCCTTGGCCCACCAGCCAACCACCTATGATGACAGAATGGGTGCAGGAAAGGGTGGGGGAGCAGGGTCTGGCCGGGAGGTAGGAAGCAGGAGCGGACTGAGGGTGGAGGAGGGGGAGGGCGCAGGAGTGGGGTGGCGGTGCAGGCTCTGGGCATGAGGGGGTTAGGGTGCTTTCCTGGCTCCGCCCCCCACCTGGGCACGTCCCGTACTCTTCCCATTGGCTGTAGTTCCAGCCAATGGGAGCAGTGGGCAAAGCCTCCAGGTGAGTGGGGGGACAGCAGCGCAGGAAACCAATCAGGGAAGGGGACAGCAAAATCTCTCAGCTCCCATTGGCCAGCTCCCATTGGCCAGTTTCTGCAAAGCCCTCCCCCCCCACTTCCCTTAGTGCAGAGAGCCACAGGGAGCAGCCAGCCCCTTAGCACTCTGTGGGGCTGCTCTGGAGCAGCTGGCTGCTCTGTGCCCAAGGGTCCCAGTGAGGTGGCCTGTGGCCTGGATCAGGTGGCTTGGTGGGCTGGATTTGGTCTGCAGTTTGCATCTTTCCTGTCCCGATCCAGCTTCTCTGGTGAGGAGACAATCCTGAGTGATTGTGTCCAGTGCATGTGGTTGGGGGCTCGTCTGTGCCTTGGCTGGCGGGCGGGAGGAGGGCAGCAGAATGGGATAAGACCCCATGCCCTGACCTTGCTCCTCAGTTGTGCAGATGGCGCAGGCAAGGAAACAACTTTATCAATGGAACATTGTGCGACTTTCAATGAGTGTGTTCTCTCACTGATCAGCCACCTAAGAACGAAACAAGGTTAACCGGGATGACTTTAAGTGAGGAGTGAGTGCCCTGCAGAGAGGGACAGATTGCAGTGATGTGGAAGTTTTCTTAAGTGGCCTGCCCTGGACTGGAGCTTTCGTGGCTGACCAAAAGACGTTGGAAGCACCTGCTCAGGCGATTGCTCAAATGGATGCCCGCAGCTCTGAGTAATGAAGGGAAGAATCTATCCCAGGAAATCCGCTGACCTGAGCTGATCAGAGCGAAGTCCCTGCGAGACATCTCATCTCAATCTGCCTGGCCCGTGGCTGGTAATTCTTTTCCGTCTTCTTCTCCCGGTGGCGTTTCGTTCTTGTGTTGAGATTAAAATGTCACCTGTCCAAGTAGACCCTGACTTATAAAGAAGTAAATAACCACAAAGCTGTTTGCTGAAGCCCATCTCAGGAGTGGAAATTGCTGCTCTATTTTGCTTTGGGTGTAGGCGGGATCTAGGGAAACCCAACCTTTTGCTTTCTTTGAGTTGGTGGCGATTACTGGGGACTTCAAATGAAGGACAGGGGTAGAAATCCTCCAGCGATTGATTGAGACTCTGCAGAAAGGAGGATGTTAGGGCCATGGAGACAGAAGTGCTTTGTTCTCCCTTAGCATCAGGACACCCTTAGGTTTATGGGGCCTCTTTGCAGTGCTATTAAACTGGTACCTCTAGGCCTGATGGCATCAGGGGGGGAGGGGTGAAACTTTTTAGAAATGTGATTTTTTAAAAACTTCAGCAACACCCAAATGAAATATTTTCAAAGCAGATTGTAAACAAAGGTCCTGTCAACTAACACAATCAGTGCAGAAACCATGGCAGCATCTACACTGGCATGATTTTCCGAAAATGCTTTGAACGGAAAAGTTTTCTGTTCAAAGCATTTTCAGAAAAGCGTGTCTAGATTGGCAGAACGCTTTTCCGCAAAAGCATTTTTTGCGGAAAAGCGTCTGTGGCCAATCTAGATGCGGTTTTCCGCAAAAAAGCCTCAATCGCCATTTTCGCGATCAGGGCTTTTTGGCGGAAAACAGTACTATGCTGTCTACACTGGCCCTTTTGCGCAAAAGTCTTTCGGAAAAAGACTTTTGCCTGAACGGGAGCGGCATAGTATTTCCGGAAAAGCATTGATGATTTTACAGGAGATCGTCAGTGCTTTTCCGGAAATTCAAGTGGCCAGTGTAGACAGCTGGCAAGTTTTTCCGCAAAATCATCTGATTTTGCGGAAAAACTTGCCAGTCTAGACACAGCCCATCAGTATATATCTGGGGTTGGCAAATGTTTGTTAAATGGCTTTATTGCCACTTGAATGGTTCTTTCACAGGTTCAGTGTTTTGCAAATCGGTCATTCACCAGAAGAAGATAGGAAGAGGCAGGTGGGGGACCTTAAGCCCCAGTGGTGCCCCAAATTTTTGGGTGCCCTATGCAATTGCGTATTCTGCATATGGGTAATGACGGCTCTGCTTAACTTGCTTCATCCCTGATGGATGCGCCTCTGTAGGAAGGGTTGGTTTTGTGATTGAGGGGCTGGACTCAACATCAGGAACATGGGCACTTCTCAGCTCTGCCCTGCATTTCCTGTGTGCCTTCAGTCACTCACTTTCTCCGCTCCTCATCTGTAAAATGGGGATAAGTCTTCCTTGCTCCCATCTTTTGTCTGCTTTGTCTAAATAGATTGTGAGTTCTCTGGGCAGGGGCTGCCTCTTATTTTGTACAGCACCCAGCTCTGTGGAGCTATGATCTCAGCTGAGGTTGGCAGATATTCTGTGACTGGAAAGAATCAACAACAATATTGCTGCGGGAGCCATGGGAAACTGGCCCTGCCTGTTTTGCAGCTAAATTGAGGCTTTCACAAGGACCATTGGTCCAGTACTTTTCACTGATGCACCAGTGTTGGGAAGAGGAAAGTTGTTCTGCTATGCAGAGCTTGGAGATTTGGGGGAATAGTTGCTTTTGGAGAGAGAGATGTCAGCGAGGGTCCCTAATGCGTGCTTGTTGGCATGCTGAACCCCCCCCCCCCCCACAGCCCTCCCTAAGGCTATGTCTAGACTGCAGACTTCTTTCGAAAGACCCTCTTTCGAAAGATTGCGTCTAGACTGCAGGCGGATCTTTCGAAAGAAAAATCCGCTTTTTCGAAAGAGAGCACCCAGCGAGTCTGGATGCTCTCTTTCGAAGACGGCCTCTTTACATTGAAGAACGCCTTCTTTCGAAAGAGGAACTTTCGAAAGAAGGCGTTCTTCCTCGTGAAATGAGGTTTACCGCCATCGAAAGAAAAGCCGCGTTCTTTCGAAATAATTTCGAAAGAACGCAGCTTGAGTCTGGACGCAGGGGAAGTTTTTTCGGGAAAAGGCTACTTTTCCCGAAAAAAACCCTGAGTCTGGACACGGCCTAACACTGTCTGGAAAAGGGTAGCTATTTGCGGTGAAAAAGTGGCTAATACACACAGCAGAGTGTAGGTTCTTAGGGGAGGGCGGGAGTGCAGCACAGGGAGATGGAGAAGCCACAGGACGAATCTGCATCCGGAATCTTTTTAATATTCATTACGGCGGAGTCCTGGCTGCTCTCTACCCTGAGAGATGGGCAGGAAGTGACCTTGGCTGTACGTTTGCTGAGTCTGAGATGGGGATGCAGAAAGAGTATTGATTTTTTTTTTAAGAGCCACGTGGAAGCCCCTTTCTCTGTCTCACTGGGGCATTCCTTAAAGGAGGGAAAAATCACCACAGAACTGAGGCAGAACTCACTGCCGAGGGGCCCTGGGTAAAGGGAGCGGTGAAAACAGTGATCGTTGAGAAATTGATTTTAAAACTTTAATATATGACAGGGATGGGAAACGTAAGGCTGGCTTGCCTGGATCCAGCCCCTGAGTCTTGGGGCTCCTCCTCCCAGCATTGGGGAGCCCACGCTGGTGCTCCAGCCCCTGCACCCCCCCCCCCCCCGCAGGGGTGGAGCACACAAAATCTACTAGCCTGGGCTTCCCTAGGCTCTGGTGTGCAAGGGGAATGTGGGGAGTGTCTGTCTTCTCCGTTGGGGGCATGGCAGCGAGGGGTTTGTTTGTTTGTTGCCTCTCACTTGTGTGCGGCCCCTAACTGATTATTCAGTGGGTCAGCAACCCCCAAAAGTTTCCCATCCCTGATATGACACAGACATGGGGGGGCACGTTAAAATTTTTCAGATATTTTAGTTTTAAGGGCGAGATGGTCCAAAATATGGTCCCGTAAAGTTGGGTGCTATATACACGAGGGATGATAAATTTAGATTAATTAACTAATCGAATCGTCGATGGAAATCCCGATTCGTCTAGAAGGGCACCTTCACCTTTGAACTGTAGCAAAAGCCCGGCAGGAGCTCTTGCTACAGTTCAAAAGCGGAAGCCCCGCTGGGTGTACGGGGCCAGCAGGGGGCTCCCGCTGGCCCCGGGCTCCCGGCGTCTCAGCTTTTGAAATGTACCAGCCCCCAGTGTGGCTCTGGTCCATTTCAAAAGCAGAATCGTAGCAGAAGTGGCGCTAGTGGAGGCTTCAGTCCCCGTCGCACTGTTTCCCACTCTGCCTCGACCTTCCCTGCTGCCCACAGAGATGGTGCTGGGGGGGGAACTGCTTTTAAGCTGGCTCTTCCCAGCACCAGCTCCTACTCCCCCCTGCCCTTGCTGCTTCTCTCCGGGTATAGGCCCTAGCGGTGTTGATTAAAGGCTGTACATTGAGAAATTGTCCTTTCACACCCTCCCGCTCCCAGTCCACATGGGACCAGATTTGTTTGGCAGCTGGTCAGTGCCTCGGGGTCATGCGTCGTGAAGCATTTTGGGGGTTTTTTGGTGAGTGTGGGCGCGACACCCCTGTTTGCTGTCAGAGTCTCACATGCTGTGCTGAACTGAGGAGTCAACACTGGGGCTGGAGTTTCTGGCGGCTCAGCTGACTAGATGTGGCGCATGTATGTCCAGTGGCACACGTATGCCCAGCTGAACACGTGCTTATAGCACCAGCTGGGCGCACTGAGTATCTGTGTCCAGGCCCCCCCGGGTTGATTTGTTTTAATCCCCGGCTTTGAGACAGCTTTGGCCTGACTTTTGGAGGCAGTGAGCACCCACCCCTCGTGCAGGAATAAGTGGGAGGGAGAAGCGTTCAGCCCCTTTCAAAATTATGCCCAGGAATGTTTGAACTTGAGCTCATTTTTTCCCAAACGAGGACTTTCCCTTTTGAGTGCTCAAGTGAGAGGCAGTGTGGCCCAGGGGGTAGAGACCTAGGAGACCTGACTTCAGATTCTAGCTCTACCATTCCCCTGTTGTGTGGCCTTTGAAAAGTCTCTTTCCACCCTGCATCCTCTGACTCTGTAGGCTAAGAGCTCTTTTGGGTGAAGGCTGGTTGTTTCCTGTGCATTTGCGCAGTGCCTGCCACAATGGAGTCTTCATTTTCTTTGCAACCTCTAAATCAGGACAGGGCAAAATACGGCCTGCGGGATGAATCCGGCCCATGGACATAGCAAGGAGCCTCAGGCAGGTTCCCTGCTTGCCCCGCCCCCCAGCACGCTGCTCAGAAAAGCAGCTGCAGGGCCCTGTTTGTCTTTGAACAGTTGTGGGCCTGGGGGGTGGGGAAAAGAGGCTTTGTGTGCTGCCCCACCCCCAGCGCAACACCATTGGCCTATTTGTGGCCAATAGGAGCTACCAGTTTTGAAGAACAGGCAGTGCATGAAACACCCCTCGCTTGGCCCCTCACACTCGCAGCTGTTTATAGACCTCCACAGCCCTGCTGCCAGTGCAAGGGTGGGGCAGGCAGGGAGGCTGCTGGGCTGCTGGCTGGGAGTCACGCAGGTAAATTTCCAGGTCAGAGCCTGCCTCTGACGCCCCAGCCCCATCCTCTCCCAAGCCTCTGCCCCCCACTCATACTCCATAGAACCCAAATGCTTTGCCCCCCTCCTGCACCTATACCCCCTCCTAGGCCCTGCATTCCAATCCCCTGCCCTAGGTCGCAACCACCTCCTTCACCCAAACTCCCTCCTAGACCACACCCCCCCGCCTCCATTCTGCACCCAACCTCTATCCCAGACCCTGCACTCCCTTCATTAATATAATGGAATAGTGAGGCCCTGTACCACTTTCCAAATTCTTGGAGTGCTCTCCACACAAAGATTATTTCCCACCTCACCCTAGATGTTATTAGACCATAAGAAATACTGTGCATTGTTGATCACTTAGCAAGTTGGTCCCGCCGCTAAGAACAGAACCCCCTCTTCCTGATGCCCCATCATGCATTTTCCCACTGGGATGTTCTTCCTTGTTGTGGAAGGGGGAAAAGTTGAAAGCTCCCTTAGAAGATGGTGTGGAAAGTTGTGAGTGCACCTTAGACAGTGCAATTAGTGCATTGGGTATTAGACATTCAATGACAGTGAGACTGCTCCTATATGCAGTATACCTTTCCTTTTAGGTTTTGATCACCTCAAGTGGAATGAAACCATCTTAATTTAAATTAAATGACTGTTTAATTAACTTTATCTCCCCTTCCAGAAGTGAGTTCACATACTACGTGTTCATCTGCATGTCTCTGATTACTGTGCGTCGTTACCTTGAATAATATTTTGAGGAAGAATGCACTATGATTAGGTGTCAGCAATTTAAGATAAAATATTGGCCCAAACTTCCCTGCCCCCATTACCAATCCCCCACCCCCAACCCTCCACACATCCTGTGTTAAACTTACAGTGGTAATTGTAAAATCAAAGCACATGCGAGGTTATTCCCAGTGAGAGCTGTTGGCAGATGTATGCAGCTGTCAATTTATGGGGAGGCATTGGCGACCTTGCAGTCACAGTGGAAGCCTGAAGCAGATCACAGAATTAGAGAACTGAAAAGAACCTCGTGAGGTCTCAAGTCCAGTCTAGGAATATAAGCAACCAGTTGACTACCCAGTAAGCAAATGCTTATCAGGTACACGAGTAGGAACTCGACTAGTTGCTTCCCTCCCACCTTTGCTGACTCTATCAGGGGGTATGTCTAGACTGCATCCCTCTGTCGGCAGAGGGATGCAGATTAAGCAGGTCGACATCACAAATGAGGCAAGGATTTAAATATCCCACGCCTAATTTGCATAAAAATGGCTCTTGCGTTTTGCCAACTCAGCACCCTGTCAGCAAAAAGAGGCAGTCTCGAGCGGGATCTGTCGAGAAAGAAAGCCTTTTTCGACAGCTCCTGTAAACCTCCTTGCAGGAGGCATAAGGGAGCCAGCGTGTGGGGGAGCAGGTGTGGAGGAAGAGCACAAGCTGGTGCTGAGGGGAGCCAGTTTAAATGCGGATCCCCCGGCCCCATCTCCATGGGGGGCAGGGGAGGCAGAAGGCAGCAGGGAAACAGCGTGAGCGGGGATTGAAACAGTCTTCCTCATACCGGTCCCACTGCTGCTCTTCTCCCTTTGGAATGTACAAGAGTCGCCTACAAATCTTGTACATTTCAAAGAAAGAGGCACAGAGGGGAACCCGCACCAGTGGGGACTGCTTTGCTCCTGGTGCAGGTTCCTGCTGCCTCATTTCCTTTGAAATATACAATTGCCGTGGCTCTTACTTTGAAATGTACAAGAGCCGCATGCGGCTCTTGCACATTTCAGAGGGAAAGAGGCTGAGGGAACCACGGGCAGCTCTTGTACATTTCAGAGGGAGAAGTGCAGGGGATAGCGAGTGCCCCCCTGATCGACTAATCGAGTAGTCGATGGAAATTCCATCGACTACTGGATTAGCTGATTAATGGAAATTTAACATCTCTAGTCCAGTCCCCTGCATGTATGGCAGGACCAAGCACCATCTAGATCATCCCTGATAAATATTTTTATGTTCTTAAAAATCTCCAATGATGGAGATTCCACAACCTCCCTAGGCAATTTCTTCCAGTGTTTCACTACCCTGACTTCTCTTCTTCTGACTTTCCTTATTCTTCATACAATGAGGTTTACAGGAGTCGGAGTAAGAAGTCCTCCAGCGTGACACTACTTCGAAATAACTGCCTGCTGTGTGGACGCGGAATAAGTTATCTTGAAACAGTGCTAGTTATTTCGAAATAGTGTTACAGTGTAGACGTACCCTATCTCTCTCGTACACAGAATGGGCCCTCTCAGACAATGTTCCCTCTAATTTTTTACCATCCATCTGCAGAATAAATTTTGTGTTGTGCAAATGTGCACCACCAGTAGAAACATTCTGCCGGCTGCGGGTGCTCTGATAATCCGGCGGGCAGCTTTGGAATCTCTTCTGCGCAGATGCCCAAGCGCTCAGCATACAGGGAACATTGCTCACAGAAGGAGGCAAACCAGTGTGTGGGGAGCATGAGGCTATTTTGGGATATAACCCTTTGAATGCACTTTCTGATATGCTGAAAGATCAGCTCTCTGATCCTCCTGCCGGAGGTTGGGTGAAATTCCCCTTCTGTGCTCCCATCCAGCACACACCTGGGTACCGATAAAGTTCACAAAGTATGAAATAAAAGGGGCATGGGCTTGTGCTTAGAGTCTGCCCAGGAGTGAATTTCACTTGAAATGGATAAATACATGGGAGCTGCATGTATCACTGGAGAATTGGATTTCCCCCATTGTGAGCTGCTCTGGGTCAATCTGGTTCCAAGGCCGGGCTGGCCAGCCTTCCAGCACTGACTCGACATAGAGCGTGGCCTTGCTGTTAGGGTTTTTGTGGCATGTGATGGCGAAGGGCGGCTTTCTTTCACCGCTAAGCTGGCGGGATAGAGACACAGCCTGCGGCACCTGGCACAGCTCACCCTGACATTCTGCTTGGCTGGCTGTCATCTCAATGAGCTATTGCAGTTGGTGTTGCTAATTCCAACTTCTGTACTGCTGGCGTTTCTGTTGCGTCCCTGCCATATGCGGAGCGGCTAATTAGTGCTTCCCACCCTAGTCTAATGAGTTAAATCAATTGCTCCTCACAGCCTTACGTTCAGTTTCACCCACAGAGTGAAAGTGCAGTGCTGGTCTATATTTAGACACTGCAGCTGGTGGGTTGCATGGATCGGAGAAATAGTTGTCAAAAATAGTTATCAATATTTGTCATATATCAAAATCCTCTGGAAAACAGAACTACCATTGAAATTGTGTTTTGTTTGCGTGTTTAAGTTCCAAAAAAACAATTCTAAGAAAAGAGCTTTATGTTCCAGAAGTCGGTTTTGGCAGAAAGAACGCAAAGAAACCTGACATCAGTTTCTGGAGCTCTGCAAGCACATTAAGAAAGTGTAACAAGATATATTTGAGTGATGTGAATGTGTACCCATGTACACGATTAACCAATGAGCGTGTACCCCCACCTCTGCTGTATCAGAGGCAGCAGTGGAGAGGTCGGTATCAACTTTCAAGCCAGCTCCCCACATGTACCGGCTTCCGCCGAGCTGACTGCCTCCCTGCCCCTGCACTACTGCCTGTCCCTCCCATGTGTACACGTGTCCCTCCCATGTATACATGTGTAACTGCTGAAAATTCCAGTGGTTACATGTTTAGAAAAATAAACACCTTTTAACACCTTTGTTTATTGCAAGATCATGAAGTGTCACTGATCTTCGACAGGCAACTCCAGTTCTTGTGAATAAACGCTGCTGCTACGACCAGAACCATGCTCTTGTATACAGGTGGAACAGGGCTGGATTAAAAGGTGCTGAGGCCCTATGTCAAGTTTCAGAAGCCTCATAGCATTACCAAAAAATGTGAATTATTCTCACAGAAAGCACAATGAAAACAGAAATAATAAAGTTGAATATTTCCATATATGCCGGTAATTAGGCAAGGATACAACTTAAAACTGAGGCACTAAACTGTGACTTACTTAGCCTGTGCATAAATCCCACATTGAACCTATCTAGTCTGGCACTTTCTGGTCAGGCAAAATCCGTAGTCCGGCCTGATTTTAGTTAGCCAGGTGTCCACTTATCGTGGGTGCAGCTAAGTTACCCATATTACAGCCACCAGTCCTGGCTCTCAATATTTTGTGTTGTGATTTAGCTCTAAATTACCCCTAAAGAGCCCAACAAGCAGTGGTAGAGCTGGTAATGCTGTTAAGAGTGAGCATAGTTTTTATGCTTTATCTACTTATTTCCTTGTGCCGATACAGTGAAATTGTGTAAGAACACTAGCACTCGGTTCTGAAGACAACTGATAAGCCTTGGCTAGGTGTATGGTTATATAGGGTGTATCAGTACAGCCCTACATTATTTAGCAGCATTGCAAGCGTTGTTCTGATCATCACATATATAGTAGCCCAATGTCTGTGACTCTGTAATGCTGAAATGCTGGCTGTTCCCTCTGGGCGGCGCTGTTGCCTCCTTGGCTGTTCCCTCTGGGCGGCGCTGTTGCCTCCCTGGCTGTTCCCTCTGGGCGGCGCTGTTGCCTCCCTGGCTGTTCCCTCTGGGCGGCGCTGTTGCCTGAGTCATGTCCTTCGCCTCCCGCCATGGCACTCGGCTGACTTCTGCACCGCTCAGCTGGGCCGCCACGGGGGAGCAAGCAGTGCAAGCGACCATTTAGGTGCCACAGTCCCCATGCAGCGTGGTGATGCTGCATGGGGAGCACGGGGCCCAAACGGCCTCTTGCGCCGCTTGCTCCCCTGTAGTGGCCCAGCTGAGCGGTGCAGAAGTCAGCCGAGTGCCACGGCGGGAGGCGAAGGGGGGCAGGGCAGTGACGTGCAGCTTGACAATGGTTCCAGGCCCCGCCCCCCTTTGCCTCCGTCTGACTTCTGTGCCACTCAGCCTGGCTGCTGCGTGGGAGCAAGTGGCGCAAGCAACTGTTCGGGCTCCGCGTTCCCCATGCAGCACGGCTGTTTGGGCTCCGCGGTCCCCCGAGTGAGAGGCAGGAGGGGGAGGAGAAGAGAAAGAGAGAGACAGAGAGGCAGGAGGCGGAGGAGAGCTGAGAGAGAGAAAGGGGGGGAGGCAGGAGGAGGAGGAGGAGAGAGAGAGAGACAGACACATGGAGTGAGAGACCGGAGGCTCAGGAGAGAAGACTGACGTGGAGGAGAGACCTGAAAATCCCGTCTTATGACGGGCTAATTGTCTAGTTCATAAGAACATAAGAACGGCCACACTGGGTCAGACCAAAGGTCCATCAAGCCCAGTATCCTGTCTCCTGACATTGGCGAATACCGGATGCCTCAGAGGGAGGGAGCACAACAGATAATCCACACATGATCCCTCTCCTGTCACCCATACCCAGACAAACAGAGGCGAGGGACACCATTCCTACCCATCCTGGCTAATAGCCATTGATGGACCTAACCTCCATGAACCTAGCTCTTTTTTGAACCCTGTTAAAGTCCTAGCCTTCACCATATCCTCTAGCAAGGAGTTCCATAGGTTGATTTTGCGCTGAGTTAAGAAAAACTTCCTTTTGTTTGTTTTAAACCTGCTGCCTATTAATTTCATTTGGTAACCCCTAGTTCTTATTGTACTAAGCTGAGGGTCAGTAACATGGAGTCAGAAGGCCTGAATAAAGGCCTGTAACATCAAAACAGCAACAGGCCTGCAATGTAGTGAGCAGGACTTTGGTTCAGTAACACGGGAGCCAAGAAAGAGGCCCTATTGATAATTGTGTAAGTTAGGTCGAGAATGGAAGGACATAGGGAGGCACCGAGTACAGACTGTAAGCCAAAGGAAAGCAGCGGAACATCTTAATAAGAAATGTCTTGGTACAAAGAGTCCCCAAAAACTAATGTACATAACATGCCGACCTAGGTTCATGACCGGGCCGAAAATGACAGGATGAAGGATAGAAAGTAAGCCCCCCTTCTGTAAGGTGAGGGATGGTAACTAGGCAACTGAGGTTGGCAACGTGGTACATAAAGAAATGATGTAAATTGTTTATACCTGTCTATAAAAGGGCACCGCAAATGGTGGACACCACCTGACCTTGGGTCGGGGGGTACACTAAGGGGGTGCACTACCTGAAGTGGTAGGTGTCATTGCCAGACGTTTACAGAATGCATAGCGGCTTACTAACCGCTGTTAATATCTATTATTTGGTAATAGGCCTGCTACGTGTTGGTGCATTGTCAACGCATGCCAAATGCACAGTGGTTTAGCACTGAGAATTTCTGCTAACAACTGTTAGTGCATCGCATTTGACAATGAACCTGCTCGATGCTTTTACTCTTGCCTGCATCTGTCGTTTCTGGGGGCTCTCTGAGATCTTCTGTGTTTATCCAAGTGCACGGGGTCTAACACTCTAGATAAAGGGAGCGCTGACATGGACACATGCAGCCGAAAGTTTATCATCACCGACAGAGTAGAGGTTCTGTCAGGAGCACACCGGGACAACCCCGAGAACCCTGACAGTACAACACTGACAGTATGACACTGACAGTATGACACTTACATTGTGGGAATAAGTAAATAACTTTTCCTTATTCACTTTTTCCACACCAGTCATGATTTTATCGATCTCTATCATATCCCCCCTTAGTCTCTTCTTTTCTAAGCTGAAAAGTCCCAGTCTTTTTAATCTCTTTTCATATGGGACCCATTCCAAACCCCTCCTCGTTTTTGTTGCCCTTTTCTGAACCTTTTCCAATGCCAATATATCTTTTTTCAGGTGAGGTGACCACATCTGAATGCAGGTGAAAATAGAGACCCACTCACCATAATATTGACCTCCCCTGGTTTGGAAGGAGTCCTGAAGAAAGGGATCTAGGAGTCGTAGTGGATCACAAGCTAAATATGAGTTAACAGCATGACACTGTTGCAAAAAACACCAAACCAAAACCAAAAAACCCACCACACGTCATTTTGGGATGCATTAACAGGAATGTTGAACTGATGAGCAAGACACAGAAGTAAATCTTCTCTGCTCTGAGCTGATTTGGAATATTGTGTCCCGTTCTGGGCACCACATTTCAGGAATGGTGTGGAGAAATTGGAGTAGATACAGAAAAGAGCAACAAAAATGTTAAAAGGACTAGAAATTATGACCTATGAGGGAAGACTGAAAGAATAGGATTTGTTTAGTTTGGAAAAGAGAAGACTGAGAGGGGACTTGATAGTGGTTTTCAAATACCTAAAAGGGTATCACAAAGGGGAAGGAGAAAAATTGTTCTCCTTGACCTCTGAGGACAGGACAAGAAGCAATGGGTTTAAATTGCAGCAAGGGAGGTTTAGGATGGACATGAGTAGGGCTTGACAAACTGCGGCGAAATCTACTCACCAGCCATGCACTGCGCATGCGCCAGACCCGCATTGCGCGTGCGTGTGCGTGCCGCCGGTGAACGGGGTGACCGGCTGAAATCTACTCACCACGGGTGAGTAGATTCACTGATTTGTTGAGCCCTGGACATGAGGAAAAACTTCCTAACTGTCAAGGTGGTTAAGCATGGAACAAGTTGCCTAAGGAGGTTGTGGAATCTCCATCATTGGAGATATTTAAGAACAGATTAGACAGGCATGTGCCAGGGATTATCTAGTTGGTGATTAGTCCTACTATGAGGGCAGGGGACTGGACTTGATGACCTCTCAAGGTCCTTTCCATTTCTAGTATTCTATGATTAGTTAGTTATTATTTTCTCCCTGATGATCTCATGAAGCATAGATAGAAAAGTTGGAGGGGTTTAAAGCCTTAGGTGACCTTTCACACTGGGAAAGAAGATATTGAAAATGCCAGTTTATAAAAATGGAGCAGCTGAGTTAATGCTCTTGCCGTTTTACCTCTAGACCCAACAGTGTGTAATCAGAATGATAGACATAAACTGATGGCAAAAAGGAGTCATGATTTTCCCCTTTTTAACTACATTTCATCTCGACATCTCTCATACTTAAAAAAAGAACCAGTTTGCACTTTCCATGGTGGTTACACGCTTCAAGACTCCCCATAATGCAGACAGTCATATAGAAGGCTGACAGAGCGTGTCTCAATGCCGAATGGAAGAGCAGTTATCCACACAAAGCTGATACTAACAGAGCTACAAAAACAGTTGAACATTCATAATCTCTTCACATAACAGTGGCGCTCACACTGAATGAAGCTCCAGTGCATTTCATGTGCCTACAAATCTATATTGGCCATTTTTCAGATGCTAGGGCTGCATCTTCATGCGAATAAATGCTTTGCATCTTCCAGAAAAATAATCAACTCCAAGTGAAAGGCTGTAGCTTAGTGAAATTAAGTTGTCTTATACATACACACACACTGA
Organism: Pelodiscus sinensis; assembly: GCF_052426305.1. NCBI lineage: Eukaryota > Metazoa > Chordata > Testudines > Trionychidae > Pelodiscus > Pelodiscus sinensis. The sequence continues at coordinate 6,683,847 of NC_143077.1, read as the reverse complement.
AGTATGCACAACAAAAACATGATGCTGTTAGCCATCAAGGACGGAATTTTGTCAGGCACTGTTGAAAATCCCATCCTAATAAGAAATACGTTATTTTAACTCTGTGAACTTTGGGGCAATTTAGGGTGTGATCCTGCAGAATTACTGAACTTCCATTGTCCATGGGAATAAAGGATCTGTGCAGTTGCTCCGTAGGAACTGTACAGTGCATTGACACAATGAGGACTGGTCTACAAAGTGACACCGGTTTAAAGATATGCTATAACCCTGATTTAATTAACTTGGGTGCAGCAGTCACATGTGGACACCCATAAACCAGGTTTAAGTCTTTTTTACCAGGTTTAACTGCTTGTAAGCATGAAGTAGAAACTAAATCACTGTAGCCATTCTGAAACCAATATATGGGGACACACACAAGAGTCTGCATTGCTTTTCAAACTGATGTAGGTTAAATCGCTATAACTTGTGTGGTGGACGACCTTAAAAGAAATCATTCATTAAAAGATTATATTATACCCAGTTCTCAAAAGATGGCAAACCTTTGTTCTGTGCTTTCTGTCCCATCATGATTGGCAAAATGCATCACCAACATTTTTTTCTTTTTTCTATACTCATTGGATTACAGTCAAATACTCCAAATACAGTCAAAAGATGCTATTTTAGGTGGGGGAGGGGTGCGTGTTCAAAATCACCGTCGGCACTGACCTAACTCTGAACCAATGGAAGCCAATAGTAAAACTCTTGCCCACTCAGAGAAGTTTACTTGGGGTGCAAGAATAGCTGACTTAGGTAGACTGTGGAGTTCCAGTAATACCCCATCTTCCCCCAAGCTGTTCTGTCTGCAGCTCATAGGCAAGTGTAGACTTCTGGCATCTCTTGCACATCCATTTGATTATGTAACAATGTCAATGCGTTCTGTTTGGAAGAGTCCCTTTAGAGGAATAAGATAAGGAGCAGAGAGCCAAAAGACATGTGTGAGCGGGGGAATGGTCCCGCTCTTGTGGGGAACTTTCCTGGCTTCTATACACCCCGGTGAAATGAACCAGCGAAAGGATCTGAGTCCCCGCTCCCACTTCCTTTACCCCACGGCTCCCTGATCCTGAGGGCTCCCCCTCCACTCTCCTGAGTAGCAGAGCCCTTGAAACCCCAACAAGGCTGGGCCCAGGTTTCCTGGGGCTTAATCCCTGACCTTGTAGTCACTAGGGGCAGGAGTTAGGGTGTCCCCACTCCGAGGTGCTCTCTTTACACTGCAGGCCTTCTTGGCCCAGTGATCACTTCATAAGGTTCAAAGCAAATACAATTTATTAAACAACAACTGATTAAAGAGAATAGAATAAGAAACAATGAGAATGGTTAAATGAGAACACACAGCCCTGCTCTGTAGCACAGGGACATCAACACAGCAGTCTGCAGAGTGTAAGGACAGTTCACAGTCTCTTCCTTAGAAGCCCTGGATGTGCTGCAAGGGGCTGCAGGCTGGACACGCTTGCACTGGCAGTGACCACACAGCCTCAGTCTCTAAGTGGCCAGACCCCTCTCCCAGTCCAGAGCCTTTCCCCACACTTTGCAGGTCCCAGTAGCTCACCACATCCAGCTGCAGGCTGTGCTGCTTGGCCAGTTCCAGCTTCTTGTGTTGCTTCTCTGTTCCTTTTGGCTTTCTGAGCACTGCCAGTCTGCTGCTCAACACAGGGTCTGCACTGCTTGGCCTGTCTGTGTCTGGTTCTGTCGCTGCAGGACTTCTTCTTGTACTCCTCTTTCAGATCTCTGTCTTTGCAGGACCTCTCCTGCACACAGCTCGCTCTGCTCTTTCAGCTCCCTGTTTGCTCAGAGACAGAGCCAGAACAATCCCCACTTACAACCTGTCAGTCAGGCTGAGCTGGAGTGTTGACTGCTTTCCATTGTCTCTGGGGTCTGTCAGTCTCATGAACCCTTCCCCTTCTGAAGCTGGTAAACCAAAAAACTCCCACAGAGTTTTAGTAAGGGGTAACAGTCCCCTTACATTCCCCCTTGCTAGAATTCTACCACAGCCACAAAATTCACACCATATAAAAAACATTAACAATTAACAAAAACATTTCACATACTTAACATCTTATTTCTACTGGACATGCGGACACTCATTAAGCCATTACATAGGACCAATAACATAATCATCTCTAAGTTTAACAGGCAATACACCCTTATTAGTTCTCTGGGACCTTCTTACAACAGGTGGTTCATTACCCATATTTTCTATTTCCCTGTCTTCGGGTAATACTGGTTCAGCCTGAGGGATCTGGTCATCCTCGTTATGGACTGGGGTTGCTACCCTCTGTTCCCTTTGGTATTCAGTTTGTGGGACTAGAACCATTCCCCAACTCCTTTCAGTCTCTTCAGGCCGTCCTGATCTACGCCTCCTAGGATTCCTGACTGAACTAAAGGTGCAATGTTTTAGCTGGTCTCTATGAACTGTTCTCTCCTGACCTCCGCGTTCAGGTCGAATGGTGTAAACTGGTAGGTCAGGATTGTTATGAGCAACTACAATGTGAGGACTCGACTCCCATTTGTCCTGTATTTTATTACGCCCCCGGTGTCTATGATTACGAACTAGTACACGATCACCAGGCCTGATGAGAGCCCCCCTGGACTTGCGATCATAAGTCCTCTTCCTGCTTTGGGCTGCCTGTTTAGACGTACTGAGAGCAACTTCACAGGCTCTCTTCAGCCTGTCATGGTGACTTTTGACCCAGTCATCCAGATTGGTCACATCATCTTCCTCAGGGCCCTCTCTGTCCAGAATATCTAATGGCAACCTGGGATCTCTAGCAAACATGAGATAAAAAGGAGAATACCCTGTCGACGAATGGATGTGACTATTATAGGCCATCACCAGCTCAGGGAGATGCTCCTGCCAGGCTCGTTTCTTTTCCGGTGGGAGTGTTCTGAGCATGTCATGCATTGTCCGGTTAAACCTCTCACACTGAGCATTTCCTTGTGGGTGATAGGGTGTTGTTCGGCTTTTGGCTATGCCATACAGTTTACACAATGCTGATATCACCCCTGACTCGAAATTCCTCCCCTGGTCTGAGTGTAACCGTGCTGGACAACCATAATACATAAACCAGTGTTTTAGGAGGGCTTCAGCCGTTGTCTGCGCTGTCTGGTTTCTAGTTGGAACTGCAACAGTGAATCGGGTAAACATATCTGTGAGAACCAGTACGTTCTCAAACCCCTCTGAAGATCTCTCTAGCAGAGTGTAGTCCATTGCTAAGACCTCCATTGGGGCAGTCACATTAGTACAGGTCAAAGGGGCCCGAGTGGGCGGAAACACATCCTTGGCTAGGGCACACCGCTTCAATGCAGCCTTCATCCTAGGCTCCCCATGCCGGTTCATTTCTTGGGTTCCTTCCCCCACTAATAGTAATTCTTTCAGCTCTCTTATTATATTCATCCCGAGAATTCCTGGTACTCTGTTCCCCATCAAAGTATTTTCCGAAGCTGGATCCTTTAGGATAAAGATGCATTTTCCCGGGATTATCCGACCCATATACCCTACATCAGCTTCAAGGCACCCCACAACAGGGATAGCTAGTCCATTAGCTGCTGTTAGCTGTACAAACCGGGTATTATGCATGGTCAGATCTCTCTCTTTTAAGTAGTTTTGGAAATATGATTCAGAAATAGTGGTGACTTCTGAGCCAGTGTCTATCAAACAGCGGGTCCTCACCCCTGCTATGGTTATTTCCACTGTCAAGCAGTCCCCAAAAGCTCGACCACAGAAGTCATCAAATGCACTAGCATCATCAGGGTCCTTTTCCTTACTGCTGGCATGCTGCCCTTTTCCGAGGGACAGCCGTAGGAACCCTTCTGTCCCCGCTTGGCCTTCCCCTGATGTGCTACTCGATCTTGGTGTCTCTTGGATTCCAGACGCTCGGGATTCCAGTCCCCTCTTCAGTGGACAATCTCGACTAGTATGCCCTGGCCTTTCACAAGTGTAACAAATGTACCTTCCCAGCTCATCCTTTAGTGGGGGTCTTCGGGACCCTGGGGTCCTGAAGTATTTTGGCCTAGTAGTGGAGGAGGTGGATTTTTCTTTCACCACCTCAGTCATTACTTTCAGCATCTCCCCCTGCTGGACTGCCAGTTTTTGGATAGCTTCACTTAAACTTTCCAATGTTAACTGTGTTTGGGGCAGGGCCTTTTCCCCAGTAGTTGCACTGACTAGGCCCCCACTCCGTGTTCGGGAGTTAGGCTTGGCGGTCTCTTCCACAGGAGCCTCCTCTTCTTCTGACCACATAATAGCAGCCTGCATGAGTTCAGGGAACTTCTTCCCAGGCTCTTCCTTCAACCTTCTCTTCATTTCACGGCGGAGGGAGTCATCCCGGAGCCCATACACCATCTGTTCTTTCAGCGCCATATCTGCGTCTGAAACTCGTTGAGGGTCTCGCCGCTCCACTTTGCTCATTCTCTCCTGGAGTTCATAGGCATATGCCCGGATAGTTTCACCAGGCTCCTGCTTTCGCTCAAAGAACTCCTTTAGCCGGATTCCAATAGGTACCTTGTCTCCATACACTTCTAGGAGGAGTTCAAATACCTTTTTCACATCTTTCTTGTCTGCCATTGCCATAAACTTTACTGTGGCCTTGGCCTGGCCCTTGAGGTGCTCTTCTATGAAATCCACATGATCTTCTTCAGGTATTCTTAGCACATGCAGAGCTGCCTTCACAGACTTCACCCACTCCTCTACCATAATGTCTCCTGGCCTAGTTGGGAAGCCACCAAACTCTGCAACCTTCCGCTCCCGTGGGACATAAATAGTAGGGGGTTTCTTAGCTTCTGCTGCCTGTTGGTCTATAACTGCCTTGACCAGTGATAAGGCTTCTCTAAGCTCAGCTCTAGCTTGCTGTAATGCCTCACTTTGGTCTGATAATCTGCGCTGAAGTTCAGCAACCAGAGTCTGTAGTTCTTCAATTCCAGCCATGGTAGTGCTCTCGACCAGGCCTGAATGGTGCTACCAGAACTCAACAAATAAACCAATGGGGTGGACCCTTTGAATGGGATCCTGTTCGTGACGCCAATTATGTGAGCGGGGGAATGGTCCCGCTCTTGTGGGGAACTTTCCTGGCTTCTATACACCCCGGTGAAATGAACCAGCGAAAGGATCTGAGTCCCCGCTCCCACTTCCTTTACCCCACGGCTCCCTGATCCTGAGGGCTCCCCCTCCACTCTCCTGAGTAGCAGAGCCCTTGAAACCCCAACAAGGCTGGGCCCAGGTTTCCTGGGGCTTAATCCCTGACCTTGTAGTCACTAGGGGCAGGAGTTAGGGTGTCCCCACTCCGAGGTGCTCTCTTTACACTGCAGGCCTTCTTGGCCCAGTGATCACTTCATAAGGTTCAAAGCAAATACAATTTATTAAACAACAACTGATTAAAGAGAATAGAATAAGAAACAATGAGAATGGTTAAATGAGAACACACAGCCCTGCTCTGTAGCACAGGGACATCAACACAGCAGTCTGCAGAGTGTAAGGACAGTTCACAGTCTCTTCCTTAGAAGCCCTGGATGTGCTGCAAGGGGCTGCAGGCTGGACACGCTTGCACTGGCAGTGACCACACAGCCTCAGTCTCTAAGTGGCCAGACCCCTCTCCCAGTCCAGAGCCTTTCCCCACACTTTGTAGGTCCCAGTAGCTCACCACATCCAGCTGCAGGCTGTGCTGCTTGGCCAGTTCCAGCTTCTTGTGTTGCTTCTCTGTTCCTTTTGGCTTTCTGAGCACTGCCAGTCTGCTGCTCAACACAGGGTCTGCACTGCTTGGCCTGTCTGTGTCTGGTTCTGTCGCTGCAGGACTTCTTCTTGTACTCCTCTTTCAGATCTCTGTCTTTGCAGGACCTCTCCTGCACACAGCTCGCTCTGCTCTTTCAGCTCCCTGTTTGCTCAGAGACAGAGCCAGAACAATCCCCACTTACAACCTGTCAGTCAGGCTGAGCTGGAGTGTTGACTGCTTTCCATTGTCTCTGGGGTCTGTCAGTCTCATGAACCCTTCCCCTTCTGAAGCTGGTAAACCAAAAAACTCCCACAGAGTTTTAGTAAGGGGTAACAGTCCCCTTACACATGCATTGTAATTCCACCCCTTCTCTTTTAGACCAGGTCCACACCATGAGGGAAGGACACTTATGATATTTAATTTCAGCTATGTAAAAAACATAGCTGGAGTCGACATACCTTAAGCCGAGCTTTGGCGCTATCCTGAGTTCAGGAGGTTGATGGGAAAAATGCTCCTATCAACTTCCCTTATTCCTTGCAAGGAGTGGGAGTTTCATCATCGACAGGGGTGCCCTCGGCATTCAATTTAGTGGGTCTTTACTAGACCTGCTAAATCAAGCTGTGGAAGATCAACCGCTGCAGTGTCGATCTTCCAGGAAGTGAAGATGTAGCCTTAACATACTATATAGCTTTGGGTCATTTGTGATCCTTCTGTCCCTCAAGGAAGTGGTTTGATCTCTCATCTGACAACAGGTTTAATAAGAAAGGTGGGAAAGTTACTTGGAAAATGGAAAAAAAAAAAAGAAAGTCAGCAGGATTTCATTTGATGTTGTTTTGTCTGAAATAAAGCCATTGTTTCCATGGGGGGTGGGGGGACGGGGACTGCAATTTTTTTTTATTATTACCGGGGAAAAACAAGCTTACACATTCTTCTCTATATTGGGAATATTTTATGCCTTGGGTTTTCCATTAATGCTGCACTTTTTTTGAGCAAGATTTAATTAATGACTTAATTATTAGCCACTCTGGGCCTGAGATCAGTGCCTGTTGAAATCATCAGAGATATTCCTGTTGAGTTAAATAGACATTGTATCAAGCACTAATAAGACACATGTATACATTCGCAATTCTTTTGGAACTAAAGTTTTAAATGAAGTCAGGGAGCCACTTTTGGGTGTCTAAATACTATAGAAAAGCAGGCGTGTCCAATGATAAATGGGAGAAATGGCCAAGTTCGACACATAAGCCCATCTCCATGTGTCCTGAACCCTTTACTTTCAAGGAAACTGGCAATCCAGTTAGCTGCGCGTGAAGGCGACACATGTATAAAGAATACATTTGTCTTGGGTGCACTGAACAAATGGTCTGGATGCTTAGCTGGTATAAATTGGCAAAGCTCTGTTGATTTCAACTGAGGTGTGGCCATTTACATCAGCTTAGGAACTGGCTTAGTGTTTTAATATATGCCACTTATGCATGTGAACTTTATCAAAGGATAGGAGCTCCTTTAATTTGTATGTGTCAGTATATGACATCTTACATGCAATGAATAGAATATACATTCCTTGTATAGCATTTATATATTCTAATATATTTTTCCAAGTCTTAAATTTTCATTAGCCATCCAAGAGTGTGTCCCTGCTGGAATTCATGACATGCTGTCTGGGTTTTGTTTTCAATTGCGTATTGGCATTTCTATCTGTGAGTAAAAAGAAGTAACCTGATTTTCAGTGGTGTGGAAGTTCCAGTTGCTTTTCAACTTTTTGCCTCACTTTCTCCGTCTGTGAGATGAAGAGAACCCAGCCTGACCCTCATGGGGAACTGCAAAGGCTCACAAAGCACTCTGAGAGCCTCAGATGGAAGGTGCTACAAAAGTCAGATGTTTTAACATTAATGTTTAAACATTATTTATTTCAGCATCATGGTGAAGAGCTAAGTGCTATTGCTTGAATAGATGCTGTGCCTGGAACCATGTAAAACTAGTTGTTAGCTTGGTCTGCCTTTGAAAGGGTTACAGATTGCAGAACTGGAGAATAGCTTGTTGTTTTGTAGCTGGGTGATGTCCCCGAGTTTTGACTTTAAGATTTAGGTGTCCTTTGTGGCTGTTAGATGTCACCCATGATAATCATGATTAGAAACCTAGGTGTGGGTTAGGTAAGGCTCTGAAAAGACTTGGTTTGGGAACTGGACCTTACAGGTATTTTCATGGGGATTCAGGGGAGGGACATTCGCTGTCTTTTGAGTTGGGCAAATGACATGAGTTCTTATTTGCCTGCTTTTATGACTGCCAAGTCAAGCTTCACCGAGCCCATGAAACCAGGGCTTGGTTTGAATGAGTTTGAGGTTGGAGGTGGATATTTCACCGAGCCCTGGTTCATTTTCACCACTTTCGCTGTGTCTAATTCTGAGAATAAGCCTTTTGAAAATTCTGTAATCTGCTATATAATTGAGAGAATCTGACTGTCTGTCTGTTGAAGAACTCCTCCTAAATGATAAGAGCAAAGATCACCCAATTCGGCATACAGCTTCCTCTTGCCATAACTTAAAGCAAGGTCAGAGTTAAGAATGTGAAAGTGCAGCTGTGTACATGGCCTCATTGGTTAACTTGCACAGTTAGGGTACGTCTAAACTACATGCCTCCGTCGATGGAGACATGTAGATTAGTTTATTCGAAAAAGGGAAATGAAGCCACGATTAAAATAATCACGGCTTCATTTAAATTTAAATGGCTGCCCCGTTCTGCCGACAAACAGCTGATCAGCTGTTTGTCGGCTGATCGGGGCAGTCTGGACGCGCCGCGGTCACAAGGAAGCCTTTGTTGATCAGCGCAGGTAAACCTGGTTTCACGAGGCATAACTGCTTAATTAATCACATTTTAACATTGCTAATAGGGGATTGTTGTGCCAGGAAAATGGGATGTGCCTGGAATGGGATTGCTTCTCAGAAAACCATACAGAAAAGAGACAGAATCTCCAGGTAGGTGAAAGGGGCTGACTGGGACCTTTCTCTACCCTGCTCCAGGATTGCCCCAAGCCCTAGTCTTCCCCCTCCCCAGGCACTCTTTACGGAGGGGGAGCTGAAGCTCCCCCCCGATTCATACGGGAGCGTTGCTGGCTATTCACCTTGGTCAGGGAGCGAAGGGAAAGTGCCCAGTTTGCTGCATTCCTCACTCTGGGGAGTGCAAGGGACAGAGGAACCTGGACCTGTCTCAGCCAGGGGACATGCACCCCTCCCCTGGCTGTGCCCACTAGAACTGCAATGGCTATGGACAGGTGCTCCCTCTATCCTCCAGCTGCTGGGGTGGGAGAGGGCTGAGGTAGCCCTCCGGGGTAGCCTGCATACTGAACCCTTCCTCCCCAGCCCCACTCTAGAGCAAAATTTTCCAAAATCCAAAAATTAATTAAGGACCCGAGCAATGTCAGGTAAATCCTCTAGTAAATATGTAAGCTGGGAATCAATTGCCATCACTTATATGGGGCTGGAGTAATAATAACTTGCCTCTAACCTTGTTAAACTGTTGCTTTTGCGTGTCTCTCCTGTGTTTCTTGCAGCATGAACACTAGAAAGCCTGGGTGTGAAAAACAGACACTTAGCTTCCTTGGCGCTTATTTTTCCTGTATTATTAAATTGTTGCGTCTTTTATGTGTTACACTGTTAATTACACATTATCCTGTTTAGTGACAGCTGACGGTAAAAAAAAAACCACCCACGGTTAAGGTGTTTTGATGTTTACATGTGGCTCTGATCTGAAACAGCAAGAAGCAGGAATGCTGTCAAAGGAGGAGCTATTTCTTTTACAGGAACTCAAAGGGCTCAATTACCCCATTGCTCTGCATTTAGTGCACACCAGTGCGGAAGGTAGGTTTAATGCTGCCATTCCAAGGGGGTAATGCTTTCCGCACAAGCTGCATTGGCGTAAATAACTATACAAGGTGCAGCCGTATAGAAAATTGGGCCCAAACAATCCTAGAGGCAAAGAAAATTACTCTTGAGGTTCTGGTTTTCCCCCAATTCTTTTTTTCCCCCCAGCAAGAGAGGCACCTAGGAAAATTTGTAAGTGGTTTATCGCACGGAAGTCTAGCATCTGATGTACTGGAACCTCAGCTGCCCAGGTCAAGTAGAGTTAGAAGTTTCTCAGAAGTTAGGAGACAGAGCTGACTTAGTGTGTGTATGGTTTGCTTGGGTGCAACTGGACATGTGGCAGAGATGATTATACTAATTGGAATGTCTCCTCAGTAGAGCTTTTGGTTATCAGGAGATAGTCTCATGATGTGATGTGTGTGTTATGGCAGCACCTAAAACCAACGTGAGATCAGGGTCCTGTTGTGCTATAGAACATGCCCTGGAGAGCTTACAATCTAAATAGGTAAGGCAGCGAAGGTATTATTTCCATTCATAGGTGGGAAACTGGGACACAAATACATGACAACCCAGATTTTTAAGGTATTTAGGCATGGCATTGCTCTGTGCTTCTCTGTCGAAGTGGTTTAGGAGCCTAAATATGATCTTTTTCTTTCCCCCAAAAGGGTTTAGAATTATTTTTAGAGTACCATAATTCTTGACTTCTTGTGTGTGTCCTATAAGTAATGAAGAAGAGGTATGTAACTGGGTGGTCTTCCCCTTTTAAGAATGAGGTGTTCGGGGGCCAGTCATCCTTGCTCAATTGTCTGGTCCTGGCTGGGGAAGGGGTCAGGTGATCCACATACAAGGCTAGTGGAACGCAGCTGGGCAGGAGCAGCTTGAGGCGGGCTGCGGCAGCTGGCGCCCCAGGAGGAAGGCGCGATTGGCAGCCCTGCCTGCACGGCTGTCAATGGGCCATCAATGAGGTGATGTCATCATCTGGCACCCCAGGTGCCCCATGATGTCATCATCGGGCGCCGTTGAAGGTGGCGCCCTAGGTGGCGGCCAAGTTGGCCTATAGCCATGGGCTGCCCCTGTAGCTGGGAGCAGTTATAGGCGGGAGATATTCTCCTGAAATAGACTCTGAAGCAGGGTTAATGAAGGGAGAAGGCAGGCGGGACTGGATGTGTTTTGGGGTTATTTTAGCACCGAGAGTGGCAAAGGGACCAGCCTTAGGCTAAGGAAGGCAGAGGAACTGCTTTTTGTTCAGATGGTTTGCCTAAGCTGCTCATGGTAATCATTGTACCAGGTCATGGCATTTGAGAATGAATTTGGTGATGAGATCCAGTGCTTGTTTTGTTAAAAAGAGGTGCCGGTACTCCATGGGAAAAGTTGTTGAGCTCTGACTGGAGGTGCCGGTACTGCATCTGGAAGTGCCGGTACTGTGTACCAGGCAGTACCGTCACCAGAAAAGCACTGATGAGATCCAAGCTGTCAGATATGAATAGCATCACTTTCCATGCAATATTAGATTTGCAGGCATGGACAGGTGTCAAAGCCTGATCGCAGAATGGACGTATCTTACTCCCATCTCGGTAGTGACGATCATCCCTACCTAATGTGTAATATCTGGCTCCCAGAGAAGGATGCCTCTGGACCCCCATACTCTGTGAAAATTGCAATATGAATATGCGTAAGTCAAAGTTGTTTTATACAAAATTGGTCATATAACGTATCAGTTGCATGGATACATTCTGCTGAATCTCTATATCCTCTATATTTTTGTGCCTGTCTCATTCTTGCAGGCAAAGTTAGAAGTATGAAGTGTGGACCTGTTTGTAGCTCTAACTGTGCTAATGAGCTTCAGAGGGGTAGCCCAGTTAGTCTGTAACTGGAAAAACTTAAAAAAATAACGAATAGTCCTGCAGCACCTTAGAGACCAACAAAACATGTAGATGGTATGATGAGCTTAGGTGGGCACAACCCACTTCTTCAGATGAATGGTCATTGCTGGTGCCCTAGATGCTTAATGACTCGGTGATCAAATCCATGACCTGTGAATGGCCTTGTTTGTCCTGTGAGCCCAGACTGTGGTTGGTCCTAGGAAGACATGTGACCATGTCACCTGGTATGGAATCCATCTTGAACCAGGTAATTTTCCATGGGGATTGGAAATTCAAAACAAAGGGAGTGCTTAAATCATCAGCCTTTGTCTTCAGCTAGCTTTCGAAACTCCCTGGCCCACCCTAAGAAGTACAAAACAACTTTGAAGAAGCTGTAGACCCATGTCAGAGTAAAAGATCAACTCTGATTTGAAGCTTTTACTTTGAATAAGAACAGCTGTTTAGGGCAAACATTTGCCTGTAACAAGTTTCTTAGTGGATTAGAACTAGCTACACATTTTTAATCATTTCAGTTTAGTAACTTACTTTGATCTGATTGTTTTTCCCTTGTAGCCACTTAAATCCAACACTTTGTACTTAATGCAAACATGGTTGTTTATTATCAAGCCCAGTGTGAATAATTGTTATCTGGGTAGGGAGCAACCACTGTGCATCTCTCTCTTTCATTGATAAAGAGAGAGCTAACTGTATGAGCTTACTCTGTGCAAAAGTTTTAAACGGAGTAAGATGGATTTTGGGGGTGGGGTTGGTCCTGTTTGGAGGTTGGTTTCCTGGGTGCTGAGCCCTTAGAACTGAGCTCTCCCAGACATGAATTGGTTCAATGTCTGTTCTGCTCTGCACGGGTGCAGCACCCAACTCCATGTTTTGGCTGGGGGAGACAAGAGGATCTGGCCCAGCAGGACAGGGTGGTAGGGACCCTCAGGCTAAGTCTAGACTGCAGGCTTCTTTCGTAAGAACCTTTTTTTGGAAGAGATCTTCCCAAAAAACTTCTTCCAAAAGAAAAGAGCGCATCCGCACTCAAAAGCGCATTGAAAAAGCGATCTGCTTTTTCGAAAGATATCGTCCATACTGAATAGACTCTATCTCGCATGTAAGCTGTGATTACTATGGATGGAATGGCCACCAGGGCACCTGTGCTTTTTCCTTTCCTCATCTTTCGAAAACGCCCTCTTCCCCATCCACACACGCCTTTTTCTGAAAGAACTCTTTCAGAAAATGGCTTCTTCCTCGTAGAAAGAGGATTATAATTATAATTCCATAATATAAGAACTAGAGGACACCAAATAAAATTAATGGGTAGCAGGTTTAAAATGAATAAAAGAAAGTTCTTCTTCACACAGCGCACAGTCAACCTGTGGAACTCCTTGCCAGAGGAAGCTGTGAAGGCTAGGACTATAACAGAGTTTAAAAAAGAGCTAGATAAATTCATGGAGGTTAGGTCCATAAAAGGCTATTAGCCAGGGGGTAAGGAATGGTACCCTGGACTCTTTCTGTCAAAGGCTGGAGAAGGATGGCAGGAGACAAAATGCTTGATCATTGTCGTTGGTCCATTCCTTCTGGGGCACCTGTCACTGGCCACTGTTGGCAGACGAATACTGGGCTAGATGGACCTTGGTCTGACCAGCATGACCATTCTTATGTTCTTACCAGTGCCAGAAAAACCCCTCTGTTCTTTTGATTTACTTTCAGGAGAACACAACTGCAGTGCGGACGTAACTTAGATTTTGTCGGAAAAACAGTCGTTTTTCCTACAAAACAGTGTAGTGTAGACATACCCCCAGAGAGCTGGAAAGTGGGTGTCAGTGGCATGATCAGCACATCGGGGGATATCCCCAGGGGACTTCTCTGATTGCACTCTGTCATGCAAGGCTCTGGCAATGATGTTCCCACCATGGAGTTTCAGGATAAGTTTGTATTTACAGAAAACTATGCCCTGAAGGAAATTAGAAAGACTCTGGGCATGGTATTGGCCTGTCTTGGCTACACTGCTGAGCAGACAGCTTTCGGGGGGTTGAGTTTGGAGAGTCAAAATTGTGTGGGATGGGGGGGTGGAGATGGTGATTGGGAAGGAAATAGATGGAATGGGGCAGGTAGGCTGGCACTGGTGGGGGGCAGAAGGTGAAGGTGCAAGGGACTGAGAAGAGAGACCAAGAGAACTTTTGCAGCTACAGCCCACAAGGCAGAGATTGTGACTGGGATGGAAAGGCCAAGTTCTACCAGATGAAAGAGTTAATGAGATGCACCCTCCAATGTCTGCAAAAGCGGCGAGGAGTCCTGTGGCACCTTATAGACTAACTGAAGTGTTGGATAGTGATAGAGATGTAGCCGTGTTAGTCTGGGGTAGCTGAAGCAAAATGCAGGACAATGTAGCACTTTAAAGACTAACAAGATGGTTTATTAGATGATGAGCTTTCGTGGGCCAGACCCACTTCCTCAGATCAAATAGAGGAAGAAAGTAGTCACAACCATATATACATGTTATAACATATATACATGTTATCATGCATGTTATCTGACGAAGTGGGTCTTTGCCCACGGAAGCTAATGCTCCAACACTTCAGTTAGTCTATAAGGTGCCACAGGACCCTTGCCGCTTTTGCAGATTCAGACTAACACGGCTTCCCCTCTGATACTTGACACCCTCCAATGTCTGAAATCTCAGGGTTTGTCTACACTGGTAACCGACTGACAAAATGCTTAACTCCCCTCTTCCCCCCCGCACGACCCAAGCTTTGCTGTGGCAAGTACTAGTGTAAACAGTGTGACTCTTGCTGCTTTTTGGTCAGCAAAAATGCCGAAAAACATTGTTCCCGCTCGCCTGACTTTTAGTGACATTGACATTGCTTGGCGTGGAGATGTATCCTGTGACGTAAGCTGACATCAAAATATTCCAGGGGAAACGAGCCATCGTGTTGTTTTTGTCATGAGACTTGCATCTAGATCAAGGTGTTATGTGACCAGGAAGACAACAGAGCCTTTGCATCAAAAGGTTCTGAAATCGGCCTCGAGTAGACTGGAGACCGAACTCTAGAATTTACCTTCTTAATAGTAGTATTAAACTCTGACTTTAGCTGCGGCAGTGAGTGTTGTTCTGATAGAACCGTAACTTTATTCCTCCTTTGGGGTTTAGAACCCTCACCCAGCAGTGCAGAATCTGAGCAAGGGCCAGGTTATACTAGAGTAGTACAAAGAGATTCCGCTTGGATTTCTTCATTTGGTGTATGAATTCCCAGCCTGGACATCCAGTCTCAATGGAAATCTGAACTTGCCTTTACTGCACCTCTCATCCCAGGATTTCAGAATGCTCCATGACACTCACAAACCACGAGCCCCACTTTTACAGACAGGGAAACTATGGCAGAGAAACTATGGCTACTGAAATCCTGGCTCCAGGAGAGGAAAAGAGAGTATCGGAGTGGGTGTGATGTGTGCCTTGTGGTTGACACTGTTTTTTTCAAGAGTCCTTTATTTACTTCTGGTGTGTTTGTATCTCATGTGTAAATTTTGTTTTAAAATGTCCTTGAATTTCAATCAAAAAACAGGACTATGTAGCACTTTAAAGACTAACAAGATGGTTTATTAGGTGATGAGCTTTCGTGGGCCAGACCCACTTCCTCAGATCAAATAGTGGAAGAAAATTGTCACAGCCATATATACCAAAGGATACAATTAAAAAAAAAGAACACATATGATTTGTCCTTTTCATATGTGTTCTTTTTTTTTAATTGTATCCTTTGGTATATACGGTTGTGACAATTTTCTTCCACTATTTGATCTGAGGAAGTGGGTCTGGCCCACGAAAGCTCATCACCTAATAAACCATTTTGTTAGTCTTTAAAGTGCTACATAGTCCTGCTTTTTGATTCAGCTGAACCAGACTAACACGGCTACATTTCTATCGCTATTCTTGGATTTCAATGCACTCATATGAAGACTTTTCTTTTTAATGGGGAAAGGAAGGACTTATATGCTGCCTTTATGGTGATGAATTGTGCACCTCCACTGTTTGAGTTGGATTGTGCTGCCATCAGGATAGGAGTCAAATTCATGGGACAAACACTACAGGAGTTCGGTCCTGGGATGGAGACATGGGACTTGTGTCAGATAGAGACATACTGTGGAATGGTTTGGTCACTAGTGGGAGTAAGATTTGTGCCAGGGAATAAAATCCGAGAGAGGGGGGTGGACACAAGATTTTGTGATAATTGAATCAGCTCTTTTATCAGATCTGCTGTCCTGTGGGAGGATTGTATCCATATTCTGTTGGATGGTGAGAAACCCCACTGGGGAAGGCACAGAAAGAGCAGCACTAGGCAAATGGAGATATAAGTCTTTTTGCGCCAAGAAAACGGAGTGGCTCACACGCAGTTCATATGGAACTCATTCATTAAAAATCTGGTGTGGTTTCATCAGCTTTGTTGTTTATCTATCTTATTTTGTGGCTCAATTCTTTTTTCAGTGCTTATCCTAGACTCTCAATATTTTGTTAGACCGTATCAAGTAAAACAGAAACTCTTGCTAATAGCGTGCACTGGATAGATTTCTAAGGTAAAGGAAACAAGATTTTCTAGGAACAAGCTTTCCAGTATGAAAAATGCCCTCCAAATCTTCTAACCCAAAAGAGGTTTTCCTTTTAGCTGTCCGGTATTTTCTTTTTTTCTCAGCTGGAAGGCCGCTTGGGACATTCTTCCCCTGCTGCGTCTGGTGGGAGCGGGGCAGCATGGGGATTTAAAGGCACTGTGACTCTTTTTTGTGTGCGCCTGGTTTTTTTGGGGTTTTTTGGGCTCAACCAATTTTTCCCCTGTCATTTTCGGTATTTTTTGTGAAACTATCTGTCAGCCGTAGAAATAAGCTATTTCGAAATAAGATCGAAATAAGAGGCGCAATTTGCCGTAACTCAAATTGCATATCTTGTTTCAAACTACAGTGCAGTGTAGATGTAGCCTAATTGTAATCAGGCCCTTCATTCTGCTGTCTAAAAAAATAAAGATGAATGCACTTCCACAGTCCCTCTTCAGATCCATCTCTAAAAGGGGAGGGGATGGGGAGAGGGAACAATGAACCTCATTCATTCAAACTACCTCTTTCTGCCAAAACAGTATAAATATGTATTATTTTTCTGCTATTGTAGCCTCCATTGCTGCTAATAAGTAATTGAGTGAGTTTGGGGTGGGAAGTTTGGCAGCTCTGTCGTTACTTGAACAAGCGGCAGTAAGGACACATGGATATTTTTGGCTTCACACAAAAGCTCAAAAACATAAAGCGTGGGGGGAGAGGGGAAAGTGAAAACACTGGTTCCAGCTAGTCCATTAAAGTTCATCGCTGCAGTTTCTGAGCATTGCACTTCTGTGGTTGATGGTTTCTAAGAAGATTAATCCTCTAAGTGATCATTTGTACACCGTGCAGTGTCTGGGATATGGTTAATGCATTCACTCTGCTTCCTCATAGACCAGGGGCTTCTAGATGGGACTTCAGTGGGATTCTGGGAAGGGGGAAAAGATCTTGTAAGGCTACTTGGTTCTCTTTAACCCTTCCCACACAGTTTCTATGTCAAGCTGATTGGAATTGCTCTGCTGTGCTTCATGTCTGGAGTCGGATCATTTGTAAAGCGTTTCAGAACGCAAATTCTGATCCAGGTTATGGCCCAGGTCCATGTGTGTCTTTTCTGTGATATCATTCACAGTAACTCTTCATAACACATACAAGCCTGTAGGAGAACATTTTAACCTGCCTGGGCACTTGTTAATGGATTTAAAAGTAGCCAGGGCTGGCCCTACCCTGCAGCGACCTGAGGCGGCCTCCTCAGGTGCCAGATTGTGGTGGGGGGCCACGAGGACCCAGAGTGTAGAAAATTGTGTCTGCTGCTGGTGCATAGGTAGGTAGCAGAGCAGTACCATGAGAGGAGTAGAACAGGAAGAAGGCAGAATTGAGACCTTTCAAAGTTTTGGCCTAAGTAAGAGGGCATAAGGGAGGGAGAGCGCAGTGGTTTGAGCATTGGGCTTCTAAACGCAGCATTGTGAGCTCAGTCCTTGAGTGGGCCATTTAGGGATCTGGGACAAATCTGTCAGGGATGGTATTTGGTCCTGCTGTGAGGGCAGAGGACTGGACTCAATGGCCTCTCAAGGTCCTTTCCAGTCCTATGAGGGTATGTCTACACTAGCCACCCTAGTTCAGACTAGGGTGGCTAATGTAGTCATTCAAACTTGCAAATGAAGCCTGGGATTTAAATATCCCAGGCTTCATTTGCATGTTCCCGGGAGCCGCCATTTTTAAATGCCTGGTATTTCGGACTCCCTGCCCGCGGCTACACACGGCATGGGCTAGGTAGTTCGAACTAAAGCCCCTAATTCGGACTACCTTTACTCCTTATTGCAGGAGGAGTAACGGTAGTCCAAATTAGGGGCTTTGGTTCGAACTACCTAGCCCGTGCCGCATGTAGCTACGGGCAGGGAGTCCGAACTACCGGGCATTTAAAAATGGCGGTGCCCGGGAACATGCAAATGAAGCCCAGGATATTTAAATCCCGGGCTTCATTTGCAAGTTTGAATGACTACATTAGCCACCATAGTCTGAAGAATGGGTGGCTAGTGTAGACATATCCTGAGATGGTATATCTCCATATTATTATTATTATTATATTGAACTTCCTACCTCCGGTGCCAATAGTTGTGGGCCGGCCCTGAAAGTAGCCATTCTTCTACAAAGGAATTTTACCAGCCAATTACAGAGCGAGAGTGGGGAATTGACATGTATCTGCAAATTTGACACTGTTTTCCTGGGCTTGAACAAAGATATTAACTGGATATCACATTATAAAGCCAGCTTCCTTGTGATTTAACATCTCATTTTTATATCAAAAGCCAAGTCTGGGACTTTTCCCGGCCCAGTTAATTAGCCTCATTAGCATCCGTCCTACAATTGACAGGAACTTCCTCCCATTTATGACTTCTTTTTCTGTCATAAATTCTGGGTTTCTCTTATCCCTCTCCAGCTCATCTGATGAAGTGGGTTTTGCCCATGGAAGCTCATGAGCCCATATATTTTTGTTTGTTTCTAAGGTGCCACAGGACTACTTGTTCATTCACAATGAATTTATTTCCCCCACCAGCCCGGATGCTCAGTGACCTTAAAAAAAGGAACTTCGCTGACTCTTCTGATGGGAACACAAGTGCATGAGCGATCTATGAAATCGTGATTGAGAGCCTAATAAAAATGGTGATTAAGCTCTATCTTGTGATGTAAGGCTCAATCATGCAAAACACAACCGAGCCACTGGGGCTACCCTGGGCAGTAAAGCACTCCGCTTGATAGCGATTACAGTTGGCCCTAAATTGGAAGATAGAATTTAATTCACCTTCAACTGATCTATGTTTTGCATCCCAATTTACATACCTCCTGCTGCTAGAAAGAGTTTTGTAGTTAACGATAAGGATAAACTTATTTCAAAGTTCGGGGACTGACAGAACATACTTAACTTCATGCTGATCTGCAATATCATCTGCATACAATTTATATATGCGTGTGTGACAAAATGCCTGTGACATCTTTTGCATTGAAAGTATAGAATGTAGCCAGCCAACCTGAATGTTGGAGAAAAAGGTCTGAACATCACAAAAACAATTAATTTATCCCTGGACTGAACCATTAGCCCTGACTGAGGGGGTAGTTCTTGACCTGCATCTCTTTGGGAATCGCTCAGGAGTCTTTATGACATAACCTTCCTTCAGAATCACATTTCTTCCCCTGGTCCTCTCCTAGAGCTTGTCTATACTTACGGGAGGATCAACACTCCAGAGAACAATCTTTGGGGGTTTGATTTAATGGGTCTAGTAAAGACCTGTTAAATCAAATGCTGAGAGTGCCTCTGTCAACCATGTATGAGAGGGGTAGCCATGTTAGTCTGGATCTGCAAAAGCAACAAGGAGTCCTGTGGCACCTTATAGACTAACAGATGTATTGGAGCATAAGATTTAGTAAGTACCATGGTACTCCTTGCCGACATGAGTAATAAGAGAAGTTGATGGGAGAGTTTCTCCTATTGACTTCCCACTGTGGGGTCATCCCAGAAAATCGATGTAAGGTACGTCAACTTCAGCTACGCAGTTGTGGCTGGAATGATGCATCTTACTTCGATTTTTCTCCACCAGTGTAGACCTGGCCCTGGGCACGTATGCTATACCATTAAAATGCACGGGAGGTTTGCCAGTGGCCTCAGTGAGCACAGGAGCAAGCTTTTTTGGGGAAGAAAGTGACTGCAGCCTCTTTACGTGGTCTCAAGTCCCCCTCCCCATCAATGGAGACATCTAAAATCACGTGTTACTTTAGAAAAGCTGGGCCATGTTTCCCTTGCAGAGCTTAGAATCAGCTGTGCCGTAAGGTCCATCAGACGAGTGGAAGAAACCATGGGTGCGGGGGGAGGACAAGATGAGTGGCAGCAGTGAGCACATGCACGCAGAATAGCTGGTTGTGGGTGTAACTTGACGAACAGGGAGGGGAATTTTTTCCCTTCCAAAACTGTGGGCAACGCAAGGAGTTTGACCTGTGGGTGACAAAATGAGGTTCTGAGTATGAGAGAAAACGAAAATCGGGTGCACTCCTTAGTGAAAGGGTCTTTTTTGGCTGCCCGGGGGTACCCAGGGCTGGCAGATGTTACAGGTTCTACCTCCGTGGTCTGGCAATCTCTCCCTGACCAGGGAATTTGCTGGACCAGGGGAGGTCACTGCCAGCTCTTTTGTTCCACTGGCTGCAGGGCTCTGCTCTGGTGGCAGCAGAGGGGCTGACGTTGTCCGAGGAAGGCCTGGGGGTGGGCACTTGGGAGAAGAGGAAGTGGAAACTTGTGGCCAGAAGCCCAGTTCCATGGGAGTGCCCTGAGCCCTGCAGCCACTCATTGTGGGACTGTACTCTTGGCCTCTGACTGTGGGGCTCCGTAGCTGCCCTACCTCTTCCCCCAAGCTCCCCCGTCGTCCCTGCTCTACCTCCTCCCTCCCTGAGCTTGAATAGGGCACAAATGAACTATTCGCGGTGCTCCAGAAGCTCTGGGAAGGTAGGAGAGGAGTTGCTGAGCATGAGGCTCCCAGATTTTCCCCATGAGTGCTCCGGCTCGGGAGCACCCACTGGGACACCAGACCATAGCTGTGGCTGGAGAAGGAAAGTCCAGTTGATAGAGGCCCAGCATGTATTGACAGATGAAAGGGAACCCTCCGAAATCAGCATGAATATCTGCACATAGATCAGCAATCTACTCTGGCTTGTTGGGTAGAAAGCCAGGTCTTTTCAAGCAGGGATGTTAGACGGTACATGACCAGCCGTTTCACTGATGCGGTTAGTGGTGTTGGTTACACTCCATCTCCCAGGGAGGCCACTTTGCTGTGGCCGAGCAACGAAACCTCCTCCCCGGGAGCCGGGCGGGCTAGGCCTGCAGGTTCCACTCCTGGGGAGGTGGCTTTGCTGCAGGCTCTGCAATATAAAGTTGAGCTGAGCTGAGATTTTCAGTGGTTACACGGTGACCCTATGTTACAATTATGTTACAAAAACGACTAGTCAACTATCTGATCAGAAAATGCTTGACACACTAGTCAACTAGTCGCTTCCCCTTCTTGCTGCCTCTATCAGAAAGAGACAGCAAGGGAGGGAAGAGAGGAGGGGGTGCTTCAAAGCAGCAGTGCTACGTGGAGCCCAGGACTGACCCTGAGCTCCACGTGGCACTGCTGCTTTGAACGCCGCATGCAGCCTAGGGCCAGCAGTCTCTGGGCTTCCTGCAGCATTTCAAAGTGGCAGTACTGCATGGATCCCGGGTCTGCCGCTTAGAAATGTTGCATGCAGTCTGGAGCCAGATGTGAAGTCCCCTGCTGACTCCGGGCTCCATGTGGCGTTGCCGCTTTGAAATTCTGCAGGGACCACGGGGCCAGCGGGAACTGCTTGAGTCCCCTGCTGGCCCCATCCTCCACGTGGTGCTTTCGCCTTGAAGTGTAGCAACAGCCCTCGGGCGGAGACGCCCATATCGACTCATTGAATAGTCAAAGCAAATTGCATCGACTATTCGATTAGCCAATTAATCTACATTTCACATCCCTACCCCCAAACCCCAGGCTCCTTGAAGTTAGCCTTCCAACCGTGTTGTTGCTTGTTTCCCCGCTGTGACATAAGCTTTTTCTGAGGAACTTGTATGCTAATTAAGATTTCCTGTAATCACTGATCACGCTCTTATCCGGTTTCTCCCACACAATCTCTAGAACAAGAAGCAATAGGCTTAAACTGCAGCAAGGGAGGTTTAGTTTGGATGTTAGGAAAAAGTTCCTAACTGTCAGGGTGGTCAAACACTGCAATAAATTGCCCAGGGAGGTTGTGGAATCTCCATCTCTGGAGATATTTAAGAGTAGGTTAGATAAATGTTTATCAGGGATGGTCTAGAAAGTATTTGGTCCTGCCATGAGGGCAGGGGACTGGACTCGATGACCTCTCGAGGGCCCTTCCAGTCCTAGTATTCTATGAAGGCCAAGAACAGGACTTAAATCTCTTTAGCCCGATTGCCCCTTGCTCTGCACTTGTGAAGTCATTTACACCAGCGTAAAGCGTGTCTCATTCGTTAGTCGTGCACATCCCCTTTGCACCGACTGCACTGGTGTTAACAAGCACGCAACATGCAGGGCCGTGAGAGACAGGTCTGCGGACACAGTGTAGGAGGGTGATTTTGTGGTGAGGCTGCTGCGCTGGGACTTGAGACTTGTATTCAGTTCCCGGCTCTGATGCAAGCATCCTGTGGGACCTAAGTCACATGATCTCCCTGGGTTTCGGTTTTTCCCATTCATAAAACGGAGATAGCACAGCTCTCTCTCAGAGCAGGACATGGAGGGATTGTGAGGCTGAATTCATGAGTGGTTGTGATAGGGATCTAAAAGAATAGTTGACTACCCGATAAGCTTAGTCTTATCGGGTAGTCAGGTTGACTACTGGCATTCCATGCCCCTCTGGCTGCCTCTATATCAGAAGCACGAAGGAAGGGGGGGATGAAAGCAGGAGCTGGTGCTGGAGGGAGCCAGTTTAAAAGCCGATTTCCCCCCAGCACTGCCTCTGCGGTGTGAGGGGGGATGAACAGGGGAGGCAGAGGTGCAGTGAGGAGTCCATGAAATCCTAGGACCTCAGGAGACATCGAGTCCAGCCCCATGCACAAAGCAGGACCAACCCCAACTCAATCTTCCCAGCCAGGGCTTTTTCACACTGGGATTTAAACACCTGTAGGGATGGAGATTGCACCCCCTCCCTAGGGAGCCCATCCCAGTGCTTCCCCACCCTCCTAGGGAAATCGTTTTTCCTAATATCCAGTCTAGACCTCCCCTACTGTAACTTGAGACCGTTGCTCCTTGTTCTGTCATCTGCCCCCACTGAGAACAGCCTCTCTCCATCCTCTTTGGAACCTCCCTTCAGGGAGTTGAAGGCTGCTATCAAATCCCCCCTCACTCTTCTCTTCTGCAGACTAAATAAACCTAAATCCCTCAGCCTCTCCTCAGGTCATGTGCTCCAGCCCCGTAATCCTTTTGGTTGCCCTCCGCTGGACTCTCTCCAGTGCGTCCACATCCTTTCAATACTGGGGGCCCCAGAACTGGATGCAATACTCCAGTTGAGGCCTCACCATTGCCAAATAAAGGGGAATAATCACTTCTCTAGATCTGCTGGAAATGCTCCTCCTAATGCACCCTAATATGCCATTAGCCTTCTTGGCTACAAGGGCGCCCTGTGGACTCATATCCAGTATATTGGCTCCATAACCCAGCACGAGCAGGGATTACAGAGAGAGACTGATGCACGGGAATTCATTGGCATATTTGCTGTCTCCCTGGGTTTGAATATAGGTATTAAATGGCTAACACACTACAAAGGCAGTTTCCCTTGCCTTTGACAGTCACGTTTCACAGCAATAGCTATGAAGGGGACACATCCAGCCTACTTAATTAGCTTCATTAACAAGGATCCTACAATTGACAGGTAACTTCTTTTGCTGTTTTATATTCCCTGGAATCTGTAATTCCCACTCCAGCTCATCTGAGGAAGTGGGTTTTTAAAACTTGTTTTAAAAAGTAATACACTAACAGGGCTACCCCTTTGAGACTTCTTACCAATATACATCTGTCACAAATCCCCAAAGGGGGCATGTTTCTGTAGAGTATATAGTCTGAGGGATCAGGCCTCCTGTTTTCTGAAGGCTGCAGTCTCATTTGCACTGCAATGCCAGTTCCCAGACTCCAGTTAGTCAGAGTTCTCATAGACTCATAGATTAATAGACTTTAAGGTCAGAAGGGACCATTATGATCATCTAGTCTGACCCTCTGCACAGTGCAGGCCACAGAATCTCACCCACCCCTCTTAGTATAATCCTCTCACCTATATCTCAGATAGTGTAGCCTTCAAATACTTTGAAGGCCCCAAGACGCAGAGAATCCTCCAGCTGTGATCTGTGCCCCATGCTACAGAGGAAGGCGAAAAACCTCCAGGGCCTCTGCCAATCTATCCTGGAGGAAAATTCCTTCCCGACCCCAAAGTTCAGTTAGGTCTCTG
Source organism: Pelodiscus sinensis (assembly GCF_052426305.1). Classification (NCBI taxonomy): domain Eukaryota; kingdom Metazoa; phylum Chordata; order Testudines; family Trionychidae; genus Pelodiscus; species Pelodiscus sinensis. Next base: position 6,659,811 of record NC_143077.1, on the reverse strand, counting down.
GGATTCTACATCCTTGGACCAACATGGTCAATTCTGTGGATATCCTTGCTTTGTGAGGGCCATTCTCTAATTGACACAAACCCTTTGAAGCCATGCATTCTGCACAGCTGACTGACATTCCTTTGCTGCGCTTACAGGAACATTAAAGTTCACTTGCACGTAGGGGAATGACGAAAAGTTATTTACTTTCCCTCAGTGATTCCCAGCTTAGTAGCTCGGTTTACACATCAAAAGATGATTTTCTCTAACTGCCAGTGCTCTGCTTGACCTGGGATCTGGAAAACTAAGCTCAAGTAAGCTCTTTCCCCTGCTTGTGATGTCAGCGCCAGTGATAAAGATTTAGCAGCAGAAATGTGGTGGATAATTCTGTTGGTGCTCAAGACAGAATCTGACGCACGCGCTCTCTTTGAGGCAATCGCTTAACAGGCTTAAGAGGGTTAAAAATGGGGTTTTTCTGTGAGCAGAGAAGGCGCTCAAAGAGCACGCGGTGAGTTAGTGGCATTTATAATAATTTTCCTCAGGACAATCAGGCTTCAAAAGCAGAAAGGAGTGATAGGTAATAAGGCCTGAAAGGACCATTGTGATAATCTAGACTGACCTCGTGTGAAACACAGGCTAAAGGACTGCCCTGAAATAATTCCTGTTGAGAACTAGAGAGAGAGAACGTGTGTACACACACACACACTCTCTCTCACACACTCTCTGTCTGTCTCTCTCTCTCACTCACACACATTCTCTCTCACACACACTCATTCACATACACCTCAGACAATACCTCACGAGTTAGACCCGAGACCAAAACATTCTGTTTTGCTTCCTTTGGGGTTGACCTCTATAAGTGGGGCTGCGCAGAGCTGCATTGCCACTGGAGCAAACCAGGAATCATATGGTGACTCCAGTTCACGTTCTCCAAGCCCGCCATGAGGGTGAGACAATAGGAGGCACCTGCCCCGGAGCCCAGCCATTCGAAAGGGCCCAAGACCCCCGGCTACCATCACTGCTACTGTGGCAGTGACCGGCATTCCAGGCCCTTTACATCACTGCCAGAGGCCCAGGGGGCGCACCCCAGGCAGTGCAAAATTGGCTGGAGGATTCTAGCCTCTAGCCCCGCCCCTTGCACCTGAGGGCCCGCCCCTTCTGAGAGTGAAGAGCCAGCCCCCCCCTTGCACCGGGGCATAGCAATTCTGTTAGCCCTTCTGATGCCCCTCCTACCACACCTCCTATCTTGCACAGCCAGAGCAGTGCTGAGTGCAGCAGTTGTGCAGTAGAGCCAAGCTTCATCCATTCCCCTCACTTTTTTGTCCACTCTTTGATCTTATATGGGGTGGGTGAAACATAGCACTCCTGTGGGGTGTAGGTAAGCAGCACGGAGTTTTTGTCCCCTTATATCCCAATATGATTGCTAGTCTTTATGCCGCATGGAGATGTATTTACAAAGTACTTAATGTCGTTAAAAATTAAACTAAAACAAAGACAAAAAAAAAAAACCCCCGACCAAACCTGGTAGCAGAATTCAGTGTCTTTCCCATTTCTTGGGTATTCATCACAAGCATAAAACCGCTTTATGGAAATTAAAATTCCTTACTCTGAAAGTTTAATTGTACATAAGCAAATTATCAGTAGTTAAAACGCTTGTCGTTTTCTCTCTAGCTAATGTGGAAATCCATCTTGCTCAAAGTACAGTAACTGAAATTGGGAAAAAAAAAGAGTCTGAACTGTGCGTGCTGCAAAATTAGCTATTACTTCTCAGTACACATTTGGATTCAGATGACACTAATAAATAAAGGAAGGTGACTAGCTTGTGTAAACTAAAGAACACCGTGAACTTTACTGTAGAACTCAATTTAAATGGGAAGCTCTGTAGAGATGGGAAAAAAAATCTGTCAATGTTCTTTTGACAATCTAGGTTGTGGATGAAAGCACACATGTGGAGAGACTCCAGAGTAGGTCTCTTCTTATTTCTGACTCAAGTAGATGCATGGAGCACTCATGAGACCATTAAATCCTGCTGGAATTCTCTTGAGAATGATCAGAACTTCAGTAAATGGCTGAACAGTGTTTTGGACGTTGAAAGCATTATGTAAATGCGAGGTATTTGTTTATTAAAAAGCATCCACATATTGGTTATCCAATTTGACCTGAACCTCAGTCTCTTTCTTGTGCTAATAAGCTTGTCACAGCTCAAATTTTAATGGCTCAGACTCTGCGGTAGTAATTCAGGCAGAACTCCTGATGACTTTATTAATGATTTAGCCCAGAACTTTCTGGGGTCTGTTATTGACACTGAAGACAACTGAACTTTGAGCTGACGGTGGCGTTTAAGCTCTCGTTTCTATTCTGCCCACGTGATCTGTTTTTCATTTGCATCATGTAAATGCCAAGTCAACTGGGAGAGGGGAAATTTAATAGTCTAATAATAATAATAATAATAATTAATACTTGGGTGAGATTGGCAGCAGGTATAAATCAACACACCTCTTGATTTCCATGAGCCTCGTGGATTTACCTCAGCAGGAGATAGGACACTCTGTTTTCCCTCCGTAAATCTCAAAGTCCTTTAGAGACGCTAACGAACTATTGCTCTTACTCCAGGGAGTAACAACCCCCCCTTGCTAACAGGCAAAGCAGACACAGAGGTGGGATGACTTTTAGGGCTGCCAACTTCCTAATTGCACAAATTTGAACTGCCACTCCCCACTCCTACCCCTTCCCTGAAGTCCTGCCACTCCTCGTTCTGTTTCCCCTTCCTTGGTGGCTTGCTTTCTCCCTCACCCACGCTCACATTCACTGGGCTGGAGCAGGGAGCTGGGGTGCAGATGGGGTGAGGGCTCTCACTGGGTGTGCCGGCTCTGGGGTGAGGCCAGAAATGAGGGTCCCCGCAGGGCTGGATGAAGACCCGCTGAGGCCCTAAGCTATGCCAAGTTTAAGCAGCACCATAGCATTGCCAAAACATGTAGGTGTGTGGGTCAGAATTTTTCAGCGGGTACATGTTTACATGTGAGGGGAGGGGATGCAAGGGGAAGAAGCGGTTCTGCAGGAGATGGTGCACACATAGAACCGGCTTTTAAGCTGGTTCTCCGAGCCCACACTGCTGCCTCTGTGTCTGGTACCAGCTCCATTTCTCCACTCCATGCTGCTGCCTCTGTCCTGGGACCAGTCCTATTCAACTTATTTATAAATGATCTAGAGAAAGGGGTAAGCAGCGAGGTGGCTAGGGTTGTCAGGTGTCTGGTTTTGAACCAGACAGTCCAGTATTTGAGCTTTCTGTTTGGGAAACAAATTGAGAAACGATGAATGAGAAAATACAAATGTCCAGTATTTTCTAAATAAAATGTCATGTAGACTGTGATGTAATGTCAAGTGTGTCTGGTATTTTTGTTGAAACCATCTGGCAACCCTAGCTCAGGTGGCAAAATCTGCAAATGATACCAAACTGCTCTAGATAATTAAGTCCAAAGAAGACTCTGAAGAGCTTCAGAAAAATCTCACCCAACTAAGTGATTAGGCAACCAAATGGCAATTTGAAATGTAATGTTGATAAATGTAAAGTAATGCACATTGGAAAAAAAAATCCCAACTATACGAACAAAATGATGAGGTCTAATTTGGCTACAACTACTCGAGAGAGAGATCTTGGAGTCATTGTGGATAGTTCTCTGAAAACATCCACTCAGTGTGCAGCGGCAGTGAAAAAAGCAAATAGAATGTTAGGAATCATTAAAAAAGGGATAGACAATAAGACAGAAAATATCCTATTGCCTCTATATAAAACCATGGTACGCCCACATCCTGATACTGCATATAGATGTGGTCACCTCATCTCAAAAAAAGATATTTTGGCATTGGAAAAGGTTCAGAAAAGGGCAACAAAAATAATTAGGGGTTTGGAATGGGTACAATATGTAGAGAGATTAAAAAGACTTGGACTTTTCATCTTAGAAAAGAGGAGACTAAGGGGGGATAGGATAGAGGGCTATAAATCATGACTGGTGTGGAAAAAGTGAATAAGGAAAAGTTATTTACTTATTCCCACAATATAAGAACTAGGGGTCACCAAATGAAATTAATAGGCAGCAGTTTTAAAACAAACAAAAGGAAGTTTTTCTTTAGACAGCACACAGTCAACCTGTGGAACTCCTTGCCAGAGGATGTGGTGAAGGCTAGGACTTTAACAGGGTTCAAAAAAGAGCTAGATAGGTTGATGGAGGTTAGATCCATCAATGGCTATTATCCAGGATGGATAAGAATGGTGTCCCTAGCCTCTCTGTCTGGAGGTGGGTGACAGAGGAGGTATCACGTGATGATTACCTGTTGTGTTCCCTCCCTCTGGGACCTCTGGTCTTGGCCACTGTCGGCAGACAGGCTACTGGGCTGGATGGTCCGTTGGTCTGACCCAGTATAGAATCATAGAATCATAGAATCATAGGACTGGAAGGGACCTCGAGAGGTCATCGAGTCCAGCCCCCCGCCCTCAAGGCAGGATCAAGCTCCATCTACATTGAGTATGGCCGTTATGTTCTTATTTTCTTATGTTCTCTGTGTCTGATATAGGGGCAGCAGAGCAGCGCTTGCGGGGAGGGGTTGCATGTAATCATGAAGTTTAACTGATAAGCCCCCACTTATTGGTTCACCATTTACACTATCGCTCCCTCGTTTACATAGGGAAGTGAGTGGAGAAGTGGGTCCTACTAATTCAACAGAATTCGCCCCGATTTACACTAGCAGAGGTGAGCTGAGAGCCAGGTTTTACAAATCTGTCTCAAGCCATTGGCTGTTGTCAGAGGCAAAGTCTGGTGCATGATACCACGCCACAGCCTTTCCACCTTCAACCAAAGGTTAGGGGCCCTGGGATGGGTGCGTTGACCTATTACCTCTTGAGGTGCATTTATCCGATGCTGACAATTTGAACCATGGAAATCCAGAACTTGGAAAGCTTCAGGTATTAACAAGTATAAACCTGCTCTTTCTAAATGTTACTCTTTACTTTAAGAAGGCTGACAAAAGCATACTGCTGGTTAATGCTAATAATTGAAAAATTACTTATATGACTGTCTTCCTCCTTTATGGAGTGCATTTAACTTTCATGAAGTAAATTACGGCCCAGAATCCCTTTCAAGTTGTCCCTGGGGGAGGGAGAGCAGAAATAACCCTAATCCGGCATATGCTGTGATTGAGTCCAATGGTTGCTTTGTGCTTTAAGAATGGAGAAATTTAGCACATGAGGGGTACTCTGGTTCTCTCTCCCACTGCTCTGATGTTTAGCTGACTTGAACCACGGCCTGCTGTGCCGCCTCTGACTCTATTTAATAACTCAGTTGTTTGGGCATGATTAAAAATATCATGAATGGAGAAGCAATAATAAGATGAGCAGCTTGTGAAAAATTCTTATTCTAAAAATACCTGCTTCCATATAGCTAGGGGAGTGCAGTCTCTGGCAACAGTCAGAGCGAAGTTCATTTTAAGTGTCTTTTGCAAGCCCTAGGGTATTGTTGCTGGAGACAGGACTTAGTGTGTCATGTTCCCTGGATTGTTCATTATACCAGGAGAAGGTTCCCCCCTCTCCTCAATGCAATGCATTTTTTTCATTCCTGGTGTTCCCCTGTCTTTGCTCAGCCCTTGACTCTGAAGAACAAGGGACCACTTATTGAAATGCACGTTGTATACTTTTAGAGCAAATTCTTCATTGTCTAGTACAAGAATGGCAGTGTATGTGGATTCTGGATTTAGATGGTTTTTAAAAAGGTTTAGCTGTGCATGTTACGAAAGGGAAATCAAATCTCATGCTTCAAGGCATAAACTGATCCCTCCAAGGGTCTGGAAGGATTCCCCTCTGCCTTTCCCTGCGGCATGTAGGTAAAGAATTCTGTCCCGGAAGGGGATAATTTTATGTCCTCCTGACTGCTGCTCTGTCCAAAGCTAGTGATGTTTGGAGTAAAAATTTTAATGAGTGATTTTTTTTCTTTTGTAGCAGGGTAGTTACCTCTGCTCAGCATGGTTTATTTTGCTCAGGGGTGGAGTTGAGGCCCATATAAGGTGATGTCACATATGCCCAGCTCTGAAATATAGCAGTGTGGATTTCTTCAGAAAGAGACAGGAGCTGGAGAGATTTGGGCTTCTTTGTTGTAGTGGGATCACTGAAATTGTTCCTTCCTTGAAGCCCAAAAGCAAGCTGATGAAGTGGGTGTTTATATATATATATATATATATATATATATATATATATATATAGAGAGAGAGAGAGAGAGAGAGAGAGAGAGAGAGAGAGAGAGAGAGAGAGAGAGAGAGAGACTATATATATAGAGTCTATATATATAGAGTCTATATATTTTTGTAAGTCTCCAAAAACAAGTGGTTCTGTGGCACTTTAAAGTTACAGACTCTGATGGCAACCCCTCTAAGACTTTAGAAAGCAATTTATATGTGTTTATGCTGATACAGTAAAACTCCAATAGTCCGGCATCCAGTAGTCCGGCACTCCTGATAGTCCGGCATCAAAATGGCAAGAGCCTAGTGAGTGAGCTTCGGCAAAAAATGATTCACAAAGTAACAGCGGCAGCAGCTGAACTGAGAAAAAGGGTAAAAAAGGCTTAAAAAAACTAAAACATTACAGTATACTGTATACAGTATGTACAATAAAAAGGGTTAAGAACATTTTATATACAGTATATAATGTATACAGTGTATATATATAACCTGCTTATAGTACCTCATGATAGTCCAGCATATCTGATAATCCGGCACCACCTAACTCCCATAGGTTCCGGATTATTGGAAGTCTACTGTATTTAGCACTTCTAGAGACCCTTCTATGCCAGGATCTGTCTATTTTGCAAGTGTTGGCTTTGTCTCCAATTCATAAGTGGGGAAACTGAGGCACAGAGTGGCAAAGCTGTCCATGCAAGTCAGTGTCAGAGGCAGGAACAGATCCCAGGATTGCTGATGCCAAATTTGGGGCTCTTCTGAAAGACCATCCTCTCTCACTCTAGAAAGATTTGACATCCCAGTTGCACGACAAAGGTCCAGAATCCTCCACTGGGGTAAATTGGGGTAGATTTGAAGCTGGGCTGATTAATATCAGATACAGATCTGCCTCCCCTCCCCCCTAAGCAGCCTCTAACCAGATTTGAGATCACGATGTCTCTTCGCTTCCAGTCTTTAGCCTCAGTCCTTTCTCTTTCCATGAATATACATTTCTTTCTGATGTCCTTTAGGCAAAACTTCATGTTCTGTTACCATGACAACATTGATCAAATGCCCCCTCCCCGCCCCCGTTTTTAAGCATGTGCTTATGGATTTTTATTCTGCTGTCCCTGTATGCAGCAATTCCAGGTGGTGTTAATGTTGCATTGCTGTCCTTGGGCCACCGTGCCATTCTAAAGTGACTTCAGTGGATTGACACCAGGTTACCAAAAGCCAAATCTGTCCTCGTTCTTCAAAGGGTTCTTAATAGAGTATTTTTAGAGACTCTTCCATCTGGGATCTCAAAGCATTTAATAAGTATGAATTCGTTAACCTTCAAAATCTTGCCTCACCCATCTCTGCTGCCATGGATAAATAAGTGTACTGTATTTATTTTACAGATAGGAAAACAGAGGCAGGGTCTTGCCACAAAGTCACTCAAAACAGGAAGGATATCTTCCAGTTTTAGCCCATAGTCAATATTTCATCCATGATTGCTAAAGTCACGTGGGTCTGCTGCTAATTTATTATTATTTATTTTGTATTGCAGTTCTACTTATATCATGAATCAGGACTGAATTGTGCTTCATATGTCTGAGTTATTAACGATTTATCGTTGAAAATTCATGGCAGATGGGTGAGATCCCAGAGGAGTGGAAAAGGGGAAATATAGTGGTCGTCTATAAAAAGGGGAATAAGGACTAGGGAGGTAATAGTGTAGTCAATTAACCAATAAGCAAAAGCTTATAGGTTAATGCTATAGATTACAAGCATTTCCCTCCCCCTTCCCTTGCCAGTACATTTTTAGCAGGCTGGCCAGCAGTCCAGCTCACACTAGGTCTGGGACCTCCCCCTGCTGCGGCTCTGCATTTAAAGTATATTAGGATCTGGGTGGAGAGCCTAGCTCGCACCAGGTCCAGGATCTCAGACCACTCCCCTTCCCCTCCCCCAGACAGGGGCTACTGCAACCCCTCTCTGCTGCCTCTTTATCAGAGACAGCATATAGGGTGACAGGCAGCCAGTCCGTGGGGGAAGCTGGACCACCTCGTGGACTACCTCTTGCCTGGCACCTTGTGCTGCTGCCTCTGATACAGAGGCAGCAGCGTGGAGTGTCAGGAAGCTCCTCGGGAGCGAGGCCGGAGCGCATTGGCTACCGGCCCTGCCCCTGAGGACTATAGAATAGTCGACTAAATGATAAGAATTCATGAGATTACTCCACTATTCAATTAACTGACATTTAACATCACTAATAAGGACTACCGAGAGAATTATACACCAATCACCTTAACTTCAGTACATGGAAAGATAATGGAGCAAATGGTTAAGCAATCAATTTGCAGACACCTAGAAGATAATAAGGTGATAAGTAACAATCCGCATTGGTTTGACACAATTTGCTCTTGACAAATCTATCTAATAGTTTTCTTTGGCAGGGTAACAAGCCTTATGGATTGGGGGAAACAGTAACATGTGATCTATCTTGACTTTATTAAGGCTTTTGATCCTGTCTCTTATGGCCCTTTCATAAACTAACTACGGAATTACGACTTAGATCGCTGGAGCTGCAATATGATGGGTGTGTAACTGGTTGGAAAACCATTCCCAGAGAGCAGTTCTCAGCGATTTACAGTCAAGCTAAAAGGGCGTATCTAGTGAGGTCCCACAGGGATTGGTTCTGGGTCTGGTTCTGTTCAGTGTCTTTAACAGTGCTTTAGATAATGGCACAGAGAGTACACTTATAAAATTTGTGCATGATACAAAGCCTGGAGGGGTTGCAACTGCTTTGGAGGATAGGGTTATAATGCAAAATGATCTGGACAAACTGTAGAAATGGTCTGAGGTAAATAGGGTGAAATTCAATAAGGACAAATGCTAAGTGCTCCACTTAGGAAGGAACAATCAGTTTCACACATTCAGAATGGGAGATGACTACCTAAGAAGGAGTACTGCGGAAAGGGATCTGGGGATCTTAATGGATGACAAGCTAAGCATGAGTCAGAGTAACAGCATTACAAAAAACCCAACATCATTCTGGGATATATTAACGGGAGTGTTGTAAGCAAGGCCAGGTCTACGCTAGGGGGCAAAGTCAACCTAAGATAACACAACTCAGGTACATGGACGGAGTAGCTGGAGTCAACATACCTTAGATCAAATTTCTGTGGTGTCCCCACAGTGGGAGGTGGATGGGAGAAACTCTCCCGTTGACTTCCCTTGCTACTCATGACCCGGTGGGGTACTGCAGCATCGATCTCCTGGTAAGTGGAGACAAGGCCCAAGATACAAGAAGTGATTCTTCAGTGCTACTCTGTGCTGATTAGGCCTCCACTGGAGTACTGGTGTCCAGTTTTGGGTGCCACATTTAAGAAGGAATGTGGACAAATTAAGCAAGTCCAGAGAAGAGCAACAACAGCAACAAAAAAAGGTCTAGAAAACATGACCTATGAGGGAAGATTGAAATAATTGTGTGTGGGACAGAGAAGCCCAAGAGGTCATATATTTTCAAGAACTCAAAAAGTTATTGCAAGGAGAAGGGAGAAAAATCGTTCTGGTTAATGTCTGAGGACAGGGCAAGAAGCAACAGGCTTAAACTGAAGTTGGGCAGTTTAGGCTGGACATTAGGAAAAACTTCTTGTCCTGGTAGTTATGTACTGGGATAAATTGCCTAGGGAGGTTGTGGAATGTCCATCACTGGAGATTTTTAAGAGCAGGTGTAATGGGGTGGGCACTCACCTCCCGTGAGCACCCTTCCCCCCCCCCCCCCATTCAGCCGTGTGTGGGCTTATGCACTGCCTCAGTCTTAAAAGACTTGCGGCTACTCAGTCCTCCGGCCGAGTCACAATGCCTTGTGGGCATTCACAACCCCCATCCCAGTGCGCTCTGTAGAGTGTCTCTGAGTCCAATCCAGTCTCTTTCCCAAGTCTGTAAGAGAGTGGTGCTTCCAGGACTTCTCCTCCTGGAGATAGTGTCCTGAACAGCTCCCCATTCTGAGCTGTCCCTGGTTCTGCCAGCCAGCCCCCATGACCTCCTCCCTTCCAGGTCTGGGCTGCAACTGAGCTGCCTCTGTTCCTGAAGCTTCTTTTATAGTCCTCCCTGGCTCCTGATTGGCCAGTTCCTCCAGAGCCTCTCTATCCTCCTGGAGGACTTGTCTACAGCCTTAGGGCCTAGCAGGTTAGATGGACACCTCTCAGGAATGGTATAGACCAGGGGCCTCAAACTCAATTTACCTTCAGGCCAGTGCCAGTCCTCAGATTCTCCAAGTAGGAGCACCTTGTCTGGCAGGGGTTTCCAGGCATCTCCTAACTCCTCTTGCTGGCGCTCCCCCCCCCCCTCACAAGCAACCCCCAGCTCTTCCTGCTGCCTTGGGCAATTTAAAACCTGCCAGGAAGCCCTCCCACCATCACCGGCAGTGCAGCAGGGCTAGAGTGGCTCCCTGGGTTAGCTCCGTACCACTTCTGGCATGTCTTTGTAGCACGGGGAAAGAGGGTGCAGAGCCGTCCCATCCATTGCTGTAAACTGTGAAACTATTAACTGCTTTTGTGAAACTGGCTAGATATCAGTGATGCCAACTCTCCTGGTTTGATCACACATCTCCTGATAATTGGGGCCTTTTTGTTTTCTGGAAAAGCCCCAGCCATGTTGTTAGAATTAAGCCAGATCTGGGAACTTCACTACCTGATGCCTCATGCACCCCTGTCAACTGCGATCCCCCTGACTGACTGGATTATGCTTGTTTGTTGGTGGCTGGTATTGGAAGAGAATCTCAGCCTTCTCTTTCTTGTTAAGGGAAATTGTCGGTCTCCTGATGAGTGGAGAAAAGCTAGAAACTTTGCCCTGAGTTCAGCCAAGAGGTCTTTGTGCAAAAAAGTGGTGCTACGTCTAGACTGGCATGATTTTCCGCAAATGCTTTTAAAAGTTTTTCCGTTAAAAGCATTTGCGGAAAAGAGTGTCTAGTTTGGCACAGTCGCTTTTCTGCAAAAGCGCTTTCTGCAGAAAAGTGTCCATACCAATCTAGACGCGGTTTTGCACAAGAAAGCCCCGATCGCCATTTTCGCGATCGGGGCTTTTTTGCGCAAAACAATACCGCGTTGTCTACACTGGCCCTCTTGCACAAAAGCATTTGTGCAAGAGGGCTTTTGCCCGAACGGGAGCAGCAGTATTTCCGCAAGAACACTGACAATCTTACATGTTCTTGCAGAAATTCAAGCGGCCAGTGTAGACAGCTGGCAAGTTTTTCTGCAAAAGCTGCTGCTTTTGCAGAAAAAGCTTGCCAGTCTAAAGGCAGACCTTATGTCCAGGTGCCCAGACGCAGACCAGAATCCTACAAAATACATGAATCTCATTCCTCACCCTCACGCTTTCATGTCCTTGTGCTAGGATTCCCCCTCTGCCCTGCTGACATCTGTGTTCTTGCTTTGGAATTCTGCCATCCCCCTCCGCCGCCCGCTAACATCCACACCCTTGCACTGGGATCCTCCACCCCCAGCCAGGGTAACCAAAAGCCAAAATGAAACCCAGCAGCTCCCTGTCCTGGCAGAAACAGGTCTGCTCATGTGGTTCCCTGGCCAGCATGGTGTGCATCACGGCAGGGGCAGCCAAGTGGCACCCTCTGTGGCAGGGAGTATGTGGGTGCTGGGGGTTTGGGTGCTGCTGGAAGCCATGTGCAAGGGTGAGTCCCTGCATCCTCCTTCCCTTATGCCCCTGTCCTCTAAGCTGGCAGCTGTGCAGGCCTGATTAAATAACTTTTTCAAAATATTTTGTGGGCTGGATCTAGGAAGTGCTCAGGCTGAATATGGCCCCTGGGTCTAGATAATACTACTCTTGTCTTGAATTCAGGAGCCTGGAGTAGAAGACCTATCAAGGTCCCTTCCAGTCCTATGATTTTATAAGCGTGTTAGGTACCGTACAAACAATACAACAAAGGCACAGCCAGCCCCAAAGAGTCTACAATAGCACCTAGAAGCCCCAACTAAAATCAGGCTGGCTGCCTTAGGCCCCGTCCCTTTTGCTCAAGGCCCCGCCCCTTCTTGGCGCACAGAGCCGGGCCCTCCCATGCCTTGCCCAGGGGCCCAAGTAGCCTGTTGCCACCTCGATAATGGAATAGTCTAATCCCCTTTCAGTCAGCATCCTATTTTGGACCCCCTCTGTCGTATCTATTGTGTAGCCTTCAAATCAAGTTCCCTTGTCCGCGTAATCATGACCCTTTGTGGAATAGCCCTCGGTAGCTCCAGAAACGCCGTCCACACACTCTGCAGCTGCCTCTATATTAGGTGGGGAGTGAATATTCCGTGGAGATTTCCAACTTGGAGATTTCCAACATTAGACGAGGCTCTACTGTGGGATCAAAAGTAGAAATAATTTACACCCAGGCCATGACTTTAATCTCTCATAAAAGCCTGAGGCTAAGGATCTCTCATTTGACACTTGAAACCTACATTTTTTTTTCAGTGCTGAATGGGTCTGAGAGATTTTTTTTTCCTTCTTGGTCTTGCTAGTGAATACCTAATGCCTTGAAGTCTGAGATTTGATTACCACCACTTTACCTCACATCCATATTGTTGATGATTCTAAAATAATTTGGTCTGATTCAACACTGACCATAGGAAAGGGAAGCCCTAAAAAAAAATCATAATTCAGCCCACAACAGCTGTGTCTGAGCAGCTGCCATATGAAGAATTGAAATTGGATAGAATTGCTGCTTGCTTGTGTGTAAAGTCTGTAGGGGAGGTGGTGGCCCCATGTGGGGCTCAAATTTGTTCTCAGAGGCATGTGCACATGTTACTGCATAGCTTGCAAAATCCTACCTAGGGTCAGTTGTGCAGTACAGACTGCTGTGAATGAATGTATAAAGCAGGACTAATGCCATAGGCATTTCATGTGGCATAATTATATCATTTTAGGTTCATCTGTCGTTAAATGTAATAGAATTTATTTCTGGATTTTTTTAATGAGCACAAATGAATAATAAATCTCCCCAGTGCAGTGTTAGAGAATGCTACATATTGCTACAAGTAGGGTCCTAGCCCATTTGGTGAAATTTATTTGGCCTTCTGCATCTCAGTGTCAGGTGTTTGTTCTATTAGCTCAGCATTTCTGCAGGCTGTTATTAATGACTTTCCTAGTGCGCAGTGTAATAGTCCACCACTTCCAAACATACCCTCTCCCAATTCAAATGTATTATGTCATTGATTTGGTATTCCGCTCATATGGCGCTTTTGTAATGCTGTGGTCAGATTTGCAGTTAAAATAATGCCTCCGATTTTGGCCGTTGCACTGCATAAAACAACAGTTCGGCCCTTGAAAAGATACACAGGAGGGCGAGAGAGAATGAGTTATGAATGCAGGTTGAAAGAGGTAACGGAGCAAGTTAAATGAAAGCTATGGTGGGATGGTCTTGGCATGGTCTGCTTTGTCTTTTTAGTGAGATAATGTTGGACTTGTTACAAAAATGGAAGTTGAAGCATCAGATGTGTAGGACAATGGTAGTTTCAGGGATTACCGCTAGGTCAGGCATGCGTAAAATATGGCCCGTGGGCTGGATCCGGCCCAACAAGCCACCGGATCCAGCTTGCAAATGCTGCGGGGAGACCCAAGCAGGCTCCCCGCTTGCCTTGCCCCACCTGCACGCTGCTCAGAAATGCAGCTGTGGGGCAGTTTTTCTTTAAAAACTGAGAGTCTGGAGGAGAGGAGGGAAAGTTTTAGGAGCTAATCCCACCCCCAGGACAATCCCATTGGTTGGTTGTCCAGAAATAGGCCAATGGGAGATGCCTGTTTCAATAACAGGCGGCCACGAAGCACAGGGGGCTCCAGAATATATCACTGCAGCCTGTGTGGGGGTGGGGCAGGCAGCAGTGTTCCCTCTAAGCTGCATGGTAGCCCAGCTTCACAGGTGAATAATCAGCCCCGCCCAGTCAGTGTCTCAGGGCTCCATGCATGGCTTAAAGGGAACACTGGCAGACAGGGAGGCTGATTCAGGAATGGCTGCTGGCCGGTAAGTCTCCTGGCCAGAGCCTGCTTTTGGTACCCCAATCCCTTCCTTTCTCAACCCTCTGTCCCCCTACTCCTGCCCGTTCCTCCACATACCCAAATCCTCTGCCCCCTTTTGGCACCCATATCCCCTCCCAGATCTGGTACCCCAGTCCCCTGCCCCAGATCACAGTCCCCTCCTTCCCTAGCTCACAACCCAAATCCCTGCACCACCTTTTGTACCCCAGTTCCCTGCCCTAGGTCACAATCTAACCCTCTGCCCCTCAGTCCAGTGCCCCAGGTCACAACTGCATCCTTCACACAAGCTCCCTTCTGCACCCAACTTCCATCCCAGACCCCACACCTCCTCCATTAATATCATGGAAGTGTATGGCTCTCATCCACTTTCCAAGTTCTTGGAGTGGCCCCCTATCAAAAATTATTGCCCACCCCTGCTCTAAGTGGATGAGTTATCCCCATCCCAGAGGCAGCACAGAATATGCAAAAACTCAGCTTGATTTTGTGTCTTGGTACAGGAGGTCTGCTACTAGAGAAGGGCTGCAGATCAAGACTGAGGCCAGGTCTACAATACAGAGGAAGGTCGAATTAAGATGCACAACTCCAGCTATGTTAATTACATCGCTGGAGTCAGTGTACCTTTATTCGAGTTTCTGCTCTATCTCTACAGTGGGAGGTTGATGGGAGCAAATGCTCCCATCCGTTTCCCTCACTGCTCAAGAGGAGCATGGTGGGGGGCACCATCTGAGTTCGATTTAGCAGGTCTTTACTAGACCCACTAAATCAAACTCCGGAAGATTGACTGTGACAGGTCTTTGCTAGACCCGTTCAATCGAACTCTAGAAGATCGATTGCGGCAGTATCACTCCTCCACATAGTGAAGACAAGCCCTGAACGTGTGATTCTTTGGCAGAGATATAGGCAGCCTATGACTGGGACAGCATGGGTACTGTGAGCCCGTACGGTTGGCAGTGCTGAATAGCAGGAAGGGGGTAGACATGGAGAAGCAGGGTCTGCTGCAGGCTAGGATGGTGGTGTGTTCTCGGAGGCTACAGCTACGCTACGAACCTTTTCCAGAAAAGGAAGTGCAAATGGAGCACTCATTTGCATATCTCATGCTCTCATTTGCATTTTCTCTTCCGATTCTTTTTGCGGAAGAGGTTTTTGAGCAAAAAAGCGCTGTGTAGATGAGATCAGGAAGAAGGGATCTTGCGCAAAAGGGGGGTTTTGCACAAAAAGGCACTGTCTACGCACCGCTTTTTTGCGCAAAAACCTCTTCCACAGAAAGGATCGGAAGAGAATATGCAAATGAGAGTGCAAGATATGCAAATGAGTATTCTATTTGCATTTCCTCTTCCGGAAAAATTTCTAGTGTAGCCTAAGCTGTTTGAAGGCCAACGGTTGAAATGCAAGTACTGTAGGTTAGCAGTGAGCAGGGGGCTGGATCTGTGTGCAGGAGGTCCAGAGTTAGATTAGCTGGGTGAGATCTGACAGTCGTCAGTATGGAGGAGCTGATGACTGGAAATTGAAGCAGGGAGAGTTCTGTGGGGAAGCAGGTACAGCAGCTGACTATGGCATGCTTAGCTTTAAGGATTGTTATGACTCTTCATGTTCTGTGACATGCACGGCTTCATTTCTCCCCCCCAAAAAAGAGGGGGAAAGAAAATCATAGATAATTCCTCTCTCTCAAATTGCTTTTTCATTTGCCGATGTTCTTGGCAGTAGTTTTTATTCTGCTGCAACTGGGCAGTAGCTACAGTCGGTCAGTAAAGAGACCAACTTTGCAGCCCCTAAAGTTTGAAGTATGGAAATGGTTTCTTTACCCCATGAAAAGTGTCCCCTGTCAAAGGGAATCTCTCCTGCATAATGCAAAGTGGATCAACACTGGCACCCAGTGTCTAGATCGAATCACTTCAGATCTGGATTTCCGAGTTTCGCACCCTGTTTCCACGCTGGCGGTCTGCATAAAGGAGGGAAACATTGTAACTGCAGAGTTGGCACCTGCCGTCTCTAGGGCTATATGGTACCTGTGTGGTGGTGTAGTTCCTATATAGATAACTTTCCCAGTAGCTGCTCTTTGTTACTCGACTTTTATGTGATGAGAATGCAGGATTTATTTATTTTTATCTTGAAGATTTTGACCCAGATCAAAAATTAAAAATAAAGAAATAATGAAAAAGCAAGCTCACTTAATTTTGTCATAAAGCAGTTTGACCCCAGTTCCTCAGAGCATTTAATCCCCTGCTTAAGTATGTTCCTACTCAAAAAAACACTTAATCACATGCTTAATTGTAAGCTTGTATTTAAGATGCATTGAAGTCAGTGGGAATGCAGAACATGCTTAAAGCTAATAATAATTCAAGCACGCATCCTGATTCAGGAAGGGTACGTAAGATCCATTTTAATCAATGGGAATTAAGCACCATCTCAGGGCTCACACGGCGTGAATGTTCTCCGAGTCGTGATTTAGAGATGGAGTTTCACTCCGTGGTTTAATCCTGGCCAAATTTTCTCTTCGGAACTCAGCAAGGTGATTGCTTTATAATTCAGAAGAACAAATAATGAACAGCTTAAAGTTCCAAGTATGGCAGTTCCCTACTTGTCACTTATTTGGAGACCTTTCTGCAGTTGATGTCGTTATTTATGTTTAATTGCCTTGGCTATCGGGGGGAAAAAAAAGGATTTAAAGATGCGATTCATAAAGCCTCTTTCATTAATCTTGCCTGTCATGGCAAACTGATTGTTGGAAATCAGTGATGGTTTTTCTCCTTAATTACAGGTGGAACCTCTCTAATCCAGCATCCTCAGGACCTGATGGGTGCTGAATCAAAGAATTTGCTGGACCATGGGAGGTCAATCTTGTCCTAACATTTTCCTAACACTTCTACAGCTTACTGGGCTCTTAGAAGCCATTTGGGGTAAATCAGAGCTAAATAATGGTACAGAATACTGCGAGCCAGAACTGGTGGCTGTAAACAAACTTTATGGGAGTGTAGGAAACTTGGCCACTCCCATGATAAGTTGTTATCTGGCTCATTAAAATCATCCCGAATCATGGATGTTGCCGAACCAGAGTGCCGGACTAGCGAGGTTCAACCTGTATTCGATTAATTATAGCAGGCCAGATTCAGCTATCTTGTTTTTGTGCAGTGCTATTGGTTTTTAGTGGGTCTACTTGGAGCGGGGGATTGCTTTGCATGCACAGGATGGTTGCTCTGTCCAGTGCTTCACCTTTCATAAGCCTTTGGAAGCTACTTGAATATGGCCACCTACTAGATCTCTTCTTTGATTGTTGTGCTTTGTATTTGCACCCTAATGGCTCACATAGCTCTGTGGGACTGTTCAGGTTCCAAATCAGAGATGCATGTGTATAAATCTCATTGACGTCAGTGGCTCTTAGGCACCTGCTTAACGCAGAGCATGTCCTGAAGTACTTTGTTGAATCAGGGTGGACTGATGGATTGGGACCCAGGATGGCAAAATGAGGTGTGAGAGAAAATAATTGGAAACTCAAGCTCTATATTATTTTATTTCAAGTCTATATTCACTGAAGCATGGAGGGGTCTAAGGTTTCTGGGCAAAATTTACTGTAGCTATATGCCAGGTGCTGTATCTCTTATGACACATTTCATTGTTCTGTGATGTTTTCAGTGCCTCAAAAGCTGTCTGGGAAAAGCTCTGAAGAATGGATGTTCGGAAATAAAGTCCTGAGTCAGCTGATCAGTAATGGGCTAAGGTTAAGTACGTGCTTCAATCCCACAGCATAGGTCAAGCGTGTGCTTAAAGTGTTTTGCAGAGTCGAGGCTAAAGGAAACCAACGAGAAACTAAGCAAAGTGATCGTTAAGTTCCTGGCCCTAGGCACATGCAGTCTATCTGTGCTGTGCTGTGTATGCATGCTACATGTTTAAAAAGTCCACAGTTGGAAGGGAGGGGCTTGTGATTATGATACTGGACTGGAACTCAAGAGATTTGAGTCCTGTGTGTAGATCGGCACAGACATGTGCAGCCTCAGGGGAGTCGTTTACTTCCTCTGGCTCTATTTTCTATCTGTAAAATAGAAAAGGGTTATTTCTTCCATCTCAGAAGGAGTTTGTGAGAATAAATCTGTGCATACTTGATAGGCCCATGAATATTCCCACAGCTGGGGTTCCGTACGTGCCTCGATAGTTAATTAACAGTGGGTGTGGAATAGAACTCTCATTTCTTATTCAAAGCACAGGGAAAGCATGTAACATCTCCGATACCATCGTGTGATGATAGGTTGGCATTTGCTGACTGTTTACTGATGAACTTCCTGTCTCCAGTTACCTTTCTCATGGCATTTTTCTGCCTGCTCTAGCTAGATCAGGGAAGTGCGAAGGCAACTGGAAAGGCTTCTAGGATGAGCAAAGGTTATTTGTTGTATCGTGACAGGTTCCTCCATACCCTTGTTGTGAAAGGGCTTGAGGAGAAAAGAAAAAAATACTAAAGAACATGAACATGGTGAGGTGATATAGATAGGGCCCAGATAAATCCTATTTCCATGATTTCTGTTTCTAGTTAAGTCCATTTAAACGCTCCTTATTTGCCTGCTTGGAACCCTCAGAAGATAATGGCCAACTTGTACCAGCTCATTGCTGCAAAGGAAATGGAAAACGGAAAGTACAGGCAGTCCCCGGGTTATGTACAAGATAGGGACTGTAGGTTTGTTCTTAAGTTGAATTTGTATGTAAGTCGGAACTGGCTCCAGATTCAAATGCTGCCACTGAAACTGACCAGGGGCTGACTACAGGAAGCCGGAAGCAGAGTTGCTCTGCCCCCAGCTTCCTGGAATCAGGACCAACCCGGCAGCACCCCAGCTGCTCTACCCGAGGCGTCCCGCAACAAAAGCCTGGTATTCCGGTGGGGTGGGGGGGGGGCACACTAGCTGCGCCCCTTCCCCCCCCAGCAGACCAGGGAGACCCGAGCAAAGCCGTACAGGCGGAGGGACCCCGCTGCCCGTGTGGCTTTGCTCCTTTGCCTCCGAGCAAAGCCGGACAGGCGGCGGAATGCCGCCTGTGCGGCTTTGCTCCTGTCTCTCTGGTCTCCTGGGGGGGTCCAGCAAAGCCGCTGGACCCCCCCCCAGCAGACCAGGGACACCTGAGCAAAGCCGCCGCCTGGGCGGCTTTGCTCCTGTCCCCCTGGTCTGCTGGGGGGGTCCAGTAAAGCCGCAGGCGGCGGCTTTGCTCGGGTGTCCCTGGTCTGCTGGGGGGGTCCAGCGGCTTTGCTGGACCCCCCCCCCCCAGCAGACCAGGGAGACCGGGAGAAGCTTTTCTCGCCCCGGAGAACAGGGGTGGCGACCCTCCGCCCGTGAGCTCCGGGGCGGGAAAAGCCCCGTTCGTAAGTGCGGATCCGACATAAGTCGGATCCACGTAAGTCAGGGACTGCCTGTAGATCCGCAAAGAAAGCACCAGAACCACACCGCAAATGAGATAGATGGTGGAGCACCCTAGTTTGTTACTATCTAAAAGTATCTGACTGTTGTTTAGCGAACAAAGAAATATGAGAGGGAGAAAATAGTTTCCATTTAGCTTAATCTTTTTTGGCTGTACTGGAAATGAATCATGGCATAAAAAAGAATAAAACGAAATGAAAAAAGATACCGTTTATTTCCTTTTCTGGAGCACACGGTGAACACTTTTTCTGAAGGTAAAAAATGTGCTTCTGAACTAAAGCAGATCACGCTACCACACAGATGATATACATTAACACACCCTAGACCAGCCGCAGCAGCACTTGAATGAAAAGTTATGGGCAGCGAAGGGAAAAATGGTATTTCTTCACCTGAGATTTACCCCCCTTCTAGCAAAAGGCCTAGATAGTACTTCAGTGTCGCATGGTGTTTTTGCTGGCATTACTTTTTCTTGTCATAATTCACCCCAGTGGAAAGGGAAAAGTCAATATACAAAATCGTAAATTCAGTTTACTCCCTGGTTTGGCTTCTGGTGATGTTGGATAGTCTGTCAGGGACAAGAATGCAATTGCAAGGTTCTACTCCTGGGATCTGTCATAGGAGATATGGACCATTTAGGTAGCCAAATCAAAGCTTTCTTCCCCTCCAACAAAATCCTTCTGCTTCTAATGATTTTCCATGAGGTAATTGGTACTGTTGTGGCAGAGCACCGACATGTTATGAGCTAAGTACTAATGTCTTTTTAAATGAGTCATTGCTTCTTGCTTTGAGTTCTGCAACCTCCACCTGGGCACGTCCATTCTTGCAAGTGTTTGGATCCAGGGTTTCACTGTGTCAGGATACTGATGTAAATATAGATTATGAAGATCCCAAGTTCACAGGGCCAGATGGTCATGGAACAATCTATAGAAATGGAAAAAGGAGACATAATGAGCAGTTCTCTCTGGTGGATCTTGCTCCAGGAGAAGTCTCGCGCCAATATGCAGAGGTCAGGGGATCCAGCTCAAAACCTACAGAACCGTTGCAAACGGTAGCCATCTGTCTGCAGGGTCTTGCGCCTTTCTGCAAGATCTGGGGCATTCTTCTCTCTACCGTTTCCCAGCAGCATGTTTCGAGGTCTCCCTAATCCACTACCACCAAGGGCACCGTCTCGGGAGAGCTGGGGGGAGGGAGGACAGCAGCCATGTGCAGTGGGATGTGGCTTGCTTTTCTTTCCATTCCCCTGACTCCTAGGGTATGTCTAGACTACAGGGTTTTGTCGACAGAAGTTTTGTCGACAGATACTGTCGACAAAGCTTCTGTCAGCAAAGAGCGTCTAGACTACATCCAGTTCTGTCGACAAAGCAAGCCCCTTTGTCGACATAACAGTGTGGATGCAAAGGACAGTGTACATGCAATAATGCCTTCTATTGACAGAACTCTGTCAACAAAAGGCGTTATTCCTCATAGAATGAGGTTTACATATGTCGACAAAACTGCTGAGTTTTGTTGACGTTATGTCGACGTAACTCAAAGGCAGTGTGGATGCAGGTATGGTTTTGTTGACAAAAGTCCACTTTTGTCAACAAAACCCTGTAGTCTAGACACACCCTCAGGGAATGAGGGGAAAGTGTTTACATTCTGTGCATGCCTCTCCTGGCTGGTGAAGGGAGGGGGCAGAAGAGTAATTCACAGAATCCAAGTACTTTCCCCTCGCTCCCTGAGAGGGGAATGGGAAGAAAAGCAAGTCGCGTCCCGGTACGCAGGGCTGCTGCCGCCCACCACCCCGCGCTCCCGAAATGGCGCCCTTGACTACTGCCCATGGAGCGAGGGTATTCCACAGCACGCACATTGTCCACTGAAGTGGGCCTCCTAACTGGTCACGGGGAGGTTGTTGTTGAGGCGTGATGGGTGTAAGTAGCACATCCTTTCTATCCTGTCTCAAGCCTGCTGCTCACCCCTATGATCCTCCAAAAGTATGGGGGAAAGAAAAGAATCCTATGCCTCCAAGGAACATCTCGTGTTCTGGTCTGGGCCTGGCAGGCGCGTGAAGCTTGGATATTCTTGTATCTTCCATTCAGAGGTGGAAATCTCATGGGAACATGCCCTTCTGCCATGGTTCCCTCTCCCACTTGTTGATGGAATGGTGAAAAATAGGGGAAGGACTTTTCTTTTCCTAGGGAAATTCCTGGAATGTCATGTCCTGGGAACATTTCTGAAAGTGTTTCTTGAATGTGCAGAGTTAATTCTAGCCTGACAGCTCTGCCCATCTGGCTTTGTCTCTCAACTCCCTCTAAGCACGGCTTGCAGACCTGCTTTGGTGCATTTCTTTTATTCCGGAGCCCACAAACACATGAAGATTCTTCCCTTCCGGGGAGTGTGAATTAATTGGTTCAGAGAAGATTACATCAGGCCCCGTATGATAAAAGTGGGGCTCTTTGGTGAGGCTCTAAGGTTAGAATAACAGTAGCATTAAAATATCATTGGCATAAACAAACATTGATAATTCAGGCCATAAAAATGTTCCTTTTTGCTATGTAAATTAGGTAACATGGTAGCTACATCTATTAACTCTTGGAGTTATTTTACACTCCAGCAATATAAAGGGAAAGAAGAGGTTTGTAGATTAATCTGAGTAGGAGCCAGCAAAGATATTGAATTTGAATCGCTAATAAGTACTTTGTTATGACTAGTGTTTGAAGCTACCTGAAATGGTGCAATAGCTCAATTGTTTCACAGGCTGGGAAGAATCTTGGGGTGTGTGTTTTTGGGGGGGGGCTGATGAAGGGAGCTGGGGAGGGAGGCGTTTTAGGAAAGTCTGGTATAGTTGGCCAGAATGTGCCCGGCCGGTGGGATTCTGTCCAAAGATGCACCGAGTCATAGCTAATGACTTCAAACCTATGAATGAATTAATAATGGATGAACGGTGAGAGCCAAGTGGAGCCTGTTGAAAACAATGGAGCATAACAATGAACAGGGAGTGGCACCCAAAAGGAGTGAAAACGGTGAAGGGATTTGAGGGGGGTTGTCTCTGAGGAAATGAAATGAGAAGGAACTCTAGCAAAGACTGCCCGGGGCTGGCAGCGGCCAGCGCTCAGTACTCTTCTGGCCCCTTCCAAACCTCTAGCTCCATTTCAGACCTTGTGCGGCATGGGACCGAGGGGAGTCTTCCTGGATTGGGGCCTATGGTCCTGGGGTGGGGATAAATTTAGCGGACGCTGGCTGTGCCCAGGAAGTGGGCGTAAGGGGGTCTTTGAAGATGGGAATGCAGGGCCCGTGGTGCGTAGGATCGGAAAGGATGTTCCAGGAGAATGAGACAATGTGCAAATGGGCACAAAGCTGAGGGGAGGAAGAGCGGTGGCGGGGGGGAGAGAGCGACGGGAGAAGTGTGTGAGGAGGGGGAGGGAAGCGAGGGCAGGCGTGTAGATGGAGAGAGGGGTGCGGAGACCAGCATGAATGCCTGGAGATGAGGACAACAGCGCTTGAATGGAAAGGCAGGATGAGGGAGGAAGCCAAGGAAGGGGTCAGAGCTGGGGAGCTGCAGGTATGTACAAGTTAACTTGCAATTTGTTTCTGGAGGACCAGGGGACTGAGGGATGTGCTGGAGAGTTCTAGGCAGGCTGGAGGGAATTAAAATCGGAGGGTAAGGCCTGGCTGACCATTTTCTTACGTGAAGTTTAATACCTTTTCCTTGGCAGATGATTGTTCTCCTCATATGAGATAAATTGTAGAGTTGAAGGCCAGAAGAAACCACCATGAGGCTGCCCTCACTATGCCGCACTTACAGGCCAAGCTCAGCAGCCCAAATGACACCAAAATATCGAACCGCTAGGATACCAGAGCATTCTGTGCCACAGGGTGGCAGCTAGAAGGACCGGGGTGCATCAGTGTATGAGACCCCCGCTGTGGGAGGAAACGATTATGGGGGGTGTACCGAGCTAATCCTGGCAAGTGACCAGCTATCACTCACAGCCCTTCATCTCCCACTGTGTCACAGTGTATTCCCTAAGCCAGGGATGGGCAATCATTTTTAAAAGAGGGGAGGGCACTTCGCAAATTTTTGAGGTAGTTGTGGGCTGCCCCTGAAGGGGCAGGGCCTCAGGTGGGGGGCAGGGGTGGGGCCTCAGGCAGAAGGGGCGGGACCTCGGGTGGGAGGGGTGGAGCCTTTAAATAGCAGGTGTTGAAAGAGCTCAAGCATCCCTGGGGGCTCCCAGGCAATGCGTTAGGGAGCTGCCGTAGGCCAGATGCAAGTGCAGGGTGGGCCAGACCTGGCCTCTTGCCTCGCCCTGCCTTAAGCAATGACTGAGCTGAGTCGGAGAGGCAGGGCCATAGAGGAGGATCGAGTGCTGCAGTGGGATTGAGGTGAGTTGGTTTCTGCTCTTGGCTCTGCTGCTTCCCCACTTGTACGTACGAATCGCATCCGCTTTCTGCCCCTTTGGTCTGTTTCGATTGTGGCTAACCCCTGAGGAGCCACATCGGCGGCTGTGCAGCACGGCTCCCATCGTACTGGGCTGGCCCCGGGGTGTAAGGCCGGCATCCAGGCAGCGTGGAACCCTGGACCACCTCCGTGGAGAGAGGCTGGTGGCCAGGCATGATGCACTCCTTGGGCCAGCCCCAGGGAACAATGCCACCCCCCAGGCAATGTGGCCTCTGCTGCCCTAGGCCAGTCCCAGGGAGCAGTGCC
Source organism: Pelodiscus sinensis (assembly GCF_052426305.1). Lineage (NCBI taxonomy): Eukaryota > Metazoa > Chordata > Testudines > Trionychidae > Pelodiscus > Pelodiscus sinensis. Next base: position 6,635,553 of record NC_143077.1, on the reverse strand, counting down.
AGCTGCTGCTACCCCCACCCTGATTCCTGCACCCCCCATATCTCCAGCCCCCTGTCACTCCAGATGTCCAAGGCCCTGCCCTGACTCCTCCACCCCCACTCTTCACCCTGAATCCTGCACCCTTTCTTCCCCCCATATCCCCAAGTCTCTGCCCTGAAGGAGCCGAGCAACGCTGGGTAAATCTTGTGGTAATAAAAATAAATTAAATCCCCACCCCCCTCTTCCACAGCAAAAAAGGCTACAGCTTGACACGGGGTTAAAACCAAGGTAAATAAACCGAACTGCCATGCAGAGAAACAGATTTTTAGTGAGAGCCAACCAACAAAAGCCAGGGCCTTTAATTCAGATGCATCCATCTCGTCTCCGGCTACATTCATCTCCATACTGTCACAGGAAAATATGACGTTGATTGGTAGGGACACAGTTTTTGTGGGGAGAAAAAAATCCATGCTGCCAATCTCGGGTGGAATTGGTAAAGGGGCAGGATTTTGATAATACTTTGATAATACAACTCGGGGTGGCATCTGGGGAACCAATACAGATGCCGGGCAATCAAAGTGGCTGGCTGTTAGTTACAGCCCTGCGTGAGGAATAACATCTCCTCTAAGAAATTCTGGAATAGAAACAAATTCATTGGCTCAGCAGCGGTTCGGTGGGCCTGGGCCCTGGAACTCATATGCCGTACTCGAAGGCAAGGGTTTACTTGTGTTGCAGTTGGAATGAACCGAATGGGGCACCAGGAAGCAGGGGTGACTGGTAAGGGAGACGTTGGCCCCCATAATACAGGGAGGGGCCAAGACAGCTCACCTCCGACCCTTCCTTTCTCTGCCCCTGCTCCGCCCCATCCTTCCTCTTCCCTGACCTTGTTCCTGCCCCACCCTGCCTGTTCCCCCAACCTCTGCCCTGAGCAATGTGACCCAGGGGATTAGCGGGGCTGGAGATCTGCCGCAGGCATTGGGGGGGGGGTCCCCCACTCCTGCATTCCCTGGCAGCAGTGGGGCAAGTGAAGCAATGCGGCCCCAACTCAGTCTGCTCCCCCAGCCCTTTTACTCCGTTTCCTCCTGGTGAGTGCAGGAGCGATTCTGCCCCTCTCCCAAGTAACACGCCGAGAGAGCTGGGGCGGTTTTGCTCGGCTTCTCCTGCCAGTGCCCTGGAGTGCAGGGAGGGGTTTGGACCCTTGCTGTGGATACCAGTCCCCCCCTTCTGCCACTGGTCACCCTGTCAGCTGCTTGCTGGCTGGCACTTTGCTGCTCCTACCCATGGCATTAGGGGGCACGTGCCCCTCAAAGGATTTTTTTATTATACTCTGCAGGTTAAAGGTGTATATTGCCACCTGACAGTGCAGCCCTAGTTAGAAGCAGCATGGGCTGCACAGACCAGGGCAGAAAGCAGAATGAGATTGTAAGAGTCACATTTTGGCCCTTGACTTTCCCCTTTTTCCTGGAGAAAGTAGTCTGTAGGAGCCTTATCTTGGGGCAGATTTACTTCCTTCTCTGCACCAGCACAACTAAACCCAAATTCGAAATATTTAAGAATATTCCACTGCCACCTATGAATTCCCTTCTAACATAGTTAGTAACAACACAGTTGTTTCATGTGTCTGTCATAGTTGTTGGTGAATGCCTGTTAGGGTACTGTACAAAGGCACTTCTAGGCTGTCTCTACACAACAGTGTTATTTTTGAGTAACGGACGTTATTCAGAAATAATAATGCGCGTCTACACACAAGCGGTTATTTCGACATAATGTCAAAATAATGTCGAGCTGGAGGACTTCTTATTCCGACTCCTGTAACCCTCATTGTACGAGGAGGTCGGAGGAAGAGCGCTCGTTCTTGGACTTCCTGCTGTGCAGACAGCACCAAAAGCCAAAATAAGCAATTTTGACTTCACCTATGCCATTGATGTAGCTCAAGTTGCATAGCTTATTTCGGCTTTAGCCCTGCTCTATAGGCATGCCTTTAATGTATAGTGCTTAATTCTAAATACTTTTCAAAGTCTCATAAGCATCATCTTCTATGCTTTCCCCCCTATCTGGGTTTTAGCACAGGTGTGCATCCCCTTGGTATCGAAGTGGCCCTTTGGGGGGGAGGGAGAACTGAGGCACATTGCAGTTATTATTACTGGAAGTAGTAGTATTGTATTAGAGAAGTCCCAATTGAAATCAGAGTTGTACTGTGTTTTGTGCTGTACAGACATCTAGTAAGACACTGTCCATTTCCCAAAGAATGTATCATTTAAATAGGCAAGATGGAGAAAGGGCATGAGGAAAAACAGGAGCAGCACTGAGGTTTTTAAAACAGTCTCATGAAGATTGAGACACATCTTCCATCTGAATTAATGGATCCCTCCGCAACTCAGGCTCTGTTTAATCTGGGAACAATAGGGCGACCGAACTGCAGGGTCGGTCAGTCACTTTGTCTGTTTGTCCAGCAGCCTTAGTAAAAGAATCCCCTTTATATTCATTACAGTCAAGTCTTGCCTCATCTTTACCAGAAGGGATGGTGTCCATTTACAGATGGAGGCACAGAACCCCGTCCGGCAGTATCTTGACTGGTTTAGGCGCGCTGAGGTTTAAAGTGATTTGATGAAGATTCTGCCAGCTGGGTTTGACTTTCTATGCATGGCACAGCATAAAACCGAGCCGCCTTTCCAAAGTATTTTACTGTGGCAAGGCTGTAGCCCCGTATGCCAGTTACAGTGGCTAAATATGTAGCTATGCATGTTTACTTCATTTCACCTGGCTGTGCACGGCTCTCGCAGCGTTTTCCTCTGCTGCATCCTGTGTACGCTTAGCATCTCATTTTTGTGTTACTCTTGCTCTTCTCCTTGGCAGGATCTCTGACTAAACAACCGTGTGCTCTCAGGAATTCGTCCTTTGATGTGCATGCCCTTGACGAAATTCCTGGATGTGCAGTAAACACGAAATCAGCTCTGAAACAGAAACCCTTCTTTATTAGGTTTCCTTCCATGTTTCATTGCTGAGAAAGGGGGGTGATATGTAAGGTCCTGAATTAAAGCCGAATATGCCAGTAGTAGTTGTTCCGTTGCCTTCACTTGCGTCAGGCCCTACAAACCTTTGTCACTCCTGTGATGGGTTGAATCACAGAAGTCCCCTTAAAGTTGTTCCCTGGTGTGCTGATCATGCCACTGATGACAGTTTTCCTTCTCTCTGGGGCTCTCCGCTGTCCTGTACTGCTCAGTCAGGTCCTTTTGTCTCCCCCAGCAGAGGCTCAGAGCTGGGTTTACTGTCCCTCTGCGGAACAATACAGATACTGAACCCTTTCAGCTCCAAGAGTACTCAGCTATAAGGACTCAGCACTGGGAAACCAAATACAAAAAGGGACCAAATCCCCAAATATAAACCCATCTTACCCTGTGCAGAAGTTTTATACAGAGAAAGCCCTTAAGGTCAGCCCTTGTTATTAATGAAAGAGAGATATGCACAATGGTTGCCCTTCTGCCTCAACCTCCCCCCCCCCCCTTTTGCAGGTAGCAATTATTTACACTGGGCTTGGTAATAAACAAAAATGTTTTTATTAAGTAAAAAAGTAGGATTTAAGAGGTTGCAAATGAAAACAGTCAGATCAAAGTAAGTTACTAAATTAAAATCAAGCCAAAAATGCTTAGCTAGTTCTAATCTACTAAGAAACGAGTTACATGTAAATTGTTATCTTAAACAGCTGTTCTTATCTCAGGTAAAAACATCAAGTAAGACCTGGTTTGGGGCTACAACTTTTTAGAATTTTGCAAGTATCCTCTTGGGGTGGGCCAGGCAGTTTCAAAAACCAGCTGAAGACAAAGGCTGATTGTTTCCCATTGTTTAAGTAGACTTTTCCCCATGGCGGGAATCCTTTGTTTGGTATCCCACAATCCCATGGAAAAATACCAGGTTCAAGATGGATTCCTGTACCAGGTGGCACGTTCACATGTTTTTTTAGAACCAATCACAGTTTGATTTTACAGGACAAAAAAGAGTATTCACAGGTCGTTGATTTGATCACCAAGCCATTAAATTTCAGGGACAGAATTACTGACCTTCATTAGCACATTTAGAATTATAAACCGATCCACATTTCATATTTCTAACATCACATGCAGGAATGGTACATGCACAAAAATAGGATATACAGATTCAGCAGACTGTAACTGTAAAATCGATATGTTACATGACCAGTTTTGCACAAAGCATCTTTGAGTTATTCATGCTCATATTCATAAGCCAACTTTCAAAGAACAGCGGTTGGGCGGGATGCGTGACAACCCCCTCTTTCTTCCCTGGGTTCCTGGGGAGCAGGTAACGCACCTCTGTGTACCTAGGTACCTGATGTTGATATTGAAGAAGATCGCGAGTATCCCCGTGGTGATGTTGGATAGGAGGGAATCCTCTATCCACCCCTTTTGCTGCAGTGCCTTACTTCTAAAGGAATTCAAAACTGGTGGTGTGTCCACCTGGCTGGCCCCTGTATACAGTATATGGTGTGCCTAGGATAGCTCTGGGAATAAACCCATTCTAATAATAGTCTGTGGCATGGATCTCACTCAAAAATACCAATTATAAATAATATCCGTCCAATGTACTTAAATGAGACTTAACACGCCTTTACTTAGCAACTTGAGCAAGGTTTAATAGACTAAGATTGAAGATCATTATCAATTTAACTCTGCAGAGTGCAATTTAGTAGAATCAAATAACCTATATAGGATGCAATAAGAAATGAAAGTCGTCTACCTCTCATTTGCACAGCCACCATTTACCTACTCTGCAGCGTGTGCTCCTCTGCACGTCCGTGTCCTCATGGGTGCGCTTGGAGATCTGCAGCTGAAGACAAGCTGCACAGCCCCTCTGAAGATGGGTGTTGGGCCCACAGCTCTGGGTCCTGGTTCAGTGGGCTGATCACTCTGCCTCTCCTCAGGCTCAGTCTCTCTGCTTCTTTTGCAAGTGCTGGTGGGCGTTAACTCTCAGTTCCTTCGCCTCTACAGGCAGGGAAAGCCACCAACCACTCCTGAAGATCCCAGCTCAATGAAACCCCAGCAGGCTCTCAGCAGCAGGTCCTGGTCTGGACAAAGCTCCACACCAGCCGCTGGGTTCCTCTTTCCAAAGTGAAGCCCTCCACCTGCTCTTTCTGCACTGCCAGGAAGTCTCTCCTCCTTTTTTTTTTCTTCCAATGCCTCATGGGAGCTGAAATCTCTAAGGTCTTATCTATGTTTACCTGGAGATCGACACTCCAGAGATCAGTGTTCTGGGTTTTGATTTAGCAGGACTAGTAAGGACCCGCTAAATAGAATGCTGATGGTGCCCCTGTCTACTCCAGTACTCCATGGGGTCGGAAGGCATAATGGAATTTGACGGGAGAATTTCTGACCTCTCACTGTGGGGCCACTGGAGAAACTCAATTTAAGGTACATTGACTCCAGCTACACTGTTCTCGTAGCTGGAGTTGCGTATCTTAAATCGAATTTCTCTCCCAGGGTAGACCTGGCCTAAGGCTAGATTGTAGCATAAAGGATTTCCCCAACAGGAACACTCCCAGGAAAGCACAGAGGCCCCTATAGTAGAGGGGCCCTACAGCTAAATACACATGATATTTTGGAGGGTTTTATGGGAACCCGTAGAGTTTGATACTAATTCTCTAGCTTGCTGTCCAGAAGCAGTGATGGAAAATTATAAGAGTTATTGCCATTTCAGCAGCTCGTGCCATCTGCTATGCTTTAAAATCGGATATTATGGGCCAGATCCTTAGTTGATGTCAATTAGTATCACTCTATTGCCTTCATTGGAGGATTTGCTACTTTACATTAGTTGAGAATCTAGCCATATATGTGAAACCAAAATTGCTGCTAATATGGGTTGTTTTGTCTTAAATAATTGCTAATGCCAGACTGTGCCATTTTATATAGCACTGGCAGATTTATCTGGCATTGCCTGATAGTGGCAAAATAGAGCATCACTCCAAATTTCTCTGATTTACCTTTATTTTCAGTAAGATTTATCGAGAAGCAATCCTATTCCAGGTTTATCCTATTTTTCTGGCTCATCTTGGGTCAGTCTCTTTCAACATTTGCTCAGTTATGTTGATTTTGAGGACTATACTTGCTTTGGTGATTCTGTCTCTTTGCTGCCTGGTTTTATGAGAAGCAATCCCATTCCAGGCACATCCTGTTTTCCTGGCCCACCCAAACCCTTGCGTTGCTTTAAGTTAGGATAAGAAGAAGCTGTGTACCCAATGTGGTGGTCCTAGCTCATACCATTTAGGAGGAGTCCTCAATCAGTCCTCAATCTAAAATATATGGTAGATCACACCACGTCTAACACAATTCCACCTGCATTGCAAAAGATTTTGTGCCCCATCTGTTGAACGCCTTTGGCTGTGTCTAGACTGGCCTGATTTTCCGCAAATGCTTTTAACAGAAAAGTTTTTCCGTTAAAAGCATTTGCGGAAAAGAGCATCTAGACTGCCACGGACGCTTTTGCACAAAAGCACTTTTTGTGGAAAAGCGTCCATGCCAATCTAGACGCGGTTTTGCACAAGAAAGCCCCGATCTCCATTTTCGCCATCGGGGCTTTTTTGCGCAAAACAGTTTTTACCTGTCTACACTGGCCCTCTTGCGCAAAAGCATTTGCGCAAGAGGGCTTATCTCTGAGCGGGAGCAGCATAGTATTTGCGCAAGAACACTGACAATCTTACATTAGATCGTCAGTGTTCTTGCGCAAATTCAAGAGGCCAGTGTAGACAGCTGGTGAGTTTTTCCGCAAAAGCAGTTGGTTTTGCGGAAAAACTTGCCAGTCTAGATGCAACCATTGAGTTCCTGCATCAAACATGGTCTGTGGAGATTTGCACACTGAAAATACCAAAAATAGGTGGTGAAAATATCTTGATTCCTTGTAGGAGTCAGGAAGCAATTTGCTTCCCCTGTGCAGAGCCTGGCACTATGGTTTGGGTGAGTTCCTCAGAGAGGTTACCTTTTGTGAAGTATCCTCAGTAGGGAAGGTCACATACTAGACTTTTTTACCCAGGGACTGATCAATATGATAAATCCTATGGGCAGGGTGCTTATTTTTTTGCATTTGAAGTGATACGTTTGCTTTGGCACTGGAATGGTGCAGATCAGACATTGCATTTATTGAATTAAATCATCGGGGTCTGTATGTGATAAGATGAATCTTGCTGTAAAAACACAGGGCAAAATGAGGAGGGTGTCTTCACTGGACGGAGACAGAGGGCTGTGCTGTCTCTGTTTAACCGGGAACAATTTTCTCTCTGGCAGTTTTACCGAGTCATACCTGTGGCAATCCGGGAAGACTCCAGAATGGGATCCAGCAAGGGACGACGTTCAGCATTGGAGACAAAGTGAGGTACAGCTGCAATCCTGGCTTCTTTTTGGAGGGACATGCGTTGCTCACTTGCCATGCCAGTTCGGAGAACAGTGCCTCCTGGGATTTTCCACTGCCGTCCTGCCGAGGTAAAGTGCTTCCTTTGTTCACCTGTGAATACAAACGAATGGTCTTGTGAAAACTCCAGCGAGAGAGATCCTCCAGCGGCGGACTGAATCAGAGTTGCAGAACGAGCGGGACTGCAACGCTGCATGTGGTGGGATATAGGAAGAGGTGAAAGTAACTTACATTTCTTACAGTTACTGTTGTATTATACACAGTGACGGGGTTGTGACACAACAATACCTGTGAGAAATGTAAGTAATAGAGATGCAGCCGTGTTAGTCTGGTGTAGCTGAAACAAAAGACAGGACTATGCAGCGCTTTAAAGACTAACAAGATGGTTTATTAGGTGATTAGCTTTCGTGGGCCAGACCCACTTCCTCAGATCAAATTGTGGAAGAAAATTGACATGAGTCTGACCATATATACCAAAGGGATACAATCAAAAAATCAGAACACATATAAAATTGACAAATCAGATTTTAGAACGGGGGTGGGAGGATGAAGTTAGTGTCTATGAGATAATGATATTAGGGGTGATAATTGGGGAAGCTATCTTTGTAATGGGTAATTATCACCCCTAATATCGTTATCTCATAGACACTAACCTTCCCCCCCTTACCTCTCCTCTCTGTTCTAAAATCTGATTTGTCAATTTTATATGTGTTCACTGGGTTGAGGTATGTAAGGAGGGGCTTAGGGCAGGAAGCTGGGGGTATAAAGAGGGGCTCAGGGCAGGGGGCTGGGAGTTGGGGGGGGAGTGCAGGAGTCAGGGTTGGGGACGTGAGGAGGAGCTCAGGGCAGGGGGCGGGGGTGTGAGGAGGGGCTCAGGGCAGGGGGTGGGGTATGTGTGGATGCAGATGGGAGGTCAGGGCACTATTTAGAGGATGGGGGGGCTTGCCCCCTTTCCCAGTATTTGTACTTGGAAGCTGCTTGCTGTACCCTTCTCAGAGCCAGAGGGAAGCTCGCAATGTGAGTCACTCACTCCCCTCCCCTCCCTTCCCCTGTGCTTTGCTCTCGCTCCCTGAGGGGAAGGGGACCAGTAAGCAGGGTCCCCCTATGAATCTCAGGAGCCCCTCCCCCAAGTGGCACCCTGCAGAGGAGTCGGGGTTGGGGCAGTCCCAGAATCTCTTTCACCGGCCTGCCTACTGTTTAGCAGGGAGCCCCACTGGGAGTGCGTCACACCTCCTACTGCAGCCGAGAGCCCCAGCTGGGTGTATCTCCCTTCTGCCAGAGCGGCACCCCGGGATGCACCAGCTGACGTTCACCTCGATCTCTAGGTTTAGAAACCAAACCAAAGGGAATGAACCCCCAGCAAGACACATCTGGGAGCTCGGCTTTGTTTTGGGTCAGACCCCCTTAAGCTGTGGGGATTTGAATGATGCTTCTAGTTTATACAGCACATTCCCATGCTTTGAATTCACCAACTCTCACCACCCCTGGTCATCGTCATCATCCCCAGATGGGGAAACTGAGGCAGCCACATTAAATGACGTGCCCAAGGCCACAGACAGAGGCTTTGTGTTAGAGCTACAATTAGAATCTGGGACTGGGACCCACTGAACTTCCAGCCTCATGCTTGTTCTTCGAGTGCCGCTTCTCTTATGGCTCCAGCATGGCTCCATCTCCAGAAAGGAGCCTTCTAAATGACAGGCGTGTCCCTGGGTTCGCTCTTCGCTTGGGGAGTGACATGCTGAGGGCCTGATGGAACCAAACGTGGGATGTCTGGAGCTTAGTGCATGAGCCTCTGGAGCTTGTGGCCAGCTGGCTATCAGCTAAGGCTATAGAGCTAACTCATTCTCTCTCTGTTAGCGGTCTAAGTGCCACTACATGGGACAATGAACCACACCCAGTAAGTGTATGGGTTATGCCTGCACAAGACTTTATTTCCTGGAACCATAAAGATCTCCAGCTGGGTCTCAAACAAGTGGTGTCTTGGGGTATATCTAGACTGCGTTGCTGTTTCGGGATACCGGAAGTATCCCAAAATAGCAACGCCGTGTCTTTAAAAGCGCCCACTCTTTCCCGAAAGACTGGCCGTGCTATTCCGGCATCCCTGTAACCCTGTTCCAGGAGGATTAAGGGATTTGTTGGAATAATGCTTTATTTTGAAATTTGGCGCTGTGTAGACAGTGCCAAATTTCAAAATAAGCTCTTTCGATTTAGACTCGGAATAAGTTATGCAATTCACGTAGTGCACACTGAGTAGCTTGTTTCGACAGAAGGGTGCTGTCTGGACGCCCCCTTGGTGTATAGAGGTATGTTTTGGCAGGTGATTGACTGTAAGATGTGGGGATAGTCTGTCAAGGAAAATGGGGGAGTCTCCATAGCCTGCATCATTCTAGATGGGGCTAGGGAATAAACCCCCCATGGGCAACAATTCTGCCCTGCAATATGGTGAGAGACAGGCAATGCAATAGGTATCTTCCATCTTGGTGCTCTCTGAGCCTGCTTGATAGGCCTCAGGGTGGAATCCTCGCTTGTGTTCCCCACGTTGTGTTTTCCGATCTTCTTCTGTTTCTTATTGTCCGTTCTAAGCAAAGCGAGAGCTTCAGCTGGGTCATTTAAAAAAGCCCAAATATTCCCTGCCCTGCAGGGTAGGTGACCTACGCTTGGAAGCCCACAATAGAATAGCTAGCTTGTTAGGCTAAGAGGCATAGGCTCCATCTACATTGGCATGATCTTGCGCAAATACTCTTTAACGCAAGAGAGCATCTACACTGGCATGTGCCTTTGCGCAAGAGATGTGCTTTTGCGCAAGAGCATCCGTGCCAGTGTAGATGCTCTCTTGCGCAAAAATGCTCTGATGGCCACTTTAACCATTGGGCTTTCTTGCGCAAGAAATTCATGTTGCCTGTCTACACTGGCTTATTACTGAGCGGGAGCATCATAGTTCTTGCGCAAGAAGCCCTGATTTCACACATTAGAACATCACTGTTCTTGCGCAAGAACTCGTGGCCAGTGTAGACAGGCAGCAAGTTTTTGCACAAAAGCGGCCACTTTTGCACAAGATCACACCAATGTAGACACAGCCATAGAGTCTAAGGACTTCGGATCCAGCGTGGCAACTTTTTCGCTTTTTCCATATTTTTAATAAGCGGAATGAATTGCAGCCAGTTTTATTAGGTCCTCTCCATCAAAAAGTCACACAAACAAGGCCAGACTGGCTTAGAGAGCTTGCACTGGACCAAATTCTCCTCTGCTTTGCAACTTGCATGCATCTTGTGCGGTCATTCGTACCCACAGAAAGTGGGTATAAAAAGTTGCCATTCAGGCTATGTCTACACTACAGAGGTTTTTTTTTGGAAAAACAGCTGTTTTTCCGAAAAAACTCACGGAGCTTCTACACCTCAAGCGCTTTTTTGCACAAAAAAATCAAAAGAACAGCTGGGCTTTTCTGACGTAGGTATTCCTCATTCTACGAGGGAGAACACCTTTTAGCGAAAGAGCGCTTTCGCAAAAAGGTGTGTGTGGACATGGAAGAGGGCTTTTTTCTGCAAAAAGAGGAAAGAAGAAAAAGCCCAGGTGGTCAATCTGTGCATAGCAATGTCCATGCAGTCTGGACGCTCTTGTTCGCAAAAGCGTGTCGCTTTTTCGATGCGCTTTTGCAGTGTGGCCGCACTCTTGTGCAAGAACTTTTTGCGGAAGATCTCTTCTGAGAAAAGCTTCTTGCGCGAGAAGCTTGCAGTCTAGACATAGCCTCAGATTGGGTAGGGTTTGACACCCGCTTTGCACTGGCTACAGGCTGCACAACATAGAACACAACAGTGGAATACGCCCGAGGTCTCTGGGCAGGAGAAAGTTTCATATGGGAAGTAAAACTTGATTTAAAGCTCTGCTTACGTAAAGGGCTACAGCCTCTGGGAGCAAGTGGAATGTTTGCTTCTTTGTAACTATGGAGAATTGCTTTTTGATCATCTTTCGTGGACTCAGGGGGCCTCGGGAGACTAGATTGTCAGTAAATATACAAATGTCTAGGATGTTTTACCGAAATAGTTGCTGCTTCATTGCTGTTCAATTCCATCTGTGCTTCAACAGAGCATCTTGTATTGATCTTTGTATTGACCCTTTGCTTGTGTAATCAATTAGCAAGCCTGAGTTGGAGCGCACATCTTGAATTTTAAATACAGAAATGTTGTTGGCCTGGTGATGTATGTTCCCACCTCCTCCTTTGAGTCATACAGTCATGGGTCATGCTGTTAGTTGTGTTTATCTGACATTTCCCTATTGCTTGTGTGTGCTACCTGGGGTCCCAATACAGGAAGGGTTGATGCAGAGGTTGGTGCTGAAGAGGAATGTTTTACCTCCTTCATTTTTCATCTCCAAATTACATCCTTAGACTTGACTTTGTAGTCTCATGCCGAATCGGTGCTTCCATTCTTTAAACCCTTCCATAAACCCTTATTCTTCAGTGTTTTTACAACTTGGCTGGAGAAGGGAAGTAAAAAACAAAACAAAAACCCAAACCAACCATGCCTGAAGCTAAAATATGGAATAAAATGTCAGATCACACCCTGATTAAATGCTGTGCAAGAATAGACCCATGCTCCAGCTAATCTGACATCTTACCTCTCTCTGACAGTGACCAGTGGTTGAGAGAGGGGCTAACCATTGCCCCACTATTTACAGGTGTTTGTGCACTGCCGTTCCACAAGAGAAGGAATGCCTCCTGACCCCAGCAGGGGCCTTGAAGCATCAGGATTAATCACCTTTGTAATTTTTATTTCATTTTTCTGGGATGGTCGTCTTCCCTGTGTGTAACGCTTTGTTCAGAAAGCACTACTAATTAAAAAAAACCCGCATAAAGCTACAACCACCTTCTTCATATTTCATAGAATTGAAAAATGCAAAAAAATACTGTGATGGGCACATTGCATTGTGGCAACTATTACTTTATTTTAAATCCATTCCTTTGCTCAATTAGTATCATATGATGATGTGTCCCAAAAGTCACCATTCTGTGCAGCAGGTAGCCCGATGTTTGCTGATCGTATTAGTAGACTTAAGAACTTGGGGGATAGATTCTGCATCATTCGAAATCAGTAGTAAATGCTCATTGAGGGCAATGACAGCAAAGACTAGACTGGTCCCATAATGTTTATAGTTAATATGAAAATGTAGAAAGCAGAAAAAACAAACAAGAAATTGACACAATAGAGTCCTCAGAACCTACTCAACTATGTGAATTGATCTTACCACAGTAAGTTTTTTTAGTGATCAGATTTAAAATTGATGTCTGACCATTGGACTGGCTTTACAAATTGTGATGGCTGGAAAGGTCTAAAGATTTGCATAGAGACCAAAGTGTTTTACTGTCGAATTCTGCTGTGAAAATTTTGCATCTTCAGAGCTCCTGTCTGAATAGAAATATATGTTTCCTTGATAGAAAGGAGACCTTCTCAATGTCTGCACAGAGTGTGTTCAGCTTGTGGATTTCCTTGCCTTAGGTAATCAGTCAAATACCGCATCTGGATTCTTTTTTGAAATGGCCGGCTAACCTTATGACCAATATTTTTAGCTGTGTGAGCTAAAATAAGTCCGTCACACGCTTCAGGGCATGAGCTGGTTGCTGATGGATCAGGAAGGAACTTGTTCCCCATGTAAAACATTGCACAGTTGGTGGGTTGCATTTAGGTTTAGAAAGATAGCATAGAGCTTCTGGTGCATGTGGTAGTGATCACAGATGTATACTTGAGACCTCTATCGCATGACCTAATGCTGCACATCTTCCTGTAACATAGCACTGTGTATATTCCTGGAAGTGTTAAGGAACGGATGTATTTCTAAAGGAATCCGTGTCTTCTAGATTGCATGCGTGGTTCTGAAGAACTTGTTGCTATCTGCCAGGTGAATAACACACACATTTGTTTAAAAAGAGCAAAAAATACAGGGTTTGCCATTAAGAAGTCAGTGTTTGCAAATGAAAGCCCCTCTGTTTATTGTTGTTACAGTTATTTTGTATTGCAATTACAAGTAGAAAGCTGTATTTATCTGAAATATGGCTGCATGGTATTTGCTGACAAATGCCGACTGTTTTTTAATAATACCCCTTGTACGCATTTATGTGATTCTAACTATGGATCAATATGACGGACAGCAGAAAAGAAGCCATTTATTTTTGCTGAGCCTCTCGACTGTTCTGCAGCTCTGAGAATGTGTTTTGGGTATTTTGGGATTGTTACTTACGACGATTGTAGAATTGTGTGGGAGCTTCAGTAACAGATCAGTGCCTCCTTGTGCTAGGTGCTGTACAAAAAATTCCAGAGGATGGTCCCAGCCACAAAGACATGACAATGCAAGTATTGTGAAACAGCTGGAAACATTGGATTATCCTTTTAAAAGAAAAACACTGGGTATCAGGGTTACCAGATGGTTTTAACAAAAATACCGGACACGCTTGACATTACATCACAATCTACATTCCATCTTATTTAGAAAATACCGGACATTTCTATTTTCTCAATTTGTTTCCTGAACAGAAAGCTCAAATACTGGACTGTCTGGTTCAAAACCGGACACCTGGCAACTCTACTGTGTATGTTTGTCATGGAGTGGACTAACCCGAAGCCCCCTGCTGGAGGCATGTGGCCCTGTGTCACTGAGGTGTGGGGAGACACTGGCCTTGCACCCCCATCTGCAGTCGGATAAAACTCGCAGCCAGCTGGGAGAACAGAAGGTTTATTGGTTCACAGGGATACAGTGCACCTCAGTCTTTTTGTTAACACATGAACCAGGAGCAGACCAGGGGAGAAGGGGCCCTGAGTCCTGTTTCCCCCATCCTGCTCCAAGCCCCGCCCCAAAATAAACCCCCACACCCTCAGCAACAGTTCCCAGTCTGTCGGGAGGAGCCCCACCTCCTCCTTTGCCTAGCTTCCTCGGCAAAAGGTGTCGCCTGGACACACCCCCTCCCAGACTCAGGTTCCAAGGACCGTTGTCTATATGATGGGCTGCATGCTCTCTGAGAGTCACCTGCAATTCCCATCCCCCTCTAGATGGTAGAGCAGTGCCCAGGGAAACTGAGGCACGCACACACAGGACTCCTACAGGACAGTAGAGCTCACATATAAAAAAGCAAATAGAGCGAGTGTAGCCACCACCAAGGCGGATTTGAACCTGGGACCTCGGGAGCTGACTCTAGGAGCCTCCACCCTCTGAGCTAAAAGCCAGCTGGCTCCTAGCCCCTGCTGTAGAGGTCTCTTGATCTTAACTGTTGCTGTGGTCTAGGTGCCACTTGCAGGACTCTGTAACCACACTAGGTGTGTGGGTTACACGAGCACAATCCCCACTTCGTCACACCTTGCCATACCCCCTCCCAGGGAAAAGAGCAGAGGAGAAGTCCTCCAGGTGAGCTAGAGTGGCTGCTTCCACTGCAGCCAATTAGGGCCCAGCAAGCCAGTCTACAGAAGCTGCTGGGCCAGGGCCCTGGCAGGTCCTTTTGGAGCGCAAGCCAGGCAGACCCAGGGACTGACTGGGAAGGCAGCGGTACCTTGGACAGCTCAGAGCGTAGGCTGATAGCAGACCCAGCTGAAGCCCAGGTCTGGTGGCTGAAGACCGGGCATGGCAGGCTATGGTGAATTGCAGAACCCTGGACAGCGTGCTGTGAGGACTTGATCTCAAAGCCCTGAAAGGATGAAGCAGGTCCTTGCGCAAGCAGGCCAGGAAATGAGTAGCCGTGGATAGTAAGGACACTTAGCAGGCAACTGCTATTTACGGGGTCCCTGAGCCAGGACCCAGAGGAGTGGATAGGCCTGTGTCCCCCCTCACAACACTAAGTCGCTACAAAGGGGGTAGGAAAGAAGCTTGGTCCCTGGCAACCAAGAACACACCTCCTCTCCCAGAGCCAATCAGAGCAGAGGAGCTTGTTGACACATGTCCTCAGCCAACAGGGGGCGCTCGAGAGAGGGGTGAGCCAATTACAATGTTCTACACACTGATGGCAGGTCCGGCCAACACGGACAGCAAGGGCACGTCTACACTGCAGGGCTAACATCAAAATAAGCTACGCAACTTCAGCGACCTCAATTGTGTAGCTGAAGTCGAAATAGCTCAATCCGGCTGTTGGCGCTGTCGACACAGCAGGAAGTCAGAGGGCGAACTTCCCTTCGACTTCCCTTAGTCCTTGTGAAACGAAGCTTACAGGAGTCGGAGTAAGAAGTCTTCCAGCGCGTCATTATTTCAAAATTGCGGCTTGCTGTGCAGACGTGCAAGTTGTTTTTCCAGAATAAGTCAGTTATTCTGAAATAACGCTGCTGTGTAGACATGCTCTCTCCTACTATTTCTGCTGCTACTGCACTAGCTAATGGACTTACACCTTTTGCTTACGTGTGGGAGGCCTGTTGGTTGCAGTAAGTTCCATGTTCAAGTCTTCTCCCTTGAACATCTCTGGGGCACCTGACATTGGCCACGGTCAGCAGACAGGATACTGGGCTGGATGAACCTTTGGTGTTACCCAGTAGGGCCATTCGTATGTTCTTAAGCCCTGCAAATGACTCTTGGAGAATGAGAGAGTGCCGTTAGAAATTCCTCTGTTGTTCATCACTTTTTGCATTAGCATAACTCTATAGAGGCTTCAGACAAGTTCCTTCAGTTATTCACTGTTGGGAGGAGGGGCAGAAATCAGGCCCCCAAATCTGACACGTCTCAGTGAGTCCCACCTTCTGCTACCTCTTATTTTGTGTTTTATTGTAACAAGGCTGCTATAAAAGTGAAAGGCACATATCACAGCTCATGCTGAGCATTCTAATGCTTTGCTTAGCTGGTGGCTCTGACCCTTTCCATGTTTTATGTAAACATTAGCATTTTGTTCGGTGGCTCAATCAAATTGCACATAAACTGTGTAACAACACCTGCAGCCCCATTAGGAGGCGGAATAGTCTTAAGTAACACATTTTGTTCTGGAAAATAAGGTCACATCCCTGCACAGTCGGCACTGGAAGCATGTTCCCTTACGTCTGGGAGTTTGGGTTCTGTTGTATTTGCCCGATGCATTTATTTTGTCTCTTCCTGCCATGTTCTCTCTTTCAAATAGATTCACGGTACTCTAGATCGGCTGGCCCGGACCTCCAGTCCGTAGTGCAACATTGCCTTGCGACGGGAAAGGAGTAAGAATGTTTGGCGGCAGCATGTAGTTATTGCGGAAAGCATCAGCAGGGTCGGGGAAGGAATATTTTGCATCATTGTTCTTGCATAAATAAGTGGTATATGTGTGGGGGGATTTTAACCCTCCATCTAAGGAATGTTTACTCTCTATGCTGCCTTGAAGCCATGTGGCACCAATATTTTAACAAGAGGTTCCCACAAACATTCCTGTCCTTTTCCTACATCCTAAGGCCGGGGTCAGCAACCCTATGGCTCTCGAGCCAAGCAGGGCTCCATACGGAACCAACTGTGGCTCTTTTGTCATTCCCAAAACACACACAACTTTAAAATTAAAATTAATTGAAAACCTTAAAAATGTGTTATTCCTCATGGCACGATGGTCCTCTTTTGTCTATTTCACCTTTAACCAGAGGTGAAGGGTTGGCGGTGGGCTCTGGTAAGAGCTGACGGAAGCACTTGGCTCTGTTGAGGGCGCGCTGTAGGGGATGTGTGTGTGCTCCCAGCCAGAATAGCAAAAGGGGCTGGAGGTGAAGGCAGCCCAGACACAACCCCCATCTAACTGCCATGGTCCATCCCCCACCTCTGCTCATGGTAGCCAGTGGCCCTGGGGTCGTGGAGGGTCTGTGTGAGGGGGATGGGAAGCACCACCATCTCCTAATGTTCCCATTGACTGCAATTTGGACCAACAGGAGCAGTCTCCAGGCAACGTGTCCATTCCATTCTCTGCTATTTCCCTTCAGGCTTTCTCTCCCTCTGGGACTTGGACCCACCATCCCAGCCACTAGAGTTAGATGCTTTCACCATTAAGCTACCTTCCTCCCATGGTAGGATGGGTCTCAGTTTCACTGAGACCCACCCCTCCTCCCTACCTTGGGAGGAGGGTTGCCAAATGGTTAAGAGAAGTAGAATATGTGTGTGGGTGGGGGGAGGGAAGGAGGGGTGGAGAGGGAGCCTGGGGCCAGATTACCTTACCTGGCAGGGGCTGTGCTTCTGCACGTGGGCAGCATTGGCTGGACAAGAGGCCGGGCCAGGATCACTGCAGCTGAATTGTGGCCTCCCCTCTTACCCATGGTGCAGCAAGGAGGTGAGGGATGGACCAGGAACAAAGGAAGGATAAGGGGGACCCAGAATGTAGGGACATTGGGGGCTCCCCGAGTGGCACAGTGGAAAAGGTACCCACCACCAGAGGGCTAAGGGTTCAAGCCTCACTCACTCAACAGCCTGGAGGCCTCCCCTGCTGCCACTCCATGACCCCAGCCAGCTCCTGCACCCTCCCTCCCAGCCAGAGCCACCCACTAGAGCAAGGTGTGGGGGCCACCTGCCCTGCCTCCCACACATCCCCACCCTCAGCCCCTCCCCAACCCCAACTCCTGCACCCCCACAATCCCATCCCCATGCCATAACATTCCTGCACACCCCACAGCCAACCCTGAGTCCATCATTCACCCAAACCTCCTGACCTGAGCCACCCATACACACCAACTCAGACTCTTGCACCCCCACATCCCCAGCTCCCTGCCTTAAGGGTGACAGAAGACAGCCTGAATGCCCACAGGAAGCTGGATTTGAGCAGTTATGATGTAAACTTCAAAGAAATGTGTGAAAAGATGCAGCAGCATAAGTCCTATGAAATAGTCTGCAAGTGCATTCCTTTGTTTAGGCTCTTATTAGTCATCCTGTCAATTGTCAATAATATTAAGTTGTATATTTTCAGTCTTGCATATGGGCGTTCTGAGGCAGCTTTTTGTGGACCGCGTGTTCTGAATTTTGATGCAGTTTGGCTCTTTGGTTTGCAAAGGCTGCCGACCTCTGTCCTAAGGTGTAAATGTTCAGGGGCAAATGTTTGTTCTCATTCCATTCAGCCAGCACTTTCTCACAACAAAAGGGAGGAAGCAATTCTCCTTGGGATACAAAGCTTTATTAAACACCTCTGCTGGAACTCTTTCTAGCTTGTTCCCTTCTGGAATAGATACATTAGAGATGAGTCAGGATTCTGAATTCAGGATTAAATGTCAGATCCAGACACAGGAGTGCAAGAAACCAAGGAGCTGCTGCTCTGAGAGGAAACTGGTCTACTGTCTTAATAGGGAGCTTCTTTAAAACAAACGAAATATTTCTTCACACAGGCTATGTCTAAACTACATGGCTCCATCGATGGAGCCATGTAGATTAGGCTGATTGGCAAAGGGAAATGAAGCTGCGATTTAAATAATCGTGGCTTCATTTAAATTTACATGGCTGCCGTGCTGAGCCGACAAACAGCTGATCAGCTGTTTGTCTGCTCAGCGCACTAGTCTGGACGCTCCCGCGCTGACCTGAAAGCCCTTTATCGACCTCCCCGTTATGCCTTGTAGGATGAGGTTTACCGGGGCGGTCGATAAAAGGCTTTCATGTCGACAGGGGAGCGTCCAGACTAGCGCACTGAGCCGACAAACAGCTGATCAGCTGTTTGTTGGCTCATCACGGCAGCCATGTAAATTTAAATGAAGCGGCGATTATTTAAATCGCGGCTTCATTTCCCTTTGCCAAACAAACAAATCTACATGGCTCCATCGATGGAGCCATGTAGTTTAGACGTACCCAGTGTTCTAGGTGTCACTGCTGTAGTAGCAGAAATTAGCCAACATCTTTGGAAATGACTTATCCTAACAGTATCTTGTTAAGTGGCTACACAGGCCAGAACCCCTTTTAATAAACACGTTTTGGAGAAAGAAGCCCGAGAACTTGAGATGATCAAAAAGTTGAGATGCTCAAAAGTAAGCTGGGGTACGTGGTATTGTAGGGAATCAGTCCTGTATTAACCGGGAGGAGATGGACTGTAGGGAATGATCCTGTCCTACCAAAGTGACAGATGTTAGTTGATCCAGCGTAGATCTCTTCTGTCTGTACCTTCTGAGAGGCAGCTGTTCATCGGGCAGCCAGAATTCTTATTTAAGTGGGTCTGGATTTCTGAGCATCTCGGGAGCATGCTGGCGCTGCTGCGCTCTTGAGTTGTTTACTGAAGCACATTTACCGGACCGTGAAGAGAGAGAAGAGTGGCTGATGTGTGTGAGATGCTTGGTCTGAATTCACACCAGGGGAGCCACATTTCTCAAAGCAGCCTACACCCCTGCTTCCACTGGCCACGTGAACGTCCTGAGTTGCATAAAATCCTGTGTGGAATTTTTTCCAGAGATGACTGGAAAACCAGTGGTTTGGAAAGTCTGGTTATACTGAGACTGACTCTTGGAGCCTACTGGAAGCCATAGGGGTGGTATTAAATAGTTATCACCCATGCTTGATAGGGCGCTCCTGAATCCCCTCTTCAGGCCTTAAACTGGTGGTTTTCAAACTTCTTTTTCTCACAACCCAGTTGGAGAAAATTGTTGATGCCGCGACACAACAGAATTGGACTGGAGCGTGGGCTCCGGGTTGGGGCTGAGCGGAGCTTTGGGGTATTGGAGGGCGCTTCAGCTTGGGGAGAGGATCAGGAGGGCTCCCAGTCAGCACTGCAGCGGGGGGTGGGCTAAGGAAGCTTCCTGCCTCTCCTGGCCCGCAGACCATGCTGTCCCCAGAAGCAGCCAGCAGGAGGTTCCCAGCCAATGGGAGTGTGGAGCTAGTGCTCAAAGCAAGGGCAGTGCATGGAGCCCTGGATGGTCCCTCTAACCCAGGAGGTGGGCCTGCTGCCGGCTGCTTCTGGGGTGCAGCACAGTCTGCAGTGCCAGAACCAGCAGGGAGCTGCCTTAGCATCCCCACTGCTCACCTGATCCCCCTGCAGCAACGAGCCCCAGCACCTGGCATTCTACCACCACCACTGCCTTAACCACCCCTCCCACCTCCCAAAAAATCTTTCCAAGGTTATCATCAGGAACAAGCTCCGCACAGCCCAGGACCCACTGAGACCAGATCCTACCGTAGCAACAGATGCAAAATCCTATCTCCACTGCGAAGATCAATCCCTTAGAAGAGCCACTTTTCAAGATCCTTGGCTCTTTCTCATGCCTACGTACTTGAATGAAATCACAAAGAAGAAGGAGAAAAGGCAAAACCAAGGATCACCCGTGAGTGAATACTTCTCACAAAATAACTCCACATCTGGTCTCACAGGCTATGTCTAGACTACAGGCTTCTTTGGGAAGAAGCTTTTCCGGAAGAGATCTTTCAAAAAATCTTTTTCCGAAAGAGCGCATCCATACAGCCAAGTATATCGAAAAAGTGATCTGCTTTTTCAACAGATAGCGTTCACACTGAACGGATGCTATCTCACATTTAAGCTGTGATTACCATGGATGGACTGGCCACAAGGGCATTTGTGCTTTTTCCTCTTCTTGTGAAAGAACTCCCTCTTCCCCATCCACAAAAAGGCTTCTTCCTTGTACAACGTCAGTAAAACCCCTCTGTTCCTTCGGGTTTTTTTCGAAAGAACGCGATTGCAGTGTGGACGTAAGTGAAGGTTTTTTTTTTAAAAAAAGCTGTTTTTTCCAACAAAACTCTGCAGTATAGCCATACCCTCAGTCTTCATCTTCAAAAGAAAATGGCACTATACTTTCCAAGTCAGGAAGCTTACGTTCAAAGTTTTGCAGGACACCAAAAATCACGGTCTTAATAAAGACACTGAGGCTATGTCTAGACTGCAAGCCTCTTTCGAAAGAGGCTTTTTCAAAAGATACTTTCGAAAAAGCCTCTGTTGAAAAAGAGCATCTGGACTACAACCAGTACTTTCGAAAAAGCAAGCCGCTTTTTCGAAAGAGAGCACCCAGGCAGTCTGGATGCTCTTTCGAAAAAGCATAGTTTGCATTACATAGCGCCTTTTTTCAAAAGAGCACTTTTGAAAAAAGGCATTCTTCCTTGTAAAACAAGGTTTTCCGTGGTCAAAAAAACTGCCGTGTTCTTTTGATTTGCTTTCGAAAGAACATGGAAGCAGTCTAGACGCAGGGGAAGTTTTTTCGAAAAAAGGCCACTTTTTTCGAAAAAACACTGTAGTCTAGACACACCCTGCGTTTATTGTTTATTACAACAATCAGGAACCCACCAACCTCCCTTTCTTTGTGCTATAACAATAGGGGTATTAACAGGCCAATTAATTTTGAATGGCCCCTTAGAACAGTGATGGGAAACTGAGGCTACTTAGTGGATGACACAAGTGGCCCTCCTTCATCTCAGTAGGCCACATGATTGTCGTAACCCAGACGGCCTCCTGGGCTAGGGCCGTTTTGCTCACTGCTCCTAGAACATGCGGGCTGTGCCAATTGAACCGTAGAAGCACTGGGATTGGATGCAGAGGGTGTGCATGGCTCTCATCACTGTTGTGGGCAATCCGCACACCCCTCACGTCATGGGCCCTGGCTTTACGTGAGTGCCACTTTAGTAATACCAGTAGGAAAAAAAACCCCCTCTGTGAATGTAACCAGCATAATCCAACAACCCAGCATGTGGGCAAGAGGAAACAAAATGTCTTATGGGCCACACATAGAACCCCGATGGGCCGCATGTTGCCCACCACTGCCTTAGAATATGTGTGAACAACTAGGGATGTTAGATACCGTGCAATCGAATAGTCGTGTAACCTCATGAAATCTTACCAGTTACACGATTATTCGATAGTCCCCGGGGATGGGGGCAGAAGCCAGCGCGCTCCCGGCCCCACTCCCAGGGAACCCCCCGTCTATCAGAGGCAGCTGCGCAGGGTGGCAGGCGAAGCTGGTCCATGAGGGGAGTCGTTTGTAGGATGTGGAGCAGCCTCCATTCTTGGGGAGCTCAGGGCCATTGTGAACAGAGGCTGCTTTGTGGCAGTGTTCTCTGTGTGGGGAGGGGGAGCAGGTAGCACCCAGGAGCTGGAGAGAACCAGCTTTGAAGCAGACTCCCCCCAGCACCGGCTCCCTTCTACCCTGTCCCACCCTGCTGCCTCTGTAGGAAGCTGCAAGGGGTGGGGCAGGCAGGTCTGCGGAGCTGGCACATGCGGGGAGCTTGCTTGAAGGCCATTCCCTACACGTATCAACTCCTGCCTGCGCCCCTCATCCTCCACACTGCTGCCTCTCTATCAGAGGCAGCAGCGCGGAGGTGGGGGGGACCAGGCAGATCCAGTGCCTCTGATACAGAGGCAGCAAGGGGGAGGGTGTGTGTAATTGACAAGATTAACCGATAAACCCAGGCTTATCGGTTAATCATGTAGTCATCTACACACTGACATCCTTATTAACAATTTATTTTAAAGAATCTGTTCTGTCCTTTATTTGACACCCTGCTTGTCCAGAAGAAAAGCTCTATGGAGCTCAAAAGTTTGTTTCTCTCACTAACAGAGAAGCTGCTCCAACAGAAGATGTTACCTCATCCTCCTTGTCTGTCTGGATTCAGTAATGGCACTTAGCTAGCAGGAATCACAGGGTGAAATTCTACAGCCCATACTATGCAGACTAGGTTAAAATAAAAGGTCCTTGAGGTAGGGGACTGTCAATTTTGTGATGTGACTGTACAACCCCTAACACATCCTGGTGCATCATGAAGGCAATTCTGCAATGCTGCTACCGATATAAATGGTCCTTAAGAGCGGGATTTTCGGTGGTCAAATCTCATGGACATTCAGTAGGAGCTAAGCACTCCATTTCTTTAGAATAGTGATAGAAATGTAGCCATGTTAGTCTGGTGTAGCTGAAACAAAAAACAGGATTGTGTAGCACTTTTAGTCTTTAACATGCTACACGGTCCTGTTTTTTGTTCCATTTCTTTAGATTTTCCTTGGGATTTTCAAAGAGGAATTTTACAGGAAGCATGGGCTTGGGGAAAAAGGTGTTTCAAAAGTAATAAAATAAAACTAAATAAGTTATAATAGAGCCTTCTTCCATGTAAACCTTTAAAACCAGGTCAGATTGACTTCAGTTCTTATTCTGCGTGCAAACTTGGTTCACTTAAACCAAGTAGGATTTCTTATGCATAGCTCCAGTAGAATAATCAGAAATTATGTTTCAGTAGATTCTGTTTGCTAAAATGCATGCATGCCTTCGGAGAGAAAAGTCTGCCCCAGCTTGTTTACTGAGTGTAAATAGAATTGATGGGTTTATGACTCTAGTAGGCGGTTGAGTAAAAATTCAGTAAGCCAGCTGAAGAAGTTCAGAACATTTGCAATGCTGCATTTTAAGCATATCAAATATGCATTAGCTCATTAAAAGTGTCCAGGCCTATGATAATTTAAACAGCTGCTTAGAGTGCACTGTGCCCAAAACATTTTAAGAGCTGTTCAAGAACATTTTAATATGCTTTAACAATAACATCAAGCTCATCAAACTGAAGAACGCTGGGAAAACTGTATATCTGTGTCTGTATCTATCTATCTAATGGATGCTGGACGTTGTTAATGTTTTTTCAAAGATTTTTGAAGTTGGAGGTAAGGTTTTCGATGGAGCTACACCAATCTTCACTAACTGATCTTTTAAAATACATATTTAAGATTGATGCAGCATCAAGATGCAGAATTTTGTGGTATTTTCTTTTCTCCCTGGGAAAGAAAATTGCCTCGTTTTGCTTTATTGCCAATTGCAGAGAAACCTAAGAATTGTCTGACTGGATGAGTGGAGTCCATCTACTCCAGTCGTTCGCATATGTTTTGGCCTGCGGCCCACCCCGCTCAATGCAGACCTTTCCGTGAACCACCAGCCTACCACCCATGATGACAAAATGGGTGCAGGAAGAGATATGGGGATGGAGTCTGGGTGGGAGGTTGGGTGCAGGTAAAGGATGTTAAATTTAGATTAATCAACTAATCGAATAGTCAATGTCAACTATCCAATAAGTCGACTAGTCACTTACTCCCCTAGTTCAGGAACAGGCTGAGGGTGGGGGGTCTGGGAGTGAGGGACAGTGCAGGAGTGGGTGGGGGGGAAGAGGATGCTGGTACAAGCTGAGGGTGGGGGGTCTGGGAGGGAGTGTGGGGGGTGCAGGGTCTAGGCGAGAGGGGTGTGTGTGAGGGGGATGGGGGTGCAGGTATGGGGTCTGGGCCTGAGAGGGACACGGGGGTCACTTACTTGGCTTCGTGCTCTTAGGCACCCTCCTCCGCTACTCCCATTGGCCATGATTCCAGCCAATGGGAGCAGCAGGGAAAGCCTCCAGGTGAGCAGTTCCCTGTGCTGCCTTTTCTCCAGCCAGGGAGAGGGGAAGTGACAGTGCACAGTGCCACTTCCTCCCCCTCTCCCCCCAAGCTGGCTCCGGCCTGCGAGGCTCACCCTTTTCCCCAGCGGGAAGCCAGCGCTGGTGCTTCAACCTCGTGGCTACGTCTAGACTGGCATGATTTTCCGGAAATGCTTTTAACGGAAAAGTTTTCCGTTAAAAGCATTTTTGGAAAAGAGCGTCTAGATTGGCACGGACACTTTTCTGCAAAAGCACTTTTTGCGGAAAAGCATCCATGGCCAATCTAGATGCGCTTTTGCGCAAAAAAGCCCCGATCGCCATTTTCGCCATCGGGGCTTTTTTGCACAAAACAAATCTGAGCTGTCTACACTGGCCCTTTTGCGCAAAAGTTTTGCACAAAAGAGACTTTTGCCCGAACGGGAGCAGCATAGTATTTCTGCAAAAACCACTGAATTCTTACAGTAGGAAGTCAGTGCTTTTGCGGAAATTCAAGCGGCCAGTGTAGACAGCTGGCAAGTTTTTCCAGAAAAGCGGCTGATTTTCCGGAAAAACTGCCCAGTCGAGACACAGCCCGTGTGTGTGGGCGGGGGGGGGGGGCAGGGAGTGTCATAGGTCTGGAGCACCTGCAGAGGCTTCCCCCTACAAGGGGGGGCTATGCGGACCACACTTTGAGACCCACTGCTCTAACGTGATATCCTGTCTCTGATGCACTAGATCAGTGGTTCCCAAACTATGGGTTGTGACCCCAAAGTGGGTCACCACCCTGTTTTAATGGGACTGCCAGGGCTGTCATTAGAATTGCTGGGGCTCAGGTTCTTCAGTGCTTGGATTTTGACTTTGGTTCCCCCCACCCCACCAGGGGCAGCAGAGTTCAGGTGGACTCAGGGGATCAAGTAGTAATTTTTGTTGTCAGAAAGGGGGTTGCAATGCAGTGAAGTTTGTTTCAGATGAATTGTCAAGACCCTACAGCAGGCACTTAGGAGAGAACCTGACTTACAGGGAAAGCTTCTTTCAACCGGCTGCTGTTATAGGCTGGTTTAATCCAGTTGCTCTTCTTGCTAAATTTGTATGACTGTATTATCTATGTATTAATATTAATGCTTTATTTACCATAGTTCCCACGGAACAAACACAGAACAAAAAGACAGTCTCTGGTCAAAAGGGCAATCCATCTCCTTCATGGGCCTAGAGTCCCTGCTTCCTACATACCCAGCTATGTTAGATGCTGCACTTTTGGGGGGGTCCAACTCCAGATGCTTTTCAAGGGGCCTGGTTTTTTCAGGAGGGAGAATTTGGCATCGACTGTAAGTCAAAAGTCCCCAGCAGAGCACCCAGAAATGTGACTCCCCAAATTACCAATCTCTTAGAAACTGTAGGCCCCAGCTTTTGTTAACCCTCTCACTGCCAAAACTCCAAGCTGCCTGCTTTTGCCTTGGTCACTCTGTTGAAACTGGAGAAGGTGTAACTTAGTAGAGCCCTGCGCAGATACAGAATTGGTATCCGCATCCACATCTGAAAAAAAGATTTGTGGATATCCTTAGCCACATCTGCAGAGGTGGATACCCAGAGATATAAAGCAGATAGCCACTCCCGGACAAAAAGCTGGCTCGCCCCGGCATCGGCTCCCGGGTAGCCGACTGCCACCCCACTGAATTTTTCAGCAGTTACCCATTTCAACATCCCTAGTAGCTACAAAAATGAGCTGCGGCTATCTGTGGAATTGCAGGGCTCTGTAAATTCAGCCTTGGCTCTTGGCTTGTTCGCAGTTGGTGCTTTCTACCAGATTTACCTGGGCCCAGTCAAAAAGTTCATCACGCTGGCATGGTTCATTCCTCCGTGGTATTGGTATGAAAATAGCCCCATGAAAGTTCCATGTTCCTGTCGGGCAATAAGAATGTTTAAAAGGCGACCTGCGCCATGCTGGAAGTGGCTGTCCTGCGGGAATGCCTCTTTACAATAAACTGCCTCTCTTCAGACCTTTGCAAGCATTATTGAGGCAGCTAATGGCCTCACCCTGTCTCTGTCGTGTGTTTCTGCCTTTCTGCTGGGCATGTGGTTTGCAGAAACTTAGCTGACTAAACGCGGCAACAGCTCTTCTACATTCATTGCCTTTCCAGCACTCTCAAGGGGTTTGTTGAAGAGCCTAATGTGAAATGAGTCTGTGCCTATCTGCACATGCCAGTAAATGGGTGAATCGTGCTTCCTTATCCTTCGTGGCCAGAACCCACTTATACTCCCAGAAGCAAGAAGAGCTCCTGTATTCGCTAGCTACGGGGAAGAAAAATACATCCTTCTGTTTCTCCCCTTATTCTTGGTCTCATTTATCACCAGGGCTGCCTATCTCTGGGAATAGGAGGTATGTTGCATAGTCCAGAGCTGTCAAAACCACCCTCTGCCATCTTTATCTTGGAGGAGTTAATAAGTTGCAGAGAGGATCCTGAGTAAAAACAGGCTGTGGATCTTCTGGTTTACCTGTCAGGTCAATGGGGAATATCATACCTCAAAACTGGACACTATGGCTGTGTCTAGACTGGCACGTTTTTCCGCAAAATCATCTGATTTTGTGGAAAAACTTGCCAGCTGTCTACACTGGCCGCTTGAATTTCCGCAAGAACACTGACGATCTCATGTAAGATCGTCAGTGTTCTTGTGGAAATACTGTGCTGCTCCCGTTCGGGCAAAAGCCCTCTCGCGCAAATCATTTGCGCAAGAGGACCAGTGTAAACAGCACAGTACTGTTTTCCGCAAAAAAGCCCCGATGGCGAAAATGGTGATCGGGGCTTTTTTGCAGAAAACCGCGTCTAGATTGGCACGGACGCTTTTCTGCAAAAAGTGCTTTTGCGGAAAAGCATCCTGCCAATCTAGACGTGCTTCTCCGAAAATGCTTTTAACGGAAAACTTTTCCGTTAAAAGCATTTCCGGAAAATCATGCCAGTGTAGACGTAGCCTATGGGTACGTCTATACAGCAACATGATTTCAAAATAATGAGTCCACATCTACACAGCAGGCAGTTATTTCAAATAGTGTCGAAATACTGTCAAGCTAGAGAACTTTCTACTCCGACTCCTGTAACCCTCATTGTACGAGGAAGAAGGGAAGTTGGAGGAAGGGTGCTCTGTTTAAAAATAAGGGCTTTAGAGATGCTCCCAATTTTGAAATCAGCTATGCAATGGACGTAGCTCAATTTGCGTCGCTTATTCCGATTTAAGCCCTGCTGTGTAGATGCACCCTATGATAGGATGTGCAAACCCTACATGGGTCGGGGAAGGGTCAGTGGGCTTCTGGAGGCCTGTTAGCCCTAATCTAAAAGCCTGTCAGCTAGGCAATAATTGAGAAGGGCCGCACCTGTTTAGCTCCTCCCTCTCAGCCTTACACCTGAGCATCAGGTGTGTTAGAGCAGGGCTGATAGGGAGATCTGGGACATCAGGTTGGCTGGGATGGAGTTTTCTTGTTTCCACTTGTTTTCTTGGTACTCAGCAGTGCCTGGGAGAGGCAGAGAATCTACCGGAGGCTGAACCCAAGAGAGGAGGAGAGTTTGGCTAGGTCTACACTAGACCCGGCAGCTCGGCTTACGGTATGCAACTGCAGCCACACAGAATACATAGATGGAGTCGGTTTACCTTAAGCCAAGCTTGGCAGTGTCCCCACAGTAGGAGGCTGATGGGAGCAAACACTCTCATTGGCTCCCCTTACTCTGCGTAAAAGCAGGAGTACCGGATGCTGGCAGGGGTGTCCTCTGAGTTTGATTTAGCGAGTCTTAACTAGACTCACTAAATCAAACTCCAGAAGATCGATTGCGGCAGTGGCAATCTTCCTTTTAGTATAGAGAAGGCCTTTATGTTTATTTTGGCCTTTGGGAACCCTGTGTAGGATGGAACTTTTACATGATCTAGTCTGGGGGCGCTTTAGACACCCTGACCTGAAAGGTGTCAGAGGCTGGATCAGCTGAATACCAGGTGGGAAGCAGAAGGAGAGCAGTGCCCTTGGGCGAGGTACGGGGCAGGGGGCTTGGCTTGGCATCGTTCAAGTGTGTTAACCGCTGTTACTTGTGTTAAGTAAACCAGGAGGCCCCAAACGGTATCTATGCTGTGCAGATATGCAGTAAGAGACAGTGTCTGCCTTGTGGTGTTATGTGCACACCTAACATAACACACTAGACCAGGGGCTCTCTGCCGTCCTCTCCTGACCGCAGCACACAAGAGGCTAATCTGCTCTCTTAACAACGGTCTGACTTTATCGTCTTGCTCCAGGTGTTAGGGCCTGTACTTTGGAGTGGAGTCCCTGGGTTCAGCCAGCCAGGACAGGGAATAGCTGCACTTTGATGGGTTTGGACTGTTTGCTTGGTTTAAAATAAACGCAGTGGAATACAGGACTTAAATGGTGCTCGGAGGCGGTTTGCAGGCAGGGGAGGCAGTGGGCCCTGGATTTGGGAGACCTGGGTAATATTCCTGTCTCTACTTGGCTGAAGGAGAGCTCCTCCCCTCCATGGGTTTCCATTTTCCCAACTACTCTTTGTCATTGTGTGAGCTCTTCAGGACAGGGAAGCTCTAAGACCCATTGTGCCAGGGCTCCTGCTTCTTGGGGCTTCTACAGGTTGGACTTCCCTGGTGTAGCACCCTCGGGACCTGAGCGATCCTGGACAAGTACGCTTATTAAGTTTGCAGATGATACCAAACTGGGTGGGGTTGCGACTTCTTTGGAGGATAGGGACATAATTCAAAATGACCTTAGCAAGTTAGAGAAATGGTCAGAGGTAAACAGGATGAGGTTTAATAAAGAGAAATGCAAAGTGCTCCACTTAGGAAGGAACAATCAGTTCCATACATACTAGATGGGAAGCGACTGTCTAGGAAGGAGCATGGCGGAAAGGGATCTAGGGGTCATAGTGGACCACAAGTTGAATATGAGTCAACAGTGTGAAGCTGTTGAAAAAAGCAAATATGATTCTAGGTTGTATCAACAGGTGTGTTGTAAGCAAAACTCGTGAAGTCATTCTGCCGCTCTACTCTGCACTCGTTAGGCCTCAGCTGGAGTACTGTGTCCAGTTCTGGGCGCCACATTTCAAGAAAGATGTGGAGAAATTGGAAAGGGTACAGAGAAGAGCAACAAGAATGATTAAAGGTTCATGAAGCCAGGCTTCATGAACTGGGCTTGTTTAGTTTGGAAAAAAGAAGATTAAGGGGGGACATGATAGCGGTTTTCAAATATCTAAAAGGGTGTCACAAGGAGGAAGGAGAAAATTTGTTCCTCTTGGTTTCTGAGGACAGGACAAGGAGTAATGGGCTTAAAGTGCAGCAGGGGAGGTTTAGATTGGACATTAGGAAAAAATTCCTAACTGTCAGGGTGGTCAAATATTGGAATAAATTGCCAAGGGAGGTGGTGGAATCTCCCTCTCTGGAGATATTTAAGAACAGGTTAGATAGACATCTGTCAGGGATGGTGTAGACGGAGCTTGGTCCTGCCTTGAGGGCGGGGGCTGGACTCGATGACCTCTCGAGGTCCCTTCCAGTCCTATTATTCTATGATTCTATGATTCTAAGGGAGTTTTCTGGACCAAGCAAGGTCTTGGCCGGGGGGGGGGGAGGGTGGGACACCATCCTTCCCACTGGACCCCTCTCCCCAGCCTCCCTACGCCTCAAGCTGCAGCAGCCCCATCACCCCATTGGCCTTGCAGCGGGCCCGCCACCCTTCCAGAGCTTCCATCAGCCTCGTGGCAGCCCCGCCAACCCACCAGAGCTCCCACCAGCCTTGTGGCAGCCCCGTCACCCCACCAGAGCTCCCACCAGCGTTGTGGCAGCCCTGCCAGTCGTACGGCAGTCCCGCCACCCTGCTGGAGCTCCTGCCAGCCTCGTGGCAGTCCCACCACCCTGCCAGAGCTCCTGCTAGCCTCACAGTAGCCCTGCTACCCTGCTGGAGCTCCTGGAAGTCCCATTGGCCTCACAGAAGCACTGCCACCCCATTGTGGGCTCCACTACCCCGCTGACCAACTTGACTCCAACCCGCCAGCAACCTCTGCCCCTGGGGCTCTCCAGTCTCGCAACATCCGTGGTCCTCCCGGACCATGGATATTGCCGGATCAGAGAGTTCCGACCGCAGAGGTTCAACCTGTACATGCTAATGGAAGAAATACACACAATAAATAATAACATCATCTTTCTGAGACAGGAAGGACTGTCACTAGAGTCTGGGCGTCTCGACGCTTGTAAGTTGAGTGCTATTGCTCACAAGGATGAGTGTGTTCACGCATGTGCGTTCTGTATGTTCGGCTGACTGGCTGCCGTTGGGCAGCAGATGGCCATGCGAAATACAAGTTGGCATGAACAAGAGGTTTGTTTTTACTTTGTGTTTGCAGCTCCATCCGTCAGAAGCTGCAAAAGTCCCCGCCCTGCTGCTAGCGGCTTGTATTGTCAGCAGGGCTCAGACCCGTAAAGGTTCTGATACTTGTATGCTAAAAATTTCCTGGGGAGCAGTACCGTATATTCCGGCGTACAAGACGACCTCTGATGTTAAAAAACATCCCCCAAAAATCGGGGGTCGTCTTGTACGCCGGGTATACATCCCAGGCGCGCCTGGGATGCCCTGCCGCCGGCTTCCCCCGAGGCTTTGCAAAGCTGCTGCGGCTTTGCTCCCGGTGCCTCTGGTCTGCTGGGGACCGTCTCCAGCAGACCAGGGACACCGGGAGCAAAGGAGGCGGAGGGGCGCTGGGGTATAAGATGAAACCCTATCTTTTAATTAAAAAATTAGGGGGTCGTCTTATACGCCCAGTCGCCCTATACGCCGGAAAATACGGTATTCCAAAATCCTCCCCTCCCACCTCTCCATACACGTGCAGCAACTGCCGCATAAAACACATGAGGATCCCTCTGCTGAGTTGCACACTGAAGGAATTTTTTATGTAGTTTTATGCTGGAGTTTTAAACACTTGAAAATGGGTGTTTATAATGTAAAGCCTGAGAGCCCCTTGACTAAAGCATCTGAAATGCCATTCTATAATATGCATTGTAAAGTTAACAGGCTTTTCATAGTGCATTTCATATAAATAGCAAGGCATTTGACAATGCTGTACATACAAAAGTGCCACAACGCCACAATGCGAGTCAAATTAATTCTTGGTTCCCTTTATCTCCCTGCCCATGTTTTCTCTTGATCCTCCTATTTTATTTGCTCTAATAGCTTCTGCTAATAGAGCCTAGTTGTAGAAGAAGATAACCTGTAGCAAACACAGCAGATCCCATTTCTAACTGCTAAATACCTTCAGCTTTAGTGGCATATCAACTTTTTCCATAGGTTTTTACTTAGCTATTTTTAAATAGCATTAGCTCATTATAGAAGGGCAGCGTGCATGAATTCCTGCATAATGTTTTGTTGAGCTCTTATGCACTCTTCTTGGTCTGACAGGTAATGCCAAGTGGAAAAGATTTAAGAGCATGCAGCCGCTGAAATTACACCCACATTTTTTGCCTGTGTTTTACGCCCCCCCCCCTCCCCCCAACTGTGGCTCATCTGCACAAAATTGCAGAATTGTTAGGTGTTACAGCTGGCTTTGTCTGTGCCCTTTAGGTACTTGGATATCTCCTTATCCCATTGCCATGTGCAAATAGCAGCCTGTGCTCTGAAATGTGGGCTTTGGGGTGGAGAAAATGAGGACAATTAGAAATTGCAGGTGCTGTGTTAGTTTTTGAAAATCTGGCCATTAAAAACAAAAGAGTCAATGCTCTTATCTGCTATATCATTGGGAGAGTTTGTGAGTCAGTCTGTCTGCCTGTGAGTCCGTCTGTTCAAGTCCTCCTCCGAAATAGTGAGCGCTAAGACAACCACATTCGGTCTACAGCTTCCTTTTACTCTAATGTAAATCAAGGTCTGGGTTTGGTTGTGCCAGGGCAATGGGTTGTGTCTGGAATACGATTGTTTCTCAAAAGGGAAAGGGAGGGGTTTGGTTGGAGGAGCAGTTATACTGTAGAATAACCACAGGGAGGAAACCAAGAGGGAAGAGATGAGGAGCAGGACAGTTATTACCCATTTGGCCAGCAGGGAGCAAGAGTGGAGAAAAGGAAAAGCTATGTACTGTATAGTTCAGAGAATGTGTCTGTTTGTGTGTTTGTCTGTGTATGTCCCCCAGAATGGGAGCATGCACCCCTCCTCCAGCTGTGCCTGCCACAGTATCCATGCACACGTGCCTCTCACCTGGCCTCAAG
This sequence comes from Pelodiscus sinensis, assembly GCF_052426305.1. Taxonomy (NCBI): domain Eukaryota; kingdom Metazoa; phylum Chordata; order Testudines; family Trionychidae; genus Pelodiscus; species Pelodiscus sinensis. The sequence goes on along the minus strand of NC_143077.1, from coordinate 6,602,721 downwards.
CTGCTGCGGTGAGAGAAGGCTGGGGCTGTCCTCTCTGGAGCAGCTCTCTCCTGAAAATCCCTCCTCCCCAGCCCCACCCCAGAGCAAAGATATAAATGAAGAAAAAATTCTTTGAGTTGTTTTTTAGCCCGTCAGTCCCTTTTTTTTTTTTTTTTTTGCTCAACAAAAAAATGGTGGTGGGGAGGGTTTCTCAAAAATCAAAAAGGGGGTGTGATGCTGGAAAGTTTGGGAACCACTGGCATATAGGGAATGGCCCAGGCCATCCTGTCCCCTGACCCGAAGGGGAAGGTGCAACCAGTAATAGAAGTAGGACAAAGGATGGGGTGGTTCTGCCTAGTGGATAGGGACCAGTTGCTGGGGCTGTGTCTAGACTGGTAAGTTGTTCTGCAAAAGCAGCTGCCTTTGCAGAAAAACTTGCCTGTTGTCTACACTGGCCACTTGAATTTCCGCAAGAAATTCCTACTGTCTGAAATCAGTGCTTCCTACTGTCTGAAATCAGTGCTTCCTACTGTCTGAAATCAGTGCTTCTTGTGGAAATACTATGCTGCTCCCATTCGGGCAAAAGTCCCTTTTGCGCAAAAGGGCCAGTGTAGACAGTTCAGATTTGTTATGCGCAAAAAAGCCCTGATGGCGAAAATGGTGATCGGGGCTTTTTTGCGCAAAAGCGCATCTAGATTGGCACGGATGCTTTTCTGCAAAAAGTGCTTTTCATCATAGGCAAGTTCAGGGTATGGGAGGTCAGCCCCTATCTTAGACCACAGGGCCGCTCCTGTTTCTTGCAGGCAGCCCACTAGCCAGGAGAGGGCTGGGGGGAACCCCGTCCCACCCACTTGCTCCTGGTTCCAGCCCAGCACCCTGGGGGGAGGAGTAGACCCAAGTGGGTTGTGTGGCCTAGCTCTTGCCCCATAGAACAGCGGCCCCTCCCCCAACCCCTCCGGAGTGCCTCCTCCCGATGCCTTGGGTCAGGCTTTGTTGCAGGCTGTCTAGGGTTAGTCTCTTGTGCTGGGCTTCTCTGTTCTCCTTCACTTTTCCTCTGGTCCATCCCTCAACTCCCCCCTGACCCTCCCCCTTGCCTGAGGGAGAGTTATTTATGGTGCACTCATCAGCCTCAACTGGCCTCAGATGTTCTGATTAGCCTTCCCTTCAGGCTGATGACAGAGGGGCTTCAGGTGTTGAATTGCTGGGCCACAGTCTCTGGCAGCCTATAATGGGGACATAAAACTGCATACCCAGCTCCCCGTGTAGCTGCCTTCCCCTAGGCTTTGACGACCCCTTGCTCTCAGGCTGCCACAGGTTGGACACTCTTTGTTTTCAGCACAGCTCTCCTTCAGAAGGAAACAGTATCTCAAAAGACAGGAGGGGAAGGAAAAGATTTCATGCATTTTGTTTCCGATTGCACAAATTCCATTTGAACTCCACAAGGTTTATTCATTCCCTCGTGGGCAACATGGAGCTATCAGGAGTGAGTCATGGGGACTTAATTAGGAGCAGAGGGTTAGAACAGAGGGAACTCGGACAGAGTATCTGGAAAGAACTACTTGACAGGAAGAGCTAGTAGGCTGTGGAGCTGCTTCTGCCCTGGACGCAGTAGAAGCTCCGTCACTTGGGGTGTCTAAAATTAAACTGAACAAATCACTAAGTGTACACTCGGGAATACGCTTTCACTCGCAGGCAGATGGACTGGATGACCTAACGGGTCGTTGTATCCTGTCACGGCTGTTTCTTAGCAGGTATAGAAAATAACAACATGAAAAAACCCAAGTCCGCTGCCAGCTGGTAAAATGGAGCTAGTTAATAGTTCAGAGCTATGATTCACCTGAAGGTCCATATTTGAATGGTTCTAACATCACAGCCATGAAATATGATTTTCAGCATGATGGAGAAGGGGGGAGGGGAAGGCTGCATCATTCTTACGGTGTTTTCAGCCGTCCTCTGAACCATGTCCCTCTCCCTCCATTAACAGTGATCCCTGTTCTACAGTGGGCTCCGTATTGGAAGATCCCAGCATTCAAGTTGAACTACAGGACTCCATGTGGGTCCACAAATTTGCCCATGTAGAATTAGTGCCAGGATCAAACCCAGTGGAGGGTCTGTAACTCTGTGTCTGTATAGCTAGTGAGTGCAGTATATACAGGTAGCATGATGGAGCAGCAGTGAAACCACAGTTAAGGTTACATAAAGGGTTTTAATTTCAGGGGGTACATCTACACTGCATGCTTATTTCGAAATAAGTTATTCTGGAAGAAATACTCCGATATAGCTTATTTGGAAATAGAACGTCTACACTACAGGGAAGCCTCAAGTTTAGACCTAGGTAAGCTCTGCTAATGTGGGCGCGCTACCTCGATTTAGAGCCCCAGGAGGCACTGGGGAGTAATTACTTTGAATGGCCCTGGGGAGGAGCTATTTCGAAATAGCAGCAGTGGAGTGTCCACGCTACTGCTATTCCGAAACAGCTGTTTTATAAGAGGCATTATTCCTCATGGAATGAGGTTTACAGAAATCGGAATAAGCCGTCCATTAGTTTGAATTTATTTCGAAATAACAGAATTGCTGTGTAGACCCTCACAGCAATAACATCTGTTATTCCACAATAAGGCTGCTGTGTCGATGCACCCAGGGAGAGTGATTTATTATATACTACAAGATTTACCAGGCGTTGCTTGGGTCCTTAATTCAAATACTTTTCTTTTTCTGCATTTAAAGCATTTTTCAGGGGTGGAGTTAGGGATGAGGGGTTCAGTGTATAGGCTGCCCCAGAGAGAGGACAAACCTGGCCCTCTGTCACAATAGCATCTTGGGGCAGGGAGAAAAGCTCCTGCCCATGGCCACTGCAGCTCCAGTAGTTACGGCTTGTGGGGGGGTTCATGTTCCCAAGTTGGGGAACAGACAGACACACAGACAAAGATAGCTGTCCCATTCTCCACCCCTGCCTACTGCTTGCCCAATGGGGTTATAACTGTCCTGGTCCCCATCTTTGGCCTCTTGTTGCCCCCCTGTGGTCATTCTGCAGTATAACACCCTCCAGCCACACCCCTCCCTTTCCATTTTATGAGAAACAATCAAATTCCAGGCACATCCCATTATCCGGGCCTAACCAAACTCTCAACTTGCTTTATGTTCTGATAAGAGGAAGCTGCATACCAAATTTGGCGGGGCCTAGAATTAAAACAAACCCCCTACCCCAAATGAGGTTCCTTGGTCCAAATTTAGGTATCTACCAAGATTTTGAAAATGCTCAAACACCCAGCATGTCCTGTTGGCTTCTTTGGGTGTTGAGGATTTTTCAAGCAGGCAGATGCCTTAAGGTATGGATTTATGTGGCTGAAATTAGGCTTTTGTTTTCAAGACTCTTGACTTTTATAAACATTTCCTTTAAAAGTTTTCTTCTTCCAGTGAGGCAAATATCAGACACCAGCATATTGCAAATAATAAACCAACATGCATTAAAGGCAGATGGTATTTTTGAAAAGGAGTTAAAGAAAAATAAGTGCAACTATTTTAAGAAGACTCCAGAACCTCAGCAGTATGTACATGACTAACCTCTGCAAGCCTTGTCTTTTCTGTCCCTCTCCTTCTCCATTATTCCTGTTAATTACAGACATATGGACAGAGCGTACAGTCCTCATTTTATCCTGCATTCATGCCTATGGTGTCAAAACACCATAGTTCTTCAAGGCAAGAACTTTGTCTCTTTGCTCTCAACCACTCTGCTTTCCTATGTTGTTAAGTACTTAAACAAATTAATTTTTAAGATGTTGATTCACCAAATATATAAAATGCAACTGTTCGTTGCACAGATATCACACTGGGTGTCACTATAGATGCCGCCTCATCTCAAAAAAGATATATTGGCATTGGAAAAGGTTCAGAAAAGGGCAACACAAATGAATAGGGGTTTGGAGCGGGTCCCATATGAAGAGAGAGTAAAACCACTTGGACTTTTCAGCTTAGAAAAGAGGAGACTAAGGGAGGATGTGATAGAGGTCTATAAAATCATGACTGGTGTGGAGAAAGGGAATAAGGAAAAGTTATTTACTTATTCCCACAATATAAGAACTAGGCGTCACCAAATGAAATTAATAGGCAGAAGGTTTAAAACAAACAAAAGGAAGTTTTTCTTCATGCAGCGCACAACCTGTGGAACTCCTTGCCAGAGGATGTGGTAAAGGCTAGGACTTTAACAGTGTTCAAAAAAGAGCTAGATAGATTCATGGAGGTTATCAATGGCTATTAGCCAGGATGGGTAGGAATCGTGTCCCTAGCCTTTGTTTGGCTACGTCTAGACTACATCTCTCTGTCGGCAGAGGGATGTAAATGAAGCACTTCGAAAGTGCAAATGAAGGGGAGGTTTTTGAAAGCTTCCTGTTTTTGAAAGAACCGCGTCTAGACTGCGGTTTCAATTTTGAAATAGCGCTTTTTCGAAAGAGCACCATTACGTGATTATGAAAATGAAGCACGGGATTGTTAGATCCCCGCTTCATTTGCACTTTCAAAGTGCTTCCTTTATATCCATCTGCCGACAGAGGGGTATAGTCTAGACACACTCTTCCTCTGCAAGTGGGAGATGGGAGGGATCAGGTGAGGATTCTCTGTTGTGATCCCTCCCTCTGGGGCATCTGGCATTGGCAACTGTCGGCAGAGAGGATCCTTTGGTCTGATCCAGTCTGCCCCTTCTTATGTTCTTATGCAGAAGGGCACAAGTTTTGAAATCCCTGTTTCTCCTAGGTGCTGTATAAATACCCGTAATAACCATGCCACATGCTGCATAATCTGTCTTCCTATCTTAGGGTTCTGTGGGTCTGAGAAGGAACTTGAGCTTTGCTCTTATAGTTAATTGGTTGTTATCAGAACCTGGAGAACTATTCTCTGTATAATAGTCATCAATTGTGTTGTAGAGCCGCAGTAGGCCAAGTTCTCATTTAACACAAACGGGTATCGTGCCACTGAAATCAAGTTTGCAGGGCTGATTGAGGCTCCCCTGGAGAACCTGCTAGATGTTTGTGGTATCACTCGTTTCTCCAGTGACTTTAGAGAGGGGGAGAACCTTATGAAGTCTGGTGAATGGGTGTTACCTACTCGAACTTTCCTGCCTCTGGAAAAGTCTTCTCCATTGGAGGAAGAGGAGGGTGTGTCATAGAGGAAACACTTCCACTTTCTGTGCCCCATCCACACACATGCCAGACCCTGATGGTCCTCTTCTTCTACTCCATGGTGAGGAGCCCTGGAGTTGTAGAAGCTAAAGGTATGAGAGGGCTCATGGATCATGTTTATTCCTCCGGCTACTGCAGGCTCGCCCACTGGTACACTAGGATGGAAGCTGGAGTAACTGGTTTGGGGGTTGTAAGATGTCACCTCTGTGTCTTATGACGAGCTGCATCTCTCCACATGCAGTGGGACTAGTGGAATTTCCTAGGGCCCTTATGCGCCTGGTCAATGTGCCAATAAAAAAAAATGACGGCACTTGAAAAGAGCAGCAACAAAATAAAAATAAACACCCATGGTCTTTTTTAAGAGCTCCACCACAGTCTTCTCAGCACACCCCAATCTTCCCTCATCTGGCAATATGCATTGAATAGGCTTTGTTAGATTTATGCTGCTCTTTCCAGCCTAGGATAAGTTATTTCTAGGTCCCAATCAGAGGCCTTTTCAAATCGCTCTCCCCCGCCTTCTGCGATTTGGAGAAATTATTGATCACGATTTCCCTTCGTTGTCTCAAATGTGGCATATGAGTCATTCTCCCCACCCCTCTCCCGAAAGCTTTAACACATTAAGGGGAAGAATAAACAAACCTCAGGACTGGGCTGCTTCAGTGCCTTGGTAGCATATTCGCATTGTGCTCCCTTCCAGCAAAAAAACCCAGGATGTGTCTTTTTCTGCCTTTCAGCTGATGATGCGTGTGGAGGGACGTTACGGGGACAGAGTGGAATTATCACCAGTCCTCATTTTCCTTCGGAGTATGGCAATAACGCAGACTGTACGTGGACTATCCTAGCGGAGCCGGGCGATACCATTGCTTTGGTTTTCATGGATTTTCAGTTAGAAGATGGATATGACTTTTTAGAAGTCACTGGAACGGAGGGATCGTCACTCTGGTAAGTGAGTGGTGGCTGTATGACTTTATATGGCTATGTATGATTGCTTATATCTACACATATGTAACTTCAGGTGTGAAATTAAATACTGTGAGATCCAGTGTGTACTTAACGTTGTACCTGAGCAGAAATTTCCCAGGCATTACTTGCCCTCGTTACAGCCTCCATTCGAGATGTTAAAGTACAAACTGCAATGAGAAATCTGTGCATCCGTTTTTATGGATGTAGTTAAGTTTTACAGTGATTGATCTCTGCTTTGAAGCATGCTCTTTCTTAGGCGTGCTGGGGTGTGTAGTTGGCTAACTAGGTTACAAACCTGTGGATGTAGAAGTCTGGAACTTGCTGTTTGCTCTGTTGTCTTCGGGTTATTGCTAAATCTGTTGCTGATGAGTTAACTTTACTGTTAATGACCATGTGGCAAACATGCCAATGTTTGGTTTGCTGTATGTACACACAGCAGGCTGCAGACAGAATTCAAGTATTCCTGTTTTCTTGTCCCATTAAATCTAGCTTGATTCTCCACAAATGTGCAGGTTTTTAAAAAAATGGTGATTTATTTTATAGGTAAGAACAACTTAGTCTGCTGCAGGCATTCCATTTCTTTTGCTTTCTTCCAAATAACAATGAGGTCTCCATGGTCAGGGCTGCAAAAGTACAAATCAGGGTGTGTAGAATAAATTTAACAGCTGGCCTAGGAACTAAGTAGGTCTAACAAAAAGGCTACAGGATACCCCATGTTGACATTAGGAGTGTTAATTTGGATTCAGCAGTTGATGAGGTTAGAAAGTTCTCATTGGAGATTTAATAAGGTTTCACCAATGGTTGAATCACTTGAGGTTTCAGCTGCATTTTAAATTCTCTTGCTGCTTAGCTGAATGGAACATAAAAAAGAGGAGGCAAGTGTGTTCGCTGTATGAAGTCTTGTCTAAACTACAAAGACCTTGCAGGTATAAATATGCTGGCAAAGCCTCCTAGTGGAGACCCAGCATGTACTGACAAAAGGAATTATTTCCAGAGTCTGGTTAAACTGGCTCCCCATACAATGTAAACTGCAAAGGCAAAGGACTTTGTCTGATTTAAGCTACATCTACAGCTGGGGGTGAAGGGGGGGGGGGGTTGAGCATAGCCATGGCAGAGCTGTGCATTGGTTTTTATTTGTTTTGAACACTCTGCGCCAACATACAAAGACAGACCTCGTGAAAACTCCAGGTCCCATCACCACCCACCTCCAATGGAAATTCAGTCCAGAATCTCATTCTGCAGCTGGCTCTGACTTTGGGTGCCGGGTGTTGGGGGAGGCCCACTACAGAAAAGCCCAAGTTGTGCAGAAGTTTGGACTGAGGTCTGAGCTTTGTGGTTCAGGCCCGTCTTGAGCGATAAGAGAATGACCTTTCGCGTCATTTGAAAACAAGACCGAAAAGCTGCTGTCCATATCCAATCAAAATACAATTTGATTTTGTATTCCCCTGCAAGAATGACTGAAAGAGAAATAAGCATCATTATATAGAAGGAAGATCTTCACTGTATTCCTCCCCAGTTTTGGAGAGCATTGGATTAAAAGGTGTGAAATGCTGATGGATCCAGATGGGATTGAACCAGGCACCTTGGGGTTAAAGCCATAAGCTGCTACCGTATGAGCTTTACTCGCCCTCTTAGTGGTCTCAGTGCCTCTGGGTTACATGTTTAAGAAGTGGGAACATTAAATGGTGAGGTTTGTCATAGCCCTGTGCAAATGGAACCCACCCGCCTCCTGAGTGTGGTGCCCGTCCCAACTAGTGGCACTGAGACCACTTCCAGAGAGAAGAATTGAGTCTGCTGCACAGCCTTAGCTGAGAGCCAGCTGGCTTTTATCTTGTTCAGTAGAGGCTCATGCACTAAGCTCCGGAGGTTCTAGGTTCAATTCTGCCTGCAGAGGAATGGGGTGTGCTAGCTATATACAGAGGCAGAGGAGCTGGAACAATTCATATAGGCTGTGTCTACACTGGGCCACTTATTCCGGAAAAGCAGCCGCTTTTCCGGAATAAGCTGCGAGCTGTCTACACTGGCCCCTTGAATTTCCGGAAAAGCAGTGACGATTTACTGTAAGAAATCAGTTGCTTTTCCAGAAAAACTATGCTGCTCCCGCTCGGGCAAAAGTCCTTTTTCCGGAAAACTGTTCCAGAAAAGGGCCAGTGTAGACATCACAGTAGTCTTTTCCGCATAAAAGCCCCGATCGCGAAAATGACGATCGGGGCTTTTTTCCAGAAAAGCGCATCTACATTGGCCACGGACGCTTTTCCGGAAAAAGGGCTTTTCCGGAAAAGCATCCTGCCAATGTAGACGCTCTTTTTCCGGAAATACTTATAACGGAAAACTGTTCCGTTTTAAGCATTTCCGGAAAAAGGTGCCAGTGTAGACACAGCCATAGTGTTTGGGGGGCAGGCCTCTGAGGACTATTCAGCCATACTGTATGTGATGGAAACCACTTCAGGGGAGGGGGGCTGCACCCTCCCTCCCCAGCCACTCCCCTAGTTCCAGCACCTTTGTACAGAGATTTGGTTCACTAGTGACTTGAGGTTTTCTCATTGGGTTCTCTTGGCGATAAAGCAGTTAGCTCAATAACCCCGTGCTTGCTTAGGCATCATACTTCTCTACTTGTCAAGGCCCAAATGGGCAGCCCAGTGTGCAAGCGCTGCCCCCCAAGTCTCATTCAGGAGACTTAACATGCTGTGGGCCTCATCTCTTTAGTGCAGCTGATGCTTCCTGCATCCACAGATTCATGAGTGTTATTTTGGAGGTGCCGCGATATATGCACGCACCATCTGAAGGAGGGGGCCAATCAGGGCATGTGGGCACCCCTCTTACCACTTCCCGTTTGTTTGTGACTAAAATTCGCTCATCGCCACAGGGTAGCATGGCCTAGTGGCCCAAGCCTATATAGTGACCCTTACTTGTGGGGCAGTGTGGCCTAATGGCTAGCACCAGAGGGACTGCCAATGAGCTGGGGGAGCCCCAGTAGGGGGGCCTTCGCCCACCTGACTCCATCTGCCTTCTGTCTAGGGCCCTGGCAGTGGTGGAGTGCTCAGCAGAAAATCCCACCAAAACATGCCGAGCGCATTCGGGTGGGAAATATCACTCTCGCATCCTCCCTGGGTCCCTTCCTAATGTCCCTGGCGGTGGGGCGACCCATGAGGTTTCATTGTCTTCAGTCTCCCTGACACAAATCACTCCCCAAAGCTCTTCCAGTCTTGGAGGTTCATTCCAGCCTCCAGGGTCTCCAGCTGTCACAGGTCCTCCCTCTTCGGCTTCCAGCCCAGACTGAGCTTATTTCCTCATTCTTATCCTAGCCCTGCACTTGGAGCAGGCCCAGTATGTCAGGAGGGTGGAGGGTGACGACTTCCTCTGCCCGCAATGTATTAACCCCTTCTGGCCGAGTCCTCCCTGTCAAAGGAGGAAAATCCTTTCTCAACAGGAAAAATGTGTGTTGGGGGACATGCCAAATACGTGTGAAATGGAGGTAACTTGGATACTATAACGAGTGGAGTGCCTGGAGATGAAGGGCAACAGAAAGGTTCTTCCACAGTCTGTGGAGTAATCTTGGAAACTGGAAATGGCAACAGGGTAGAGAATTCTTAGCCTGTGCCAAGTGGAAGGAGCAGAGGAGAGAGTCTGTTCCATAGCGGTAAAACATTCGTGCAGGGCCATCATTTTGTGCCCCTGAACGAAAGGCGGGTGGATTGACAGAGACAGAAAGCATAAGGGTACCCAAGGGCTGGAAACAGTGTTTCAATGAGAGGTTACTGTGCCGGTTCTTAATGACAAAGCCAACTAGATTCCCAAAGAAGGTGCAGTAAGTATCATTGCAGTTGCTATAGGGAAGAATGGTGAAGGGAGCATCAATGTAATATAGAAAGGGTCAGACATCAATGTAATATAGAAAGGCTCTATCAGTCATTCCCAGCCTTCTTTTTCACACCGCCGAGTCCTTTCAGGCAATCACGTGCTCAGTGCCTGGTGGGGATGTCAGCAGATAACCGGTAGGCATCACACGTACTGGGTGATGCATATCGGGGACCAGTTAACCAATGGTCAGCCTGGGCTGGAGCAACCCCTCTCAGACATGGGTTGGGAGCTGCTCCAGCCTAGCCAGGCCCACCATGCTGTGGGCTGGAAGCACTCCAGCCTGCCTGGGCCCACTGCACCGCACTCCACCGTGGGTGGTCCCGTCCAGCTGGATTGGAGCAGCACTGTGGGTTGGGGGCTCTCCAGCCCAGCTAGGTCCACCATGCCACGCTGTGGGTGGGAGACCATTACAGCTCAGCCAGGCTGGAGTGGCCTTCCCCCTGCCTATGTGACCCCATTCAAGTGGTTAACCAGTTAAATGTTCCATTTAACTGGTTAACTAATTCAACGACATTTTACATCCCTACTGCCCGGTAGATTCATGCACTGCTTTCCGCTCATTCAGCAAGGAATTAAAACCTCCAGCTACTGAGTGATTGAGACAACTGTTCTTTGGGTCCCCACCCCATTTCAGGTAGGGGAAGAATTAAAGATCTAACATAATTAAAATATCTCCTGGGTATACCAGATACCGGATTATATTGTGATGATTTACAAGGATTCTGACACTGCTACAATACTGTTGAAGAAGAATTCCGTGTAAGCTCAAAATCTTGTCTTTTCCATCAACAGAAGTTGGTGCAATAAAAGATCTTACCTTACCCACCGTATCTCACTAACATTTATTTCTGTAATTTATACTTGCCTGGCAAATATGGGGGAATAAGATTAATATGAGGTAGCTGCCATTTCCTATGTACCAGTTGTTTACTGTTCCCGAAGACACCTTGGAAAATTAGATGTAGCTGTTTTATGAGCAAAATGATTTTATTAGCATACATTAATATTTTAGGGCGCTGTTACTTCTTAGCTATGCAGCTCTTCAGGAAGGATCGGTAGGCTGTGTGATACAGGAGGTCTGGAAGTTGTCAGATGGACTCTGAAGACATTTTTCAGCTTGTGGGTGTTGCTTCCTGAAAGTAAAACCTACATTAAAACTGAATGATAAAATAATGCATTTGTAATCAACAAGTACAAATTTGCAAAGCCCCTAGGTCAGTTAGGCTTACAGGATTTTTAAAACAGGACTTGAGTGCTTTCAAAAATGTTACCCCAGCATTTACTTCCTAAAGGGTGAAATTCACCCCCATGCAGAAGGCCCATTGGGGTGCCATTGGGGTCTGCTTTAGCTCAAAGACCAACACAATTAGCTATGCCCAGTGGATTGGTCACTGCAGTAGCACAGGCTAGACACACCGAATGAGTGAGTTCAATCACCCATCTTGCACAGGTGTGAATTTCACTCTCATGAGTTTGTAGCAAGGTGTGTTTTCCAGGGTGCATTCTTCACCCTGCCTCTAATGTGCAACATGCAAAGGCAAGATATATAGGCTCCAGCCAAGTCAAAAGATCCAGTTTGGTATTCTCAAGAAGCAAACTCGTCAGTTCCATATGCAGAATTACAGCATCCTTTTTAAATTTCCCTTTTCAAAGCTTGGCTGTCGCTATCCTGAGCCTGGTAATTAAATTCAGATGACTCATTTTTTCCAATTTTTAAATAATTTTTGCCTGTGGGGAAGAACTGGAGCTCATATCTACTCTTTAAATATGCTGATATGATTCAGCTTGAAAATATTGCTAGCAACCCATTCTGTTCCCTTTTTTTTTAATTTGCTTTATGAAAACCAAGTTTTAATTATTGGTAATGTGGCAGATAAACTCATGGCCAAATAAACCATTATATCTAAGTACCTCACAATGACAATATTTCATTTAATAAGTATTATAAACTGGTTTAATCAAGTCCAGAAAGGCATACAAATAAACAAAATCCAATCTAGCCCATTCTCCCAGAGAATCTCTCATGTCTGGTTCAAGCTACAGAATATTATAATACAAATATTTATGAGAGCACCAAACCATGGGAACTATGAGAGTTGGGTTGGAGCCGGTGCCGTGATAGCTGCTCTTTTTTCAAGCATCGATTCAACTTCATATCTTGAGCCAAATTCTGCATCACGCAGGCATTGATAGGAAGAGAACAAATGGGCTAAACCATTGTACCAGTCAGTGAGTTTGCCTCTTTGCAGGACAGCCTGTCCTACCAGTTGCACCATGTTGAGATTCTGCCAAAGAGTGCGGGAGAGAGTGAATATAAGTTACTCAAGGGCTTCTGTGCAAGTCCACCAACTGAAATATCTAGAGTAGTAGCTGAATTGGCTCATTTTTTGCAATGTCTTTGCCAATCCCATTTGTGTCATAGCCCTGCTGAGCTTTCACATGGCCCGGCCTTCTGCTTCCATTTCCCCGTGCTGACCAAGTCCCCAGGGTCCCCTCTGTTAGCTTATGCCATAATGTACCCTTCCGTCAGGGCAAAGGGAAGGATGTATACAGTATGTCTCAGGAACCTTCTGTAGCTCCCCTAGCAGCCAGGTCCTTCCTGCTCTTCCCTAGAGCTACTGGGCTGGCTAGACAGACTTTTGGTTGGCCCCAGTATGGGCCATGCTCCTGTTCACTGAAAGTGACAGGTTCAAATCCCAATAGCACCCCAAGGTGGGGGACAGCAATTTTATTTGTTGCGCCAGTTTTTTTCTCTCCCATTGCAGTATTGTGTGGATAGGTGATGTGTTTACCTGGGAAATCTCAGCTTTGCAATGATAGCTGAGACATGGGAATAAGGCTGGACTTGATTATGTTTGTAAATGGCCGACTGTGATAGGGTGTCTGCCCCGTACTGGCCCTACCAAGGGTTAAATCCAGCCCTGGAAGAGAGCAGGGGCTGTGACAGGCAGCCAGGAATTTGGGCCCCTCTGGGGCTGTATGAACAGGTGCACCTGGGGAGGCAAAAGCAGGAGGGACCTGGTTGCCAGGGGAGCTACAGAGGGTTCCTGAGATGGAGCAGGGCTGGGGAAAAGGAGGCAGAGCTGGGAGCTTGGGCCATATCCCACTCCCAAGCTACAAGGCATGAGACAAGGCCTGAGGGGACTAGGGCTGCAAGGTGGCAGCCGGAGCAGAAGAAGGTAGCAGGTTCACACTCTGTTACCAGTGATGAGTGGTTGTTTCAGACTACACTTGCCCCTGAGTTGGGGCTAGATGACGGCTGGCAGTGGGGTCACTGAGGCAAGGTGGGTATAGGGGATTTGCAGTTCCCTAGGACCCCAGAGTTCCCAGGAGCTGCCACAGAGCAGTATCATGAAGGAAGAGCACTGTAGGCTGGAAGGAGGACACGGGCCTGCAGATTATGGAGGGTGAGACACCAGTCAACAGGGGGCGCTCTGATGCTGAAGAAGTAATTCCCAGAGTGACCAGCAGGAGGTGTTGTGGTGGCGAGTCACGGCCCCGTTACACCCACCAAAGTCAGGAAATCAAACATGCAGGACGGATAAGAAGCTACAAGTTCTCCAGGTACCTATAGATCTGTCCGAGCATGAGGCAGACAGCTGCACTGAATGCTGAAACTTCACTGTCTAGCGCAACCAATTCCTTCATTCAACACTTGATTTAGGGTACGGCTATACTACAGGCTTTTGTTGACAGATACTGTCGACAAAGCTTCTATTGACAAAGAGCATCTAGACTGCATCCAGTTCTGTCAACAAAGCAAGTTGCTTTGTTGACATGAGAGTGTAAACACAAAGGACAGTGTAGATGCAAGAATGCCTTCTGTCCACAAAAGGTGTTATTCCTCGTAGAATGAGGTTTGCCACCATTGACAAAACTGCTGAGTTCTGTCGACATTATGTCAACAGAACTTGGTGGTAGTATAGACGCAGGTATAGTTTTGTCGACAAAACCCTGTAGTCTAGACACACCCTTAGTGATCAAAACAGCCACGTCTCCTCCACCGTGGGCTGACCTTGACATATTCCGCTACCCACTGGAGAATCCAGTCCCTGGTTTCATTTTGTTCATGACCTCGGTCACACATGAGTCCTGCTGCAAATCTGGAATGTCAGGATATGGTTCCAACCCTTCCTATGTCAAATGGTGCAGTACAGGTTCAGAAGCTATTTGAGTCATTTAATGAAATAACACGTTTGCAGCTCTTTTAACTGCTATCACAGTTTTAGCTGTGGGTTCTGGGACACGGACTTCCTTGAAAGGTGAGAAATAGAATTCAAATGAGTGCAGAAAAGAGGAGAATTAGATTAGAAATGACAGAGCTGTTTTCTCACACTTTCGGTAGAAAATGTCTACAGTCACCTTGATTCTTCTCAACATGGTCCTGATGAACTGGCTGCCCCAGTCACAATCTGTCTACTGGAAATGGGAACCTGATTTTCTGTGTGTGTGTGTGGGTGAGGGAGAGGGAGAGGGAGAGATCCATCAATCACTTTCAGAACATTTTCCACCTTGTAATTGGCAGTGGAACCCAGAGTGATTAAATCAATGCAAAGAAGCATTATGAGCCTTAATTACTGGGAACAGCTTTGACCCTAATGTAATGGGAGCCTGGGCGTAAGCTTTCATTGATCATGTCCCGTTCTCCTAAGCATCTGGCTAGGGCTGACTGAATCCCTTAGCTGATATTTTCATGACTGCCCATTGATTCTGAAAGTGCCCATTTCTGGGGACCAACCATGAGGTGCTAAGTATGCTCCACACCATTCATGATCACTGAGAGCGTGAGGTGTCCTGGTTCTATTAAATTGGCCTCTAGGTGTCTCGTGATCCAAATGCTGAGAGCCGTTAACCACTGGACCGATATACGAACTTTTGTGATGGATTTTCTATCAATGACCGGAACAGAACAGAGGGATCCTCACTTTGGTAAGTGAATGGCTGCATATCTTTATATGACTGTATGTTTACTTATAGATTGCACACATGTAACTTCAAAGCACCCAAAATACAAAGGCTACATCTGGAAAGACCGGGACTGTCTACCGAAGATCCAAGGAACGTGTTTGCACTTTTTTTTTTTTGCAGAAGAGCAAACACGCTCTTTCGGGGAGCCTTGTATACCTCATTTCACAAGGCATAAGGGTTCCGCCGAATTAGGAGGCTTTTCCACCAGTTGGCCCCGTCTAGACTGGGCCAAGTGGCAGAAAAGCCTCTTCCAGAAAAGCTATCGGAAAAAAGCTACACAAATTGTGGTGCACAATTTGCTGAGCTTTTTCCGATAAAGTCCCGTAGTCTACACTTAGCCCCTGACCCTTAATGGTGAAGGCCATCACTCCACTTAACTTGGATTCATTGCCCCTCCCCTCTCCTCTTTTTGTCCCAAACCAAAGCCCTGGTTGGGGATTTGGACAGGAATGTCATAAGACGATACAAAGCTGTTCTCACAAGATTTATTGTCCAGGTTTGGAGATTCAAGCTGATTAGGAGATTCAAGCAGATTAGTAGGACAAGATTTTGTAGATGCTTTATTTATTTTTCCCTCTTGAATTATGTTCCTCTTTCAGGGTAGTCTCATGCTTAACTTCCATCTGAGCTGTCTTTGCTTTCTTCCCTGCCCCAAAAGGGAGAGCCACAGGAGACTATAGCACATCCAGTATCTATTAAACAAGAACCAAACTGTCTGGTCTGTGCCATACTTGCTTACGGTGTATATCTATGGGAGATGCTTTGAGAGGAAGCTCCATTTCTCTTAAGGAGAATATCATTTAGCTCAGGCCTTGTCTTCACTTACCGGGAGGTCGATGCTGAGGAAATTGATCTCCCAGGGTTTGATTTAGTGGGTCTAGTAAGGATGCACTAAATAGACCATTGATTGTGCTCCTGTCGACTCCGGTACCCCATCGGTCACAAGGAGGAAAGGATGTTGATGGGTTGTTTCTCCTGTTGACCCCCAGTAGTGGGGACACCACAGGGAGTCAAACTAAGATATGTAAATTCCAGCTATGCTATTCCCTTAGCTGGAATTGCATATCTTACTTTGACTTTGCCCCCAGGGTAGACCTGGCCTCAGTTGGCTAACATGACTCATAAGGGCCTAGGAAGGATGGCCCCGTGGCTAAGAACTAGACTAGCATTTTATATTCTCTGATTTGCTGCAGACTTTGTGTGCGCCTTTGGACATATTACTTAAGTTTGCTGCCTCTGTCCCCCATCTGTCAAATGGAGATAATACTTCTCCGCCCCTCCCCCCCGCCCCTCTTTTCTCTGTGTTGTCCGCTTAGATTGTAATTTATGGGTCAGGGACTGGATCACAGAATCATAGAACACTAGAATGGGAAGGGTCATTGAGTCCAGTCCACTGCCCTCACGGCAGGACTATGCACCATCTAGATCATCCCTAATGGATGTTTATCTAACCTGATTTTAAATATCTCCAGTGATGGAAATTCCACAACCTTCCTAGGCAGTGTATTGCAGTGGTTAATCACCCCGATAGGAAGTTTTTCCTAATGTTCAATCTAAACCTCCCTTGCTGCAATTTAAGTCCATTGCTTCTTATCCTATTATCAGAGGTCAAAGAGAACAATTTTTCTTTTTCCTTTTAATGCTCTTTTAGGTACTTGAAAGCTGCTATCATGTCCCCTCTCTGTCTTCTCTTTTCCAAACTAAACAAGCACAGTTCTTTCAGTCTTCCCTCATAGCTCATGTTCTCTAGATCTTTAATCATTTTTGTTGCTCTTCTGTGGACCTTCTCCAGTTTGTCTACATCTTTCCTGAAATGTGGTGCCCAGAACTGGACACAATACTACAGTTAAGGCCTAATCAGCACAGAGTAGAGTGAAAGAATGACGACTTGTCTACATGTCTGGCACAATGAGGCCTCTGTGTACCACTTCAATACAGCTAATCAGGAAGAATGATGAGGAAACCCATGGATTAATACAAGTTTGCAAAAGGTTGCATCAGTTTTACTCTGTTTTAGCTGTTGTTAAGGATGGAATTGGAGCCGATAATCTTCTGGGAGGGTCTTGCAAATGAACGATGACTCTTGTTGAGTTCTAACACTAAACTAACTCTAATTAATTTTTAAGAAAAGTGCTTGGACTGTCTAAATATCTTGAGGAGGTGATGAGTACTTTAAAGATTTACCACACTGCCTTTCCCTGCAGCAACGACAACAAAAGTTGTCTATAGGTAGAAAACATGAAGGGGAATGCATTTGAATCAGGCTGTGTTTTGACTGGGTGAAGAATTAAATCCAAACTGTGACAAAGTATAAACAGACACTGGAAATGGTAACACACATAAACTTGTAGGGGAATATTTTAACTGGCCTTGTCACTCAGTCATGGATTTAAAAGTGGCCATTCTTCTACGAAAGAATTTTACCAGCCAATTACAGAGAGAGACTGCAGAACCGGAATTCATCTACAGATATGACACTGTTACCCTGGGCTTGAATGAAGACTTTAACTGGTTGGCACATTATAAAGTCAATTTCTCCTGCCATTAACATCTGCATTTCCACATCAAGAGCTATTTATGGGGCACATCAGCCCACTTAATTAACAATTGATGGGCACTACTTCTGCTGTTGTACATATATCTCTTGGTTTCTGTTATTTCCACTCCAATTCATCTGATGAAGTGGGTTTTGCCCCCAAAAGCTCATGATTCGATATATTTTGGTGGTCTCTCAGGTGCCACAGGAACACTCATTCTGTTTAAATGACAAAGTATTTGGGGAAGGGACTGTCTTTGTTTTTGTGTTTGTACTATGCCTAGCACAAAGGAGTGCTGATCCATGAATAGGGTTCCTAAGTACGATTGTAATAGGAATAACTAATTATATCAACATAATGTGTATTGTCCAGTGTATGATAATACAAGCATCCTCTCTGTCCCTCCTTCATAGCTTTGCAAGAAGCCCATTTAGCAATGACGGAGGACCTGTAGCAGGACAGTTACCCTGTGGTGGGAAAAATACAGTAGCCCAACAGTGTGGCATTTCATTTCATAAAGGGGACCTACACAAAAATGAGTAGGTTAATTAGAGAAATTAAAAGATACAAGGTGAAAAATAAAATCCCTGCAGTCTTCATGGGAATTTTTCAATGACACATAATAGAGGCTCAACTTAAATGTATACCCCAAATTAAAACACACACACACACACACACACACACACACTATAAGAGAACCAAAAAAGTGCCACTGTAGCTTAACAACCAAGTAAATAAGCAGTAAGAGATAAAAAGACATCCTTTAAAAAGTGGAAGTTAAATCCTAGAGAAGAACATAAAAAGAAGCATAAACTCTTTCAAGTGAAGTACAAACATATAATTAGGAAGGCCAAAAAGGAATCTGTAGAGCAGCTAGCCAAAAATTCGAAACGTAATAAAAAAAGTGTTTTAAAGACTATCAGAAGCAGGAAGCCTGATAAACAACCACTGGACAATTGAGATGCTAAAGAAGCACTCAAAGACAATAAGGTCATTGTGGAGAAACAAAATGAATTCTTTGCATCTGTCTTTATGGCTGAGGATGTTAGACTCCCAAATCTGAGCCATTCTTTTTAGGTGACAAATCTGAGGAAGTGTCCTAAATTGAGGCGTCATTAGAGGAGATTTTGGAATGAATTAATAAGCTAAACAGTAATAAGTCACCAGGATCTCATGGTATTCACCCAAGAATTCTGAAAGTACTCAAATGTGCAATTTGAGGAAACTACTAACCGTGGTTTGTAACCTATCCTTTAAATTATCTTCTGTACCCAATGACTGGAAGACAGTTAATGTGACACCAGTTTTCAAAAAGAGCTCTAGAAGTGTTCCTGGCAATTACAGACTGGTAAGTCTAATGTCAGTACTGGGCAAATTAGTTGAAACTATAGTAAAGAATAAAATTATCAGACACATACATGAGCATAATTTATTGGGGAAAAATCAACATGGTTTCTGTAAAGGGAAATCATGCCCTACTAATCTACTAAAGTTCTTTGAGGGGGTCAACAAGCACGTGGAAAGGGGGGATCCCATGGATACAGTGTACTTAGATTTCCAGAAAGCCTTTGACAGTGTCCTTCACCAAAGGCTCTTAAGCAAAGTAGACTGTCACGGGGTAAGAGGGAAGGTCTTCTCATTAGTTGATAACTGGTTAAGAGATAGGAAACAAAGGGTAGGAATAAATGTTCAGTTTTCAGAATGAACAGAGGTTACTAGTGGTATCCCATGGGGTCTGAATTGGGACCAGTCCTATTCAACATATAAATGATCTGGAGAAAGGGGTAAACAGTGACAAATTTGTAAATGATACTAAACTGTTCAAGATAGTTAAGACCAAAGCAGCTGGTGAAGAGCTTCAGAAGGATCTCCTGAAACAAGGTGACGGGGCAACAAAATAGCAAAAGCATTTTCATTGATACATGCAGAGTAATGCAAATTAGAAGACATAACCCCAATTATATATAAAAAATGATGGATTCCAATTTAGCTATTACCACTTAGGAGAGAGAGATCTTGGAGTCATTATGGATAGTTCTCTGAAAACATCCATTCAACATGCAGCAGCGGTCAAAAAAGCCAACAGAATATTAGGAATAATTTAAAAAAGGATAGAGAATAAGTGCCTCTCTATAAATCCATGGTAATTCCTCATCTTGAATACTGTGTACAGACGTGGTCAACTCATCTTAAAAAAACCAAAAACACCTTGGCCTTGTAAAAAGTTCAGAAAAAGGCAACAAAAATGATGAGGGGTTTGGAGCGGCTGCTATATGAGGAGAGACATTTTAGCTTAGAAAAGAGAAGACTAAGGGGATATGATAGAGGTCTATAAAATCAGGACTGATGTGGAGAAGGTAGATAAGAAAAAATTATGTACTTGCTCCCATAAAACAAGAACTAGGGGTCACCAAATGAAATTAATGGGCAGTAGATTTAAAACAAACACACAAAACATAATCAGCCTGTGTAACTCCTTCCAGCGGATGTTGTGAAGACTAGGACTTTAACAGGATTCAAAAAAGAGCGCGATAAATTCATGGAGGATACCTATTAGCCAGGATGGGTACGAATGGTATCCGCAGCCTCAGTTTGTCAGAAGATGGGAATGGGGGACAGGGGAGGGTTCACCTGATAATCATCTGTTCTGTTCATTCCGTCTGGGCCACCTGGTATTGGCCACTGTTATTGCCAAATTGTATCCTGAGTCTAAATTCTAACGTAGATTTCCCTAGAACCTAATGGCTGGTCACTGAGTAACAATTCATTTCAATGATGAAGCTTTATTCCCTCCTTCCAAAATGAATGAGTGTTTTTCATTTTGTTTGACTGCAGCAGGCAGTCTGGAATGCTTGGATGTTCATTCAGTATTTCTTAATTGATTATGTCCCTCTTACTGATCTAATCTTCTGCTGAGAATTACTTGAGATGAAAGTTTTGAAATGTCATTATGAAAGAAAAACTCCTTTTTAAAACTACATTAGGGAACTGGCCTTCCTAGATCATGGGAACTCAGGAAGGCAGGAAAGTGCTATAAGACAGATTGAAATTCAGCTGGAGCGAGCTGTCCTTAACTATCCCCCTATTGCAGCAAAAATGCCGTATGTTCTTATCGAGTGGAATTTTTCCTCGTATAGACGAGCAGCAAAACACTTAGGTAATACTTAAGTCCCACATGAGAACTCAAAATAGGATGCAAGTCGTGCATAGCCCTCAGTTAGTTTTCGGTTCAGTGTAAATTTAATTATAAGCAGTTAAGTTTTGGTCCCATATGAAAATCAGAACCTCCGATAGCACAGCATCTGTTAGTGCCAGGCTGGGGAATTGCAGAAGGCTGACTCACAAGCATGTCAGGCGGACTAGTGGAGTTCTTTTTAGGGCTTGAGAAACAGATTCCCCATGCCCTTAAATCAAGAAGTCCAGCGTTCAGACCTCACGAGAGCAAAGTAATAAACAGACCTGCTGACATGATTGTAATGAAACCCCTTTGGTGGTTTCCAGATAGTTTGAATATTTCAGTTAGCGATGTAAAGGGGTAACTGGTTAATGCTTAGGGCATGTCTCCACTAGGAAACTATTTTGAAATAACTAAAATCAATTTAATAACTCCCAAAATAATAAAATTGAAATAGCGTATCCATGCTATGGGGAAGCCTTGAAATTAGTCCGAGGCAGGCTCCGTAAATGTGGACGTACTACCTCGATTTAGAGCCCCAAGAAGTACTAGGGTGTAATTACTCTGAATTACTCTGGGGAGAAGTTATTTCAAAATAGCAGCACCACACGCGGTAGGAGAACCAAAAGAGTGCAAATTGTGAAATTAGCGTTTTTCGCCAACAAAAGCAGGAGTATAGATTTTGAAATAAATGGCTCTTTATTTAGAAATTACAGACTTAGTAGTGTGGATGCCCTGCTTATTAATTTGGCCTAAGGGCAGTTATTTCAAAACTTGCAATTAGCCCGCCATAAGACGGGATTTTCAGGTCTCTCCTCCACATTGGTCTTCTCTCCTGAGCCTCCGGTCTCTCGCTCCATCTCTCTCTCTCTCCTCCTCCTCCTACTGCCTCCCCCTCTCTCAGCTCTCCTCTGCCTTCTGCCTCTCTCTCCGTCTCTCCCTTTCTCTTCTCCTCCTCCTCCTGCCTCTCACTCTCTCTTAGCTCTCCTCTGTCTCCGTTGGTGATGCATGCTCATCCAGGCCCCGCCCCTGGGCATGTATGTCACTGCCCCGCCCCCCCTTCGCCTCCCGCCATGGTGCTCGGTTGACCTGTGCGCCGCTCAGCAAACGGCCTCTCTCTTTCTTCTCCTCCTACTGCCTCACCCTCTCTCTCTCTGAGCTCTCATCTGCCTCCTGCTTCTCTCTCCATTTCTCTCTCTTTCTTTTCTCCCCCTCCCGCCTCTCACTCTGTGTTTCTCTTCTCCTCCTCCTACTGCGTCTCTTTCCTTCTCTCTCTCGCTGTCGTTCGCCTCCTCCGTTCTCCTCTCGGTCGCCTCCGCATCCTCTGTGTCTGCTCCACTTTCCTCCTTTTGAATCCGGCGCCCTTTCCTTATGTCAGAAACGCACGCTTGTCCAGGCCCCGCCCCCTGGCTGTTCCCTCTGGGCGGCGCTGTTGCCTCCTACCGTGGCACTCGGCTGACTTCTGCACCACTCAACCGGGCTGCTGCGCGGGAGCAAGTGGCGCAAGCGGCTGTTTGGGGTCCACGCTCCCCGTGCAGCACTTGCTCCCACGCGGCGGCCCGGCTGAGCGACGCAGAAGTCAGCCGAGTGCCACGGCAGGAGGCAACAGCGCCGCCCAGAGGGAACAGCCAGCATTTCAGCATTACAGACTCACAGACACTGGGCTACTATATATATATGATAAAGCCCTAGTGTAGACCTGGGCCTACGGTATCTGGTTTATTGGCGCCTGGTTGGAGCAAGCCCCTGCTCCAGCGACAACTCATCCCAGTGTAGGGTTGCCAGGTGTCCGGTATTGAACCGGACAGTTCAGTATTTTTGCCTCCTGTCTGGTAAAAAAAATTCAGAAAATACCGGACACCTAAAATGTCCAATACTTTCTGATTATTTTACCAGCCAGGAGGCGAAAATCCAGGGCTGTCCGTCTCAATATGGAGGCAGTCTGGCAACCCTAGTGCTTACTGGGTTCTGCAGGGGAGCTGTCTGGCCCTGCGCAGGGAGGTAAGATGGCGGGTGTCCGCTGGCAGCGTGTTAGGGCCAAAAAGCCTCACCACTCATTTCTTAAAGGGGCCACACAATGTTGTGGGGTTTTTTTTCCGGTATTTTTTCTGAAACCATCTAGCAACCCTACCCCAGCGTGACGCGATGGGCTAGTTAACTGGCTAAACATCTAGTTTAAAAGATTTACATTTTAAACAGGATTTTACATCCCTATTTTCAATTGACATTTTTAATCAAACATAATACATGTGGATTGCAATAGTAATACATACGCTATGATTTTAAAATGCTCAGCCAGCAATTGTTTAATGTAGCTGCTCTTGGCCATTTGGAAGATGACTATAGTATTTAAAAGTGTGTTATGTTTTAATTGATTTTTTTATATTATTAGCTGATCATCATTAAACATTTATATCAAGCAAAAGTTCCTTGAATGATAAATTTTTACAACTGTTCTCTCCCTGGAATATGAATCTGTCCCAATTGCTGTAGATAATTATTATTTTACAGCCAAATGTTATCCTCTCTAATGATTACAAACTGCTTTGGATTTTAGTGCTTAAAGTTCGTATAGTTAGGTGAATGGAACAAGAATGTCCGCTTTCAGATTAGGGATGTAATAGTATAGTCAATTAACTGATTAACAAATAAGTAAAGGCTTATCGGTTAATTTTATAGACTACATGCACTCTACCCCCCACTCCTCCCGCCGCCAGTAATTTTTTTAGCAGGCTGGCCAGCAGCCTGGCTCAGTCCTGGCTTGTGACCGGTCTGAGACCTACCCCTGCTGTAGCTCTCCATTAAACGTGTATTAAGAGCTAGGTGGGCAGGCAGCCTGGCTCTATTCTGGCTCACGCCAGGTCTGGGAGCTCAGACTCCCCCCTGTCCTGAACAGGAACTGCTGCCACGCCGTGCTGCTGCCTCTGTATCAGAGACAGCAGCACAGGATGACAGGCAGCTGGTCCACAAGCAGAGCTGGATTTTAAACTGGCTGTCACCTCTGCCCCAGGATACTACCGAATAGTCGAGTAACCAATAAGAATTCATGAGGTTACTCGACTATTCAATTAACATCCCTATTTCAGATTTCAGATGTAAGTGGGAAAAAAGTCTTATATTCTCTTGCAAAGTTAAAAATAAATCTGCCTTTCCTTTGAACTTTTGAGAACAGCTGGGTGTTTGGGGAAAATAATGAGGTCAGTAAACTCAACCGAGAAACCAAACCTGAAAGTGCTGTGGTAAATTGTATTATTTTGTTTAAAAATATCTGTTAATTAGATATTTTATTAACAAATAAATTAATAGTCTCAGAGGGGTAGTTGTGTTAGTCTGCAACTTTAAAAACGAGTCATCCTGTGGCACCTTGGACACTCACCAAAAATATAGTACAATCAAAGCCTCTTGCGCAAAAAGCATCCGCAGAGAATATGCAAATGACAGCATGACAAATGCTAATGAGAGCATCATTAGCATACTCTCTGCCAGAAAAAGTCTGCAGTGTAGACATAGCCCCAGTGTATTTTAATATCGGATTCCTAGCTAGATGCCTGTCATGGCAGAGAGGCTGTAAACCACACAGACCTATCCCTGGGTACCAGTGGCTTATATCTGTCTCCCCGACTTTCCTTGGGATTTGTCCTACCAGCAATGACTTTTATTTGAAAGTTGACAAATGTTCCGGCATGTTGCGCTGCATGCAGGAGTCTGAAGACTTGAGAAGATTAGTGATTGTGCTCTGGGAAAGAACCTATTTCATCATCAGTTGAAACCGAGGTAATGCAGGTGTTACCGTTTCCCCTTTTCTGAGCCGTGAATTAGGTTTCTGCCTTATGAGAGTCAGTTAAATAACAGATACTTTTATCTGTAACACGTGGCTGCTTCCCTGGTCCTATTTTTCTGAGGACTAAGGAAGAATAAAAAGTGTAAGTGCAAAGGCTTTTTTTAATCCACTGCTTAAAATGTCACCGACATCTTCATCAGGATGTGCAAGCAGATTTCCTTCCTCAGCCTGTAAACGTTTCAATTTTTTTTTATAAAAGCTCAGTGATGTTTCATACTGGAGACAAATATTCTGCAGATGTCCTTTTTTGTTTTTGTTTTTTTAGTGGTGATATAGAAGTTGTTTGTTGCATGGCAAATTGATGTCTTCTAGAAGGTTCCCCCCTTTAATCTTAGAATCTGTATTCTGCAGAGATAGAGCGCACCTTTTCTTTAAGGATCTGAGAGCACTTCACAGATATAAAAAATTGGTCAGAAAAAAAAATTCGGGAATGGGGAACATTTTCCGTGATATTTTTTAATTAAGGGGATTCTTCTCCCCCCAGAAGTCCCCACACTCATCTTTTTTGACAGTTACTTTATTTACAACCTCTTTGTGAATTGGGTGAATATTATTATACGTGGATCACAGGTAGGTAAACTGAGGCATGGAGTCAGAGAAGGGCACTTGAGGACTGAATTCCTCCCATCAGGAAGAATAGGAAGATTCCTCAATTTGTGAGAGCAGGTCTGGGGGGAAATTCACTCTGTGCAGAGATCGTGTGCAGCACCCGGGCATCACTTAAGTACCACTTAAGCCCAAATGCACAGGCATCATGCCAATTGTGTTTGCGTGAGGGTGACTTTCACCAGTTAGTGTATCTTTAGGTTGAACTGTAGCAGGCAGGGGTGTTGTCCAAAACACTCAGGAAGACAGACTGGAAATAGAAACATCTGTTTACTCTTATGATTTTCTTCAATCCTGTGATTTTCATTCAGTCTTTTGGGTTGAGGTCTGTGTTGTGATTTTTGGGTCAGTGAAACTGCAGCTCCCTGGAAATCAAGGGAGATTTTTTTTTTCACTGCAGAGGGACTGTCGGGAAGGTTGTCTGAAGTCGAGACTGTCTCTGGGCCTGCCGCCAGCTTTGTAAATGCTAGTAACTTACTTCCCAAGGATGTGTTATCATGTGGTGTTCCCTCTTGCTCTGGCAGGCATGTGTCAGCCTACTGGGTGAGCCAGCCTCTGCAACTTGCCGTGTTGTGCTTTAGCCCTTGTTCTCCAAATTGCAGATTCATGTTGAAATAGGGATTGCAGGTCAGTAGCTATACTCTGCCCAATGGGAGGTAGCTGGCGCAGCTCTTGTACACCAGATCCTGTTTTGTGGCTCTACTTCCACTGCCCCCCTTCCACCATGGAGACGGTGCTGGGGGGAACCAGCTTTTAAGCTGGCACCCCTCCAGCACCGGCTCCTGCTCCTCCCCCCCCCCCCCCCACCTGCTGCCTCAGATATAAAGGTAAAGGGAGGGTGGGAATGCAAGTTGTTGGCTGTTCAACTACTCTTACATCCCAAGTGTCCCATGGGGCTGTGCCACATGCTTAAAATTAAGCATATGCTTAATCTTTGCAGGTTCAGGATATAAGTGATTTGCCCAGGGTCACGTGTGAGACTGATGCATTGCTATAAAACTTAGGAAGAAATATCTCCTCGTCTGCTACTCCTGCTAGAGCAAATGCATTCTAATACAGGTTGAACCTCTCTAGTCTGCCACCCTTGGGATGTGATTGGTGCCGAACGAGAGAATTTTCCAGACCACGGGAGGTCAATATTGTCTAGCATCATGACCAATACTTCCACTGCTTACTGGGTGCTTAGAAGACATGTAAGGGTAAATTAGAGCTAAATAACAGCACAGAACACTGCGAGCCAGGTGTCTGTAAACAAACTGTACCAGACTACAGGAAACTTGGCCACACTCCTGTTAAGTGGACATCCGGCTAACTCAAACCATGCTGGACCAGAGAGTGCCAGACTGGACAGGTTCAACCTTGTAAACTTGCAAATAGCAAATTGAGCTGAAACGAAAATGTGTTGCAGAACGAAAAAAATCCACATTCACCCAGCTAGGTCCATCAGTTTGGGCCAACTTCATTTTGACCTGTGAAGGAAGACTGAAATAATTGAGCTTGTTTAGTTTGGAAAAGAGAAGACGGAGAGGGGACAGGATAGGAGTTTTCAGGTATCTAAATGGGTGTCACAAGGAGGAGGGAGAAAAATTGTTCTCCTTGGCTTCTGAGGATAGAACAAGAAGCAACGGGCTTAAGCTGCAGAAAGGGAGGTTTAGGTTGGACATTAGGAAAAACTTCCTAACTGTCAGGGTGGTTAAGTGCTGGAATAAATTGCCTAGGGAGGTTGTGGAATCCCCATCTCTGGAGATATTTAAGAGGAGGTTAGATAAATGTCTATCAGGGATGGTCTAGACAGTACGGAGTCCTGCCATGAGGGCAGGGGACTAGACTCGATGACCTCTCAAGGTCCTTTCCAGTCCTAGTATTCTATGATTCTCTATGACTCCTTGTTAATATGGGCTCACTTGCCTGGTCCCTCCCCTTATTAGCGTCTAGACTCTGATTTGCTTTTGGTTTTCCAAAGTCGTTGAGCACTTGCAATTCCCAGTGATTTAATCTGGACTGGCGGGTGCCCGGCCCTCCGGAAAGCTCGGCCCTCCAGCCCTGCACAAATCTCTTCCCAACAGCATAGCAGGAAAAGCAAGACAGACGGAGGAGGGAGAGAGAGACTTCTATTACAAATTACAACGAAAGGGCCCCTTGACCTCTCCTGCTTTGTTTCACGCCATAAAACATGATTAGATTTCATATACTGTTTCCTGACTAATCTTATTTTTCCATGCATTAATAGGATTAATTTTATTTGCTGGATGATAGAGGGCATTCCTATGAATATTCAGGCAATTTTTACAGCCTAAAAACATCTCTACTGGCTTACAAGTTAAGCTAATCCTCCTTGAATTGTCTTTCTCATTCTATTTTGTCTCTTTCAATTCACTGTCTTACTCACCTCCCCAGGGCTCAGAGAGCCCCGAGTGGACAATGACCATACGAGGGTAGAGACTGCAGGGCATGGAGAGGTCCCCGCATGCTTTCCAACCAGCAGAAAGAAGCTTTTGGACATGATTGCTTTCTGCCTCTGCCCCCAAAAGAAGAGGGCGAGCTTCCTTCCAAAAATGCAGTTTGCTCGCAGGCTAAAGGGAGGGCTTCTGAACCAGATTGCTCTTGTGTACAGACTTGGTTAAGACAAAGCTTTAGAGGGAAATGGGGCCACAAAGGGAGCCGTAAGTTAGGGTACATCTACACTGCAAGCTTATTTCAGAAAAAGCTATTCCAGAAGATATCTTCCGGAATAGCTTATTTTGAAATAAAGCATCCACTACAGGGAAGCCTCAAAATGAGCCTGAGGCAGGCTCCCCTAATGTGGATGCACTATCTCGATTTAGAGCCCCAGGAGGCACTGGGAAGGAATAACATAGAATGGCCCTGGTGAGGCGCTATTTCAACATAGCAGCAGTGGAGCATCCACACACCCACTTCCAAAAGAGCTTTTTTGGAAGAAGTGTTATTCCTTGTGGAATGAGGTTTAGCAGCGTCAGAAAAAGCTCTACATTATTCCGATTTTCTTTCAAAATAACGTGATTGCTGTGTGGACACTAGTATTGTTTTTCCGGAATAACAGCCGTTATTCCAGAATAACGGTGCAGTGTAGATGCATCCTAAGTGACAAAGGGAAGCCATTCTGGGTAGGACATACCTTGGGCAACATGGGTACTAACCGCTGTGTTTCTGATTTAGGGCAGGGTGGTATTTCAGATCCATTCTGTACAAGCTGATGGAGACCACCACCTTTTTGTATATGTGAGGTCTGATGCTCGGCGTTGTGGTTGGGCATGAGTCTATCCAAGTCTATGGGGCTATACCAGTTTGCACCAGAGAATCCAACCCACCTAGGACCTGGACTTAGGGTTGACAGGGCAGGTACCACAGGATAATCACTGAGTCACTGAAGGTGAGAGAGAGTTCCAAGCCCAGCTCCAGGTTTGGGTAAAAAATTGGTTAATAGGTTCTTTCTTGATTGAGGCTGGTTCATGCCATCTGTGCATAGGACTCCTTGTGATCTTCTCATCTGCCCTGTTACATAACACATGGCACAGAACTTCCTCCAAACAATTCTGTTTTGGGCTAGACCAGATTTCAGCCATTTGATGGTCTATATATTTAATTAATTTTGATGTTTTGTTCCCCCTCTTGGTTCGTTGCAGCTTTTCCTCTCATGAAAGGATAGGAGAATGTTGCTTAACATGTGTTCTGTCCCTGTAGCGTTTCTTCCCATGCATTAGTTGGAAGTCATAACTAATTGATTCAGGTTGGGGCTAATTCGCATTGCTATTGTTGTTTGAATTCATTTTCAATGTCAAATGCTAATGTATAGCATGTACTGTACCACAATTAAGCCCAAGCCCCTCACGCCCCTCTAATTTCCATAGCATGTTCATTCATGAGGGGGAAAAAGAAATTGCATTTACCATGCCTTGCACAGGCTGAAATTATGGAGACGTGCCATTAATTTTCTGGCAGAAATCTCTCAAGTCTCATTTCTTATTCATATACATCTGTCCCATTTGAGCTTTACAAGTGTACGGAAGCCCAGGAGGACGTACCTGCAGAGTGTCAGCAGGAGAGCTTTAAGAACATAAGAACGGCCATACTGGGTCAGACCAAAGGTCCATCTAGCCCTGGCTAATACCAGATGCCCCAGAGGGAGGGACCACAACAGGGAATAATCACGTGATCCCTCTCCTGTCAGCATATCCAGAGAAACTAAGATAGGGACACCATTCCTACCCTTCTTGGCTAATAGTCATTGGTGGATCTAACCTCCATGATTCTATCTAGCATAAATTTAAGGGTGTAGCAGTGGCCGTAGGGTGGTGCTTGGGGATACTGTTGTGAGCACTTTACACAGAAGCCCACGTTGCTTTCCAGCACCCATGTGACTGTGGAAGATAGCGGTCTTTACAGGTGGTGGATCCCTCTGTGGAAAGACAATTACGAACCCTAATGAAGAAGTCTTTGAAGATTCCCAAACAACATTGACGTGGGGGGCAGCCTCCCACTGAAATTTCTTTATATATAAGCGGCAGTTGGGTCAGTGTCCTAAAAAGCAGCAAGTTGGCAGTAGGCTAGCACCTCCAGAGGGGCAGTCTTGTGCTTGGGTTATGAGGCTGCGCTTCAAGTGATGTGGGTGCAGTTACAGGTTTGCTGGGTGGCGGTGAGGCATGTCTCTTAATCTCTCAGTCTCTCTCTTTCCGCTTGTCTGTATGTCAATCGGCGCAGGGGGCTGGACTTGATGACTTCTGGTGGGCCTGTCCAGCCCTGCTTCTCTAGTCTGTGATCTAGCCCGTTAGCACACTCTTTGTCTCGCTTGTCTATTCAGGTTGTAATTCAACGGGATTTGCCTGGCTGGAGGGCATATTAGAAGCCAGAAGTGCTGGAGAGATCAGAGCAAACAATGCCCGTTGGCCTGCACATGCCACTGATCCAGCTATGTGGCTATGCATATACCAGCGATAGGAAAAACAGCCTGGAATCAAATCAGAGCATGTTATTTCTGTTCATTCCCAAACTCCTGAGACAAACTTTTCCCTACTGTAATACCCAGAGAACTATTTTCCCTGCTTGTGTGTTTGCTGGGAGCAGCAAATGCCAAAGTATTAATGGGATTGTGATAGAAGGACATTGAGTTAGGAGACCTGGCACCATCTTCTTGGCTCTATCCACTAACCCGTGTGACACTGTGGGCTCAAGTCATTTAATTTCTTTGTGGTTCTATTTCCCCTGCCCTCGTTTATTTAGTTCGGTAAAGATCTTTGGGAGCAAGGACTGTCACTGTGTTTGCACAGAACCTACTTCAGTGGATTCCTAACGCCAGCTGAGCTTTCTCGGGCTCCAGCCGTAGTATAAATGGTAAAACCAAGAGAATATTCTTACTGTGATTTTACTTAATGTCAATAGAACATTTGGGCATGATACTAACTCTTGCTCTCCCCAGACACTTTGGGAGGGGGTATCTTCCAATGCTCACATTGGCTGCATTTCTTTAATGCTGTTGAGCTATTTTTCCAATTGAAAGTCCTTCCGTATTTGGCCTCCACTTGAAATGGGAAGATGATTTTTAAATATTGGTTTAGGTTCCCAAGGAAGACAGGGTGAGAAATGACTCCTAAATTAAGTAATCTCAAAGAAGCAGTAAGAGAGGGTGAGATGGGCGGACAAAAGAAGAACATTTTGGTGTTAAAAGAACTTAGAGAAACATTAATTAAATGTATCGGATGCAAAGCCGTCTACAGTAGAAGCGGTGAAACAAAGGCGCCGGTTATCGCTGTCATCTCTGCAACAGCAAGGAGAGCGAGAGCGAGAGAGCCATTTTTGAGATCAAGGATTAGAAAGTGGGTTTGGAATCCGTCCATTGTGCTTATTTCGAGATATTTTTAATAGGTTTGTGTTTTCTCTAGCCAGTCTTTTGAAGTTTCACTTGACAAATACGCTGTAAATTAGGTAGGACTTTTGTCCTTGAGTAACAACCTTTCAGCTAAAGTGAAAAATTATTCCTTTGCTGCTGCAGTTGATTTATTCCGGGCCTGAGCCAGTATTTCTTTTAAAAGGAATAAACTCTGCTAACAATCAACCTGTTTGAAGGGCGGGGTTGAACTCCACTTTATGTTGCTGAGTGATAGAAGTCAGCTGTTCATAAGAGAAAAGTCCCGGTCCCATTGAAGGGAGAAGTAAATCACAGAGATTCAAGGAGAGAGGACAGTTTGCCATCTGCGTAGTCTGTATGGAGGCATCCACAAGGTACGACCTAGGTATCCCCCCATGGCAAGAAACCATGGGGAGCCAACAGTCTAAGATGACAAAAAGGTCAAAGAGTGGGCAGAAGAGAACCAGACCCCACAAGAAGTCTTTGTGAGACCCAAGATCTGAACGCCGGTCCATGGCGTCACAGGCCAGTTCCTTCACTACAAAGCATCCTTCCTCTCTTAGTTGAAAGATTATAGAGCTGCCTTACAATTGGACTTCTCTGGCTGTATTTGCTTTCTCCTCTTCCTTTGTTGACCTCGTGTGGTACATGATCGGTTCACGCGTCCTTTCTCTTGACAGTCACATGTCACCTGTTCCCCACTTTCATATCTAGAAGCAGCTTTTCCCCTCCTCATTGGAAATGGGCACTGATGCGAATTGCCAGACTGGCAAAGAAGAAGAAGAAAGATTAAAAAGACTTGGACTTCTCAGTTTTGAAAGGAGGCGACGGGGGGAGGGGAAGGATATGATAGAGGTCTATAAAACCATGACTTGTATGGAGAAAGTGAATAAGGAAAGGTTATTTACTCATTCCTGTAAGAACTAGGGGGTCACCAAATGAAATTAATAGGTAGCAGGTTTAAAACAAAAGGAAGTTTTTCTTCACGCAACACATTGTCAACCCGTGGAACTCCTTGCCAGAGAATTTTGTGAAGACCAGAACTTGAACAGGGCTCAAAAAAGAACTGGATAAATTCATGGAGGTTAGCTCCATCAGTGTTTATTAGCCAGGATGGGTAGAAATGGTGTCCCTAACCTCTGTTTGTCAGAGGCTGGAAATGGATGACAGGAGAGTGGTCACATGATGGTTCCCTGTTTTGTTCATTCCCTCTGGAGCATCTGGCATTAGCCACTGTTGGAAGATAGGACACTGGGCTAGAGGAACCTTTGGTCTGACCCAGTATGGTCGATCTTGTGTTCTAAAAACCCTACATGCGTTGTGGGACTCTGAATCCATTTCTAAGGATCGAGTCTAATCCATTTCTCCATAGTGTGTTGTTCCCAACGTCTCCCATAATTATTTCACCAAACCTTAGGTGAGCAAAGAGTGCTTTGGTAAGGTGGAGGTTCAGGTGTGTTTAACAAAATTCCATCTTATTTTAGTAGGTGGCAAATAGACGCTGATCGGCTTTAGGGATAGGAAGCTTTTCCCACCTCTCCATGGTGCTCACATCCCTCTTGACCAATGTCTATACAGCTCTTATCACGGTACTTAGTAAAAGCTTCAGAGGGGTAGCTGAATTAGTCTGTAACTGAAAAAAACTTAAAAAAACAATGAATAATGTAGCAGCACCTTGAGACTAACAAAACATGTAGATGGTATGATGAGCTTAGGTGGGTACAACCCACTTCTTCAGATGAATGGAGCATTGAAAGTCCAGACCAAGAATAAATAAGGGAAGCGGGGAGCAGGGGAAGGAATGGTGGGAAAAAAGTGATTTGGAGTGTTCAAGTTGCAAGAAGCTGATAATTAAGTTCTAACCCTTCCCTGTGTATTTGGCTTGTGCGCTTAGTGTTTTAGTTGCTCCTTGATGTAAACATCTCAACTCTAGATCTCTAAGCCCTTCTCAAATGTGACCTCCCAGCACCACAGACAACAAAGGGAGAAGCCGATTTTCTGATTCACATGGGCAACTGTGTTTGCTCCTCTTTTTCTCATCTGTTTTTATGATGTTTGGTCTCTCTAATGCCACATGGCTTATGGTCTTCCTTCTAATGGACAACACCGGTCTTCAAGATCTCCCTGAATGCCAGGGGGAATGTGCGTCCTTTCATTTTGTCTTGGACTTCACTGGGGCAGGCTGGGCTCACACCGTGTAGCACATGGCTGGTACTGTTGGGAAGTAAACAATTTCTTTTTCTTCAATCAATTCTGACAGCAGACATAAGAGCAGGTGCTAACAGTATGAGAACCCTGCACAGGTTACATCCACAAATAGGTTAGTGTTAGACCAAGCATTTTGAATCAGCTTTCCCAGATACCCCATCAGGTCAGGGTAAGGCAGGGTGCATTCGGCCATGAATATTTGTGGCATGGACACTGATCACAAAAATATAGGCATGGTGGCTGGGGCCATCTTTGTGTGTCTACGCTGGATCGAGCACCATAGCGCATCTCTGGTACTGTTGTCATGGTAATTCCTACTGTGACAAACAATTCTGGTTCTGAATAAATACGAGAATGTTGAGGCATTCAGGGAAAAGGAAGCTTAAATGAAGCTAAGTCTGTCCTTAACGCAGCATTTCCCGAAGAGTAAAGCAGGGCTGAAGGATTTGCTGGGTGGGATGTGACTAGGCCTTTCTCTTGATCTTCAGAATCTCCACTCAGGGCCATCCCACAACATTTTGACCCCTGAGGCAGGGAGCTCAAATGACGCCCCCATGGTCCCTCGCTTGGGCCAAAACTTTGAAAGGTTTCAATTCTGCCTTCTTCCTGTTCTACTCCTCTCATGGTCCTGCTCTGCTAACTACCCCAATAAAAGAGAACTAACAGCAGCAGACACAATTTTCTACACTCTGGGTCCTAGTGGCGCCCTCTTCCCCCAGTCTGGCACCTGAGGCGGCCGCCTCATGGTAAGGCCAGCCCTGTCTCCGCTTTCATTGCAAAGGAAAAGTTGGCAGCTGTTAGGCTTGTGATGGAAACCTGGGCAATAGGAGCTAAGTGTGCCTAGTGCAGCAATACCTGCCTCTGTTTGCAGAGAGCCTGAAACAACGGGTCAGCCGTGTGAACTTTCCCCTTCATCTCAGGGGCTTCTACCTTGGTTGCCGGTGATGATACTAGGGACGTTAAAGTGCTTGTAGTTGAGTAACTGTGTAAACATTGAAAATTTCATCGATTGCAGCGTTACACGCAGGGTGGCAGTCAGCTCCCCGAGAGCTGGTGCGCACCAGGTGCCGGCTGTATCGGAAGCAGTGGGGCAGGGCGGTAGGCGACTCCCTGGGAGCTGGCATACACCAGCTCCCACCTGCAACCTGCTACAGAGGCAGCAGTGTGGGATTGCATCTGGCTCCCCTGGAGTGGGGCGAGAGTCTGCATGTAACCATGAAAGTTAACCAATAAGCCCCGGCTTATCGATTAACCGTTTATACAATTAAACTTTCACCGCCCTAGATGGTGCATTCAGTGTCAACATGTCCTGAGAGAGATACAGGTTGAGGGGAAAGCACCTAACACAGAAGCAGAGCTGGCTAAAGCCAGTCCTAACAAATTGGTGGCCCCGGGCAACTGCCGGGGAAAATTTGTCGAGCAAAAAAAAAAAAACACCCAAAAAATGTGCGGTCGCGACCCTTTTAATTGCTGAGTGTCCTGAGTGGGCTTCTGTCGGGTTTGGTCAGCAGCCCCTTGAAAATGACAGCCCTGGGCAACCACCCGGCTCGCCAGCTCCTAAGACCGGCTCTGGAACTGGCAGCGAGGTGGCGGCAAACATCCTATTAGTTCCATGATTTTTCACCGTATTGCTGTAGTCTGCTGTTAAACACAGAGAAATCTCAGAGAAACAAAGACAAGTAGCCTGAGGATGACACGGTACAAGTGGAGTGCGTTTAAACCAATATGATCTCTGCTGCTTAAAAAAACAAACCAACTACGCTCTGGTCTTAATCTGTATTGGAGACCGGTATGGAGGGTGATAGGAAAACCTTTAAAAGTCAGCGAGGGAAGCCACCTCTGACTCTTTCATAAAGTAAGAGATAAGGTGGGTGAAGTAATATCCTTTAGTGGTGAGAGGAAAGAAGCTGATATAATAAATGATATTACCTCACCCAGATTGTCACTCTACTCTCCAGGGCCCAACAGGATTACAATAGCTCATTCCTTCCTAAAACAACAGTGCGGTGCCCTGTGTGCAAAAACATCACTGGGCTGGCTCTTTGTGTGTGTGGACTACATAGGGTTGCCAGATGGTTTCAACAAAAAGACTGGACACACTTGACATTACATCACAATCTATATTACATCTTAGTTACAAAATACCAGACATTTCTATTTTCTCAATTTGTTTCCCAGACAGAAAGCTCAAATACTGGACTGTCTGGTTCAAAACCGGACACCTGGCAACCCTAGGAATACACTTTGCATGACATAATTTACTCCCTCTCTGACTATATATTTTAGAAATGTGCGTCTTTCTGTCTGTCCACCCTCTGTCTGTGAGTCCATTTGTTCAAGAACTCCTCCTACACGGTAAGAGCTAGAAGCACCAACTTTGGTCTGCAGCTTCCTCTTCTCACTTAAAGCAAGGTCAGGGTTCGGTTGTGCCAGGACAGTGGGATGTGCATGGAATTCGATTGTTTCTCATACAATAGAAAGGGAGGCAGCAAGGGGCCACTGATGGCGACTGGGACAGCTATAGCCTCACTGGGCCAGCAGGGGGCAGGAGTGGAGAAAGGGACAGCTATCTACTATATCAGAGCTATGGACGATAACAGAGTTTAAAGAGAAGCTCGATAATTTCCTGGAGGTTAGCTCCATAAAAGGCTATTAGCCAGAGGATAGAAATGGTGTCCTGGCCTCTGTTTGTCAGAGGCTGGAGAGAGATGGCAGGAGACAA
Source organism: Pelodiscus sinensis (assembly GCF_052426305.1). NCBI lineage: Eukaryota > Metazoa > Chordata > Testudines > Trionychidae > Pelodiscus > Pelodiscus sinensis. The sequence continues at coordinate 6,566,824 of NC_143077.1, read as the reverse complement.
ATCGCTTGATCATTGTCTTCAATCCACTCCCTCTGGGACACCTGGTGCTGGCCACTGTCAGCAGACAGGATACTGGGCTAGATGGACCTTTGGTCTGACCCAATACAGCCGTTCTTACATTCTTATATATTCCAGAGAGTTTGTGTATGTATCTGTCTGTACCCCCGCAAGGGGACATGAACCCTCCCCCGCCTGTGCCCACTGGAGCTGCTGTGGCCATGGAAAGGTGCTTTTTCTCCTGGCTCCAAGCTGCTACAGTAAGAGAGGGTTGGATTTGTTCTCTCTCCCCAGAGCAGCCTGCATCCTGAACCCCTCACTCCCTGCCCTACCCCAGAGCTATGATTTAAATCAAGAAAAACAAAACTTAGTTAAGGATCCGACCAATGCTGGGTAAATCTTCTAGTTTGTTAAAATGTGGTAAACTGACTTGTTATATAGATCAATGATTAAACATACAAACGTGGTACAGTTTTTATTGACTTGAGCAACTTAGATGTATTAGAACATATTTCAGGCTACCAACACTACTTACAGTATTAAACTTCCTAATGAGATAGTTCACAATTGAAGATCGTATGATTACTGTCCTGTACCCTGCATCCCATCCCCCATCCTCTCTCTATTCAGAGTGTTTTCTAAATTAATTTTGATAATTGTCTTCTGTGTGACAGGATGATTCAAATTAGCACTTTTACCCAGAATTACTTGCATTTAGAATCTCTCTTTTTCTTTTCCTTTTCTTTAAGGGCTTAAACATAATTAATCCAAACAATTATAATAATGTGGCTTAGCTTGTTTTAGTTTTCTCATTATAAAATCCGGTTTTGTTAACTCAGCTGTTTTTAAAGGGGGAAAAGCACTCCGGGCAGAGAGTCAGTGTTGAAACGGTTTTCATCTAGGAACCTTTGAAGGATTTTTTTTTTATAATATGTAGATGAGTTGAGTCAGGGGTTGATCCTGGGAGTTAGACCTTTCCCCTTGTCAGGGCTAGGCTAGAGGGGAAACATGGCCGTGTGGTCTAGGTATTAGCTCTGTATGTGCCAAAGACATGGGTTCAAATGCTGGCTTTGTGCAAACTCCTACTGCAAATCTTTTATTCATTGCAGGACCCTTTCAAAGGCACAGGCAGTGTTTGGGTGCATGATTTCATGGGCATCCTTTAAAATAACAATTTATTAATTAGTAATTTCAAATAAGAAATATGCAAAGTTCCAGTCACCTGGGTGCATAATTTTCGTATGACAAAATCCCAGCCACATGAAAACAGTCATCTAGTCAGAAACATGGCTGGCCTGCCATGGTAGGGAAAAGTAATCCCATTCCCCCTCTCTCAAGAACCCGGTCAAACAGGGTGTCCTACGCCGCTTGCTTAGAAGGTCCTCACATTCAGGCAGTCTCAGACCTGGAAGGCAAGTTCCAAAGTCCTGGAGTCTTCTGAGTGTCATGCTAGCTGTCCTGCTCCATTATGCGGGAGAACAAACTAACCTGCTATTGCTGACCTCAACTGTGACAGTCAGTATAGGTTGGGGAGAGACGCAGGCCCTCAGGTGGGGATGGAATAGGGATGATGGTTCTGATTTACCTTCCAGAGAGGGTTGTAAGAGCACATTCAGTATTGCATGTGGGATCTGGAGAGCTGTGAGGGTGGATGAATGTACAAATAGATAAGCAGACAATGTTTCAAATTATAATAACTGCACAGAACTCACTGCTCTCCAGGAGTTGATGGGGAAAGGCATTGTTGAAAGTTAGTTCCCTAGTAGGTGGTTTTTCAAGCTCCTGGCTGTAGCCCCTGTTTGTTTTCCTGGCTAGATGGGTGCAGAGAGACGTTCCTGAACTGTTATTTCTTTTGGAACATGGGGTCACAAACAGTGTTCCCTATAAGTTGTGTGCTTGGGTGGCCTCTCAGGAGAGATTCAAATACTGCCCACGTGTGTAGCAGAGTGTCCACAGCTAGGTTTTTTTCTTTCTACTTATGGTGCACATTTGCACATGCCTCTGCGCACATAAAATTATTCCACACATGAATGGAAAAATCTGCACATGGATGGAAAAGATTACAGGGAACATTGGTCTCGTTATGAAACAGGTTGAAATCACTGACACTAAAATCACACGACCCCTCACCGAAGCTTTTAGTGAATTTGAATCAAATTCACCACATTTTTTATTGTTGGGCAGGAAAAAAAACTTGAAAAAAAATCAGAAAAAAATGTTTCAAAATTGCCTTCACTTTTTGAAAAAAGCGTGCAAGTGTTTTTTAAAAGGCTTAGTTCTCATGTCCCTTTTGACCCAAAATAATTTTTACTTTTCATTGAAAATTTTAAAAAGAATCATTTTTAGGTTGACCAGAAACCAGGTTTTGTTTTGCTTTTTGTTTTTTTTTTCTATTTTTTTTAATTGTCAGCAAACCCCCAAAATCAGCTATTTGCATAGCTCTTCTCTCCACTGTAGGACATCTAGGGCTGTGAGCAGAGTCTTCCGGCTCAGAGGTAAATAGTGGAATATTCTGCAATGCGAGGTGGGATGCGGAGACAGCTTTGTGTGTGTGTGTGTGTGTGTGTTATTGCTGTTGCACCTTGCACTGTTCTCCCTGTTGACAGGAGTAAATAAAGTTCTTCACTCTCCCAAGTGCCCAGAATAGAATCATCCACCAGTGGGAAATACACTCCAAGCATTGTGCGCATATATTATATGGTAAAAAGAATAAAATAGTAAGAAATTTAAAAAGAACTAAACCCTAAAATTTAAAAAAAACCTACCAAACTAAACAGCAGATCGCGCTGTGTTTGTGCTTGCAAAATTCTAAAATTCAGTTTTTAAAATTTCTTAAATGAAAGTTGGCAAGGGATCGATTCATAGTTCAAACAAATTAAGGGATTTTACAGGGCACTCTACAAACACAGGCTGATGGCGTTCAGTTCCTTTGCTCATCAGGCTGTGCCTGGAAATTGTAGTGTTTGTGCAGAGAAAGATTTCCCTTCCACTTGCTCTGATGGCTGCTTTGATACTCATGTGATACTTTGATACTCATGTGATACTTTGATACCTTGCTTTTGTGCCTTTAGACCTTAGCTGCTGCTTTTTTTTTTTTTTTTTTTTTTGTTGTTATTTAAACAACACATTTGGGTTTGGAATCTCTTTGGTATCCTCCGTCTCCGTGTGTAGCACCTGTATCATGTCAGTGAAAGTTAGTTGGCTTCTACACTTTGCACAACCCTTGGGGCATTCTTAGAAGCAGGCTACAGTCCAAGAGGAACTCCAGAGGGTAACACACAATCTGTCAGTCCCTCATCCTCTCTGTGTGGCGGCTTGCAACTCCCTGGGGTCCCCGCTGCTCCCACTGGAGGCTAGGCCTGTGAGCACGCAGAGTCTTCTGGCTCAGAGGTAACCAGTGGGGCATTCTGCAATGCCGGGGGGATGCTGAGAGAGCTCCCCTTCTCGTGAAGCTAAACGTTCCTCCCCCAACACAAGCTGTAGGCATGGCTAAATGTTGCTGGTTCAGAACACAACAAAACAAGACTCTGCCTCGCTGACTTTTCATTAGCGCATGTTGCCAGTTTTCTTAGTGAACCTGAGACCCGCACAGACATTAATACATTTATCTCCCCCCATGGGTAAGGCAGGGCAGTGTGGTTATTCCCATTATTGTAATTAGCACAGAGACTAAGGGCATGGTCTTGGGAAGTCGCTGATGCCAGTGCCGCATGGGTATGAGCCTTGGCCGTTCCAAAATGGCGGCATTTTATACCAGTGGGAAAAACTGTGGAGAATGCAGCATCACAACCAGCCCATAAGCTACGGACCCAGGTCACATAAGCACAGTCCGCATAATGGCCTGCAATGGAGCTCAGTCTCTCAAACGAAGGCCTTGCCCCTCAAGCCACACTACCAACCACTGTATGATGTTAGCCAACAGATCCAGATCACTACGCGCTGGTGATGTATTATGGCATTATTTATGTGGTACAGCAATGGAAGTGCGCAGGGCATTTGTGTCGGGTCAGAACCCCCTTGCGATTGTCACCAAATCACTGAACCTGCTTCTCCTGACAGCCTGGGCACCTCGTAACCAGTGTCCCGCTAAGATTTTCCAACCATGCGCGGAGGGAGTTTTGGCTTGGGCACCAATACTGAGGTCATGTGCACTGGTTTGGATGTGTGCCACCGTGGTGACCAATTTATTAACACACACAGGTTCCTGGTCACCGGAGCAGACCCCCCCAACCACCGCCATGTGGCAGGTTGCATTCACAGACCCGGCCTCCAGATCAGGCCCCGGCCCTCCTGCCACGTGGCAGCCCTGGCCACCGGAACAGGCCTCTCCCTCCCTCCATGCATCTGTGGCAGATCCCCCACCCTAGTGGCTTCCTTACCACACCATCTCAGCCGGCCCTGCCTGCCGGAGCAGCTCTCCAGAGGAGGTGGGTGGGGGAACATTTTTTTGAGTGCAGTTGCACAGGCGCATGCCTTAGCGGGAGCTAGGCTCATAACACTATCTTGTGGAGCTTAGCTCTCCAGCCTGCTTCAACTGGGACACTGAGACAGGGCTCTTCCCCCGCCCCCAGGCTTCAAACACAGACTGCAAGCTGTACAGTGTGAGACTTTTCCCCAGCATACAAGTACACAGCCCCTCTGGGAGCTGAGCCCTCGATAAATCCATCTTGCACTTTACCATTGTAAGCTCATGAAATCCCCCCTTTTTCTCAATGTAAGGAGAGAGACTTGCACAAGGTTCCTGGCTCCTCCAGGTAGCAATTATTTATACTGGGTTTATTGCTAAACAAAAGTCGTTTTATTAAATATAAAAGAGATAGGATTGATGGGATCACAAAAGGTAGCAGACCAAACAAAGTAACTGAGCAAAATAAACACACAAGCTAAGTTGAATACCCTATAGAAACTAGTTACATGTTAGAGCTCACCCTAAATGTGGGTCTAATAATCTTCGTCACGGGCCAGATATTCTTCCACCTTGGGCCCAGTTCCTTCCTCCAGTTCAGTTTTAGTTGTTTCCAGCTGTCATCTCGGGTGGGGTAGCCAGGGAGAACTGAGGGCCAAGGGTACCTCACTCCCCACCCTTAAACAGGACTTGCATAAGGCTGGAGCACTCCTGGCCATGGCGAGGCCAAGGACCTGGAACAGCCCATTGCCCGTAGTGGGCGGGGAGCTGTTCCAGCCCCTATTGGTCAACCCAGGCGTGGGCAATAATTTTCGCAGGGGAGCCTCTTAATAAATTTTTCGTACATGCTCACAGGCCGGCTCCACCCCCAGAAGGGGAGAGGCCTGGGGTGGAAAAGGCAGAGCTGGTGACTAGCCTCCCCCCAGAGTTGTGCGGGCCAGAGACTTTGAATTAAAAACCCAGCAAAGGGCTTGCAGCTCCCGGCTCTTCCGTGACCACATTGCCTGTGGGACTGCTGCAGCTCCAGCCCCTGCCGGGGTAGCACGGTGACCGGGAGCCATAAGCCATTTAAATAGGATCCTGCCCACTGAGCCACCGCCTAGACATTCAGTAGCACAGAAAGCAGGCTATAAATAGAAAGCAGCCAGATGTAGTCCACGAGCTGGATCAAAGAGTTAGGCGGGAACGGCCATATTGAGTCAGACCAAAGGTCCATCCAACCCAGTATCCTGTCTGCTGACAGTGCCCAAGATCAAATGCCCCGGAGGAGGGAACACAACTGGTAATCCTTACCTGATCCCTCTCCTGTCACCCATATCCAGACAAAAAGAGGCCAGGGACACCATTCCCACCCATCCTGGCTAATAGCCATTGATGGACCTAATCTCCATGAATCTATCTAGCTCTTTTTTGAACCCTGTTAAAGTCCTAGTCTTCACCACATCATCTGGCAAGGAGTTCCACAGGTTGACTGTGCGCTATGTGACAAAAAACTTCCTTTTGTTTGTTTTGAACCTGCTGCCTATTCATTTCATTTGGTGACTCCTAGTTCTTATATTGTGGGAATACGTGAATAACGTTTCTGTAATTCACTTTTTCTACACCAGTCATAATTTTATAGACCTCTATCATATCCCCTCTTAGACTCCTCTTTTCTAAGCTGAAAAGTCCAAGTCTTTTTAATCTTTCTGTAGGTGATACCTACCAGTGAACTGGTTAACGGGTTAACCTTTCACATCCCGAAAAGCCGCTGACAGTGGTGTGGCAGTATCATCATGGCAACACAGCCTGGCAGCATCTCTTTGTGGGCTGGAGCATGGGAGAGGGTAGGCTGCTGGTCTCTCCTTGGGGTGCCTCCTTACAGGAAACATCCCATACTGCCACTGTGCTCATCAGCTGAGTCTGTGTAGAACTGTTGCACCATTAGCATGTGCTGGTTTAGTGGGGGCCGGCTTAGGGCAGGTTTGTGTTGTTTTTCTTCCCTGACCCTTGAGACTTCATGTGAAAAGCTCAGTTCCATGTATTCTATTGACCCTGAGGAGACAGCCTGGAGATTACTTCAACTGCTAGCTCGTTGGGGAAGGGGCTGTGCCCATGGGTTTTTTTTTATAGCTCCTAACATGGGGGGGCCCGATCCACGATTCTGGCCACCTAGACACTTGTTCGGTGCCCATAATTCATTACTAGGGGCAGAATAACGACTGGTGTAGGGAGCTGCCATGTCATTTGCCAGATTTTTTGGAAGGAAGGTTATTGATATATTAAAAAAAAAACTCCTCGAAAGGGCAAACTCAGAGGAGTGCAAGCAGAAGGAGGAAAAAATAAATGGAAATGCAGACGCGAAATTTCACAATGCGAGAAACAAGGGACAGCCCCCCTGTTTCCAAATTCTAAAGGACCATGGTGGATGGAGAAGACAAATCCTAGAACCTAATAAAAGCAGAATCAAAATGCACAATGCCCACATGGGGGCCGCTTTCAATAGCCTTCCTAGAATTGCTAGATCCTGGGACAAAAAATCCAGGAAAGGGCAAGAGAGGGGAATACCCTGAGAGAGTTAATTTGCAGAGTCTAAGAGTATATTCTTCCCCCCGCCCCGCATCTTTTAGAAGACCGACAATCTAACTTCAGCGATGCTAATGGGACTTAACATCCATGTAAGACGGAGCTTAAGGACTGAGAGAGAATGGTGAAAAGATGTAGAGACAGATAATAAGACTTTCTTTAAATACATCAGAGGAAGGAAGCCTGGAGAAGAATCACTCAGTCAGCTAGACCACCACAGGGATTGAAGAGGATAGAGAGATTGCAAAGGAGTAAAGGGTTTAATATCTGGACTTAGCACGATCCTGCTTTACTATTTCAAAGCCCTGTAAAGCCAGTCATTAATCATTACGCAGCGTAGTGGGATTTTTGTATCACCCTGCACCACCTCCATGGAGGATAACAGAGAAAGCCTTACCCCGGGCTTTTTGTGTATGACCTGCAGCTAAATCACTTGGTCCTATGAAGCCAGTAGCAGTGGGAAACCAAGCCATGGTGAACGGGGAACCTTCACAGGTGCTTGGTGCACTGGATGAGGGGAGGGAGTTAGGAGGCTTTTCTGTTTCCAGCTGCACCACTTACCTCTTGTGGGAACTTGTGCGAGTCACTTCTTCTGTCTGTCTTCCTGCCCCTCGCCTTGTCTGTTTGCATCGCAAGCTCTTTACATGGGTGTTTTCACTAGGGATGTAATAGTGGAGTCGATTAACTGATTAACCGATAAGCAAAAGCTTATCGGTTAATGCTATAGACCAGCGTTTCTCAAAGTGTGGGTCGCGACCCCCAGGGGGGTCGCAGCTGCCGGGGTCCTTCGTGCCAATTCCGGGGATTCCAGAAGTGTGTTTCCCTCCCACGGCTGTGCAGCTGTGGGAGGAGGTATCAGCCTCAGAGGAGGAGCGTGGCGCCGGCGGCTTCCCTGCATCACAATGATTACAGGAGGGGTGCAGTTGTTTTTGCTTAACAACTTTCCTTGGCCTCCCCCCCCCTTTTTTTTGCTCAACAGTTTTTTTTGGGGGGGGTCTCGAGCATTTTAGGGGGTCGCGGTATCAAAAAGATTGAGAACCCCTGCTGTAGACTACATGCATTTCCTTCCCCCGCAACTGGTTTTTAAATTCACGGACTAGCTCCCGCATGGTACTCCACGCTGCTGCCGGCCCCGACCCTGGGAACTATCGAATAGTCGATTAACCGATAAGCAGGGCTCGACAAACTGTTGCGAGAGCTACTTGCCAGCCCTGCACCACGCGTGCGCCAGACCGGCATTGTACATGCGCGCAGCGCCGGTGAATGGGGTGCACAGAGCGACTGGCTGAAATCTACTCGCCACGGGAGAGTAAAAACAGCGGTTTGTCGAGCCCTGCCGATAAGAATTCATGAGGCTACTCGACTATTTGATTCACCTATATTTAACATCCCTAGTTTTCACAGGGCACGTCTACACAGCAGGGCTAAAGTAGAATGAAGCTACATGACTTCAGTTACCTCAGTTGCGCAGATGAAGTCAAAATAGCTTAATTAAGCTTTTGGCGCTGTCTGCACAGTAGGAAGTCAAAGGAAGAACGCTCTTCTTTCCACTTCCCTTATTCCTCCTAAAATGAGGGTTACAGGAGCCGGCGTAAGAAGTCCTCCAGCCCAACATCACTTCGAAATAAAGGCTTGTAATGTAGACACGCACAAAGTTATTTTGGAATAATGTGAGTTACTCCAAAATAACGCTGCCGTGTAGACATACCCACAGTGCCTAGCCTAGTGGTATACTGATCTTGGCTGGTGCTTTGGGGCACTACTGTAAAATGTAAAAAGGTAATGGCACTGGCAGTTCCTGAACCAATGCTGTGGTGTGTCCAGGCATTGCAGATAATTAGTCTGCACAGTGAGGCCTCCCGATTTTTGGCATTCACGATTTAAGTGGTGCTACTGATGCACATCACCAAAGTGGGACTCTTAAGAAGTTTGTGTGACAGAAGCAATTTCCTTCAGTCTCTTTGAGATATTTATGAATGATGTTAAAGTATCCTTGGAATCCATTGTAGTAAAGGCATAGGTTCGGTGTGACAGTAGTCCTGGGAGATCAACGGACTATATTGGACTATGTTGCAGATAAGAGTTGAACTTTTGTCAATGAATGTAAAGTGCATTTCCTGGCTGCGCCCATATCTGCTGTTTACTGGTCCCAAGATCAACATCAACATACCCCTCTACTCTGCACTAGTTAGGCCTCAGCTGGAGTACTGTGTCCAGTTCTGGGCGCCACATTTCAAGAAAGATGTGGAGAAATTGGAAAGGGTACAGAGAAGAGCGACAAGAATGATTAAAGGTCTAGAGAACATGACCTATGAAGCCAGGCTTCATGAACTGGGCTTGTTTAGTTTGGAAAAAAGAAGATTAAGGGGGGACATGATAGCGGTTTTCAAATATCTAAAAGGGTGTCACAAGGAGGAAGGAGAAAATTTGTTCCTCTTGGTTTCTGAGGACAGGACAAGGACTAATGGGCTTAAAGTGCAGCAGGAGAGGTTTAGATTGGACATTAGGAAAAAATTCCTAACTGTCAGGGTGGTCAAATATTGGAATACATTGCCCAGGGAGGTGGTGGAATCTCCCTCTCTGGAGATATTTAAGAACAGGTTAGATAGACATCTGTCAGGGATGGTGTAGACAGAGCTTGGTCCTGCCTTGAGGGCGGGGGGCTGGACTCGATGACCTCTCGTGGTCCCTTCCAGTCCTATGATCCCAGGCTGTCTGAAGAGTGACGGACAGATTTATAGGGGAGCTCTGAGTTAACAGCTGTTTTGCAGCTTTGAAGGACTGCTCACTTGTCAGAATCCTTGTTAGAGATGGAATGATCTCTGACCAGCTGATTAGCACCACGTGTAGGTTCTTTTCTTGTTTCTACTGTGTTTTCTTAGGTTACTCACCTTTGTTTTGTGCATCAAATTGCTTTGAATTAAAATTAACTTTGCATCCAAGTCAGGTGGCATTTAGATCTGAGGTGTCTGGTTTGAGTCCCTCTTTAATTAAAATAGGACCTATGAATATAATTTTTTTATTTCTCCGAATGGGGGGGAGGGGTAAATGTGAAAGTGGAAAATATTTAAGCAGAAGATTTAGGACACTGCTGTTGAGAACTTATCATAGTATGGCACGAAAAGAGAAAAAGACCTCATGCGGACTTCTTTCAAAGGGCCTTGTCATTTTTTTTAACTGTCTTAAATAACTAAGGGTTTCACATGACATTCACATATTTGACTTTTTGTGGAAGGAGTAAAAAACCCACTAAATTCTACAATCCCTCAGAATACAGGTAAAGCTGAAGCCGTGCAATTCAACTTCCTTTTGAAGCCAGTGGACAGAAGATTTGTTAATGGGTAGCATCTTTATCAGTGCCATCCTTTTGTAAGTTTGGACTAATTAAATGCAAAGGGACACCAGGGTTGATCATAAATGTGCTATGGAACCAAAGGCTGTGTCTAGACTGGCATGATTTTCCGCAAATGCTTTTAACGGAAAAGTTTTTCCGTTAAAAGCATTTGCGGAAAGAGCGTCTAGAGTGGCACGGGCGCTTTTGCACAAAAGCACTTTTTGCGGAAAAGCGTCCATGCCAATCTAGACGTGGTTTTGCGCAAGAAAGCCCCGATCGCCATCAAAACAGTTTTTACCTGTCTATACAGACCCTCTTGTGCAAAAGCATTTGCGCAAGAGGGCTTTTTCCCGAGCAGGAGCAGCATAATATTTGCGCAAGAACACTGACAATCTTATATTAGATCGTCAGTGTTCCTGTGCAAATTCAAGAGGCCAGTGTAGACGAATGGAAACATCTTCCTATTACGAAGCAAACACCAGTCTTCAGAAAGCAGAGACTTACCTCAGCAGATCTGCTGTGTGTTGATTAGTGGCAGGCTGGAAGACACCATAGCATGGTGGATTAACTCGGCACATAAACGCCGACAGACTATGTGCAGCAGAAAGTGTGCTGTGTTCCAGTTTAATGCAATTTAAGTGGGAATATCTTTAATACACTGCAGGCAATAACATGGCTGTGTCCAATTTCTAACTGAAAACACAAGGCAGAACTTGGAGAGGATTTTAATGGCTTTTTTATTGATTTGAAAGAGGGGGAAAAGTTCATCTAAACTGTGGCTAATTTGGGTCATTTTCTTGCAAATTTGACTGCAGTATAGCAGTAATCGCGGCTTCAAGCTTAGAAATGACTTATAAGTAGTGATGCTAATAAACTGATTAACATATGTTGTTTCTTTGTGTTGTAAAGCTGGAAAGCTTCTTTTTATGGCCACTTGACATGGTCTTCATTACCACTAATTGGCTCAAGGAGAACATTGGTTTCCTGCTGGGAAGATGCTGAAAATTCCACCTGTCCTTTGTGGAATTGGCATATTAGTGTTAAGCCACTGGAGTTACTTTTTGTACTGCTCTGTTGCTTTCCTCCATTTTTGATTTTTACCATTCTGAAAAAAGGGCTGCAGTTCTCAAAGGCTGCGTCTACACAGCAGGGCTTAACTCAAAATAAGATACACAAATTGATCTATGTCAATTGTGTAGCTTATTTCGAAATTGGGAGCATTTACACAACACTTATTTCCAACTTCCCTTACTCCTTGTACAATGAGGGTTGCAGGAGTCGGAGTAAGAAGTCTTCCAGCTTGACAGTATTTTGACATTATTTTGAAATAATTGCTGGCTGTGTAGACACAGACTAAGTTATTTCGAAAAATGCTAGTTATTTCAAAATACTGTTGCAATGTAGACGTACCTAGCAGGTATTTCCAGGGGGGCTTGGGCACTCAACTCCCTTATAGTCCTTTTGAAAACGGAGAAGGGAAAGTCTGAACTACCAGAATTCAGATTTTGAACACTCCTAATTTAAGGGATGTTTGCATCTGGTATTTGCATTCTTTCTTCCCATTAGACAGATCGATGTCAAATTGCAAAACTTGTTTCCAGGTTTGGGGCCAGAGTTGAGCTGCGGAGGGGTCTGGTATTTTGTTATGAACTCATCTCTACAGACAGACAGACAGACAAAGTGATTATTATTCAGCAGTAGGATTTTGAAACTCTAAATGCAACCAAAGTGGTCACCTCTCTTTGGCCAATAATGGTGTTTTCAGTTCACAGCAAGGCTTGTGATTAATTCCTTCCCACCAGATTAGGTGCTGTGTAAGTGCTAAGCTTTATTATTGTCCATTACCACCTCCTGATGCTATTTGCATGGATGAAATATCGTCTCTCTGTCCCAGCAGTGCACAGCATGATCCCTCTTAAGAAGCTCCATCAGAGAGGATGGTAATTGAGCCATCTGGAGAGTTTAGACCGCACTGGGGCACCAGAGCCCCACACTTCCTAAGGCTCCCCCTTCTCCCCCCCCCCCCAGCACTTTCGGAGTGCACAAATCACCTGATTCGCACTCTGTCCCTGCTCCTCTCCCTCCCTCCCAGAGCTTGAACACCACAAATCAGCTGTTCATGGTGTTCCGCCTCTGGGAGGGTGGGGGAGGAGCAGAAAAGTGCATGGGCTCCAGTCTCCCAGAGCACGAGAGAGTTGTGGGGGGAGGGGAACGGTGAAGAGAAGAGTACCGCACCCCAGTGGGCTGCAGGTTGCTGCCGCCTACTGAAGGGAAGGAGGGCACTCATGCAGCCCCCTGGCTGTTCTTGCTTGCCCATCCCTGACTTAGACTAAGGAAGGGGGGCTGCTGGAGAAGCCAGGATCTACTGATATTTTCTCAGGGGAGGTGGTAGCAGAGTTGGATGGTGTAGTAATAGCTTCAGGGAGACTATGAAAGTGGCAACAAGTATGAATGGAGAAGCCTTCGTGGAGCAGCTGAAAATCATCCCCAATGATTCCCTGGACCCTAGGGCAGCTGCTTTTGCGGAAAAACTTGCCAGCTGTCTACACTGGCCGCTTGAATTTCCGCAAGAACACTGACGATCTCATGTAAGAAATCAGTGCTTCTTGCGGAAATACTATGCTGCTCCCATTCGGGCAAAAGTCCTTTTGCGCAAAGATTTTGCGCAAAAGGGCCAGTGTAGACAGCTCAGATTTGTTTTGCGCAAAAAAGCCCCGATCGCGAAAATGGCAATCGGGGCTTTTTTGCGCAAAAGCGCGTCTAGATTGGCACAGACGCTTTTGCGCAAAAAGTGCTTTTGCGCAAAAGCGTCCGTGCCAATCTAGACGCTCTTTTCCGCAAATGCTTTTAACGGCAAACTTTTCCGTTTAAAGCATTTGCGGAAAATTATGCCAGTCTAGACGTAGCCTAGAAGTGGACAGCTGTAATGTTAGTTTTGTTCTTGGACAAACGTTCCTCCAAGGATCTCAACAGGCCCGTTCCTAGGTTCGTAACCCTTTCCAGGGAGGCAGACACTCCCTAGTATCCCCAGATGAGTGAAATGAGGCCCGGGGAGGTTAAGCGACATGCCCAAGGTCACGCAGCAAGGAGGGGCTGTTTAGCCAGGAGTTCTGACTCTTGGTTCCCGGAGCTGACTGCTGGCGGTGCTAGCTGTAATCTGATAAAGCTCCTCTGGAGTGCAGCAAGGAAGGATTAAATACATTTGCTTTGTTTTAGGGATGCGTGATGCAAGGCTGTATTTCAGACACCTGATGCTTCCTCCAGCATTGGCAGGAAGCCAGCCAGTGAGCCCTATCGATTTTCTGGAGTAACAAGGTCATCGTAAACTCTCCTTCTGCCTTTTAAAACACAAGCATGGCTGAAACAAGGTGTGTGTGGGTGTATCTATTGATTCGATTGTTCTCTTGGTGCACATACACAACAGCCTTTAATATTAATGACTGTCATGGACACCTACTAAGACTCAGATTCAGATCCCCTGCAACCGAATAAGGCAAACCATCTAGACCGGTTAGTCTGTGGTAGCAGAAAGTTGTTAAGATTCCTGTCCCAGCGTTAGCCAATTGCTGATAGGCAGCCAGTGGGATTCTGTTGCATTTCAGAGTGTCGCTGGCTAATGTCTCCTGCTGTTCTGTAAATTTTGTGAATTAATTCAGCTAATCCTCTGTGAATGCGCTTGGTTCTGTTCTTAGAAGAACAAAGAAGCCCTTTAATTTGAAAAAAAAAAAAGTTCAAGAGAAAAAATATTTTAGTAGATTGGCAACGCTTCCTATGATTTATTAACAATGCAGCGTGTAATGCACCTATCGTTAATCAACTCTAGCAGGGTCTATTTTAAATGGAGAATTTATTTTCCTTTTTAATATGAGAAGATAGCAAAATGAAGCCATATACAGGCAGTCCCCGGGTTACGTACAAGATAGGGACTGTAGGTTTGTTCTTAAGTTGAATTTGTATGTAAGTCGGAACCGGTACATATTGTAGGGGAAACTCTAGCCAAACATTTCTCCAGAGCTCAGTTTTATTCTCCCACACCTCACTTCCCTCAGTCCTTTATTCTCAAGCTGAGGTGTCTGCTGAGAAAAGCCGCTCCGCGTCTCCTTGGTCTGCTGGGGGGGGGGGAGGCGCTAGCTTCGTGTCTCTCTGGTCTGCTGGGGGGAAGCAGCTAGTGCGTGGTTCCCTCACCCCGTTTGTAAGTAGGGATCCGATGTAAGTCGAATCCATGTAACCCGGGGACTGCCTGTACATTATAGGGCTGCGAACGACTAGTCGACATACTAGAGGCAGCGGGGGGAGGGGAAGAGATAAGGAGGGGATGCTTCAAAGCAGCAGCGCACATGGATCCCGGGATCTGCCGCTTTGAGATGCCACGTGCAGCCCGGGTCTGCAGCTGGCCACTGGCTGCATGCAGCGTTTCAAAGTGGCAGCGCCGCATGGAGCTCGGAGTCAGCTGGGGATTCCCCCACTGACCCCGTAATCCATGTGGTGCTGTCGCTTTGAAATTCCAAGGGGAGCATGGAGCCAGCGGGGGCTGCTTGAGTCCCCTCCTGGTCCCATGCTCCCCGCAGCACTTTTGCCTTCAAAGCACTTCAAAGGTGGAATCGCCCTTACGACTAATCAAATAATTGATGAAAATTGCATCAATTATTCGATTAGCCCATTCATCTAAATGTAACATCCCTAATACATTTCTACATATTTGTATGTGTGTGTGCGTGTACACGCATTTATATTTAATTTGGTGTCTTAGTCATAATTCCATCCCACTGCAGAGGAGAAAGTTAGGTTCATGTACCCAAGTTAATAATGTCTCTAATGATCCACCGTACCTGGCGTGGTTTTAATTTAGGCTGGAAGGGACACAACCCAATATTTATGTTATCAGTCTAATTGGTAATGCCATGAAATATCTACGGGGGAGAGAGACAGAGAATCAGATCAATTTTAAAAAGCAAAACCAAGAACCTCCCCTAATTGCACTTTTAATAACATAGCATCTGCCTTTTTGTTGCTGTCATTGTTGTCAAATAAATGAAACAGATGGTTTCATGGTTAGGTAATAATAATGCAGTCATGAAGACCTGTGTTTCATTAACCACACTCCAATTTACAATGAGGATGCATTTCCATTAAGGACTGCAAGGTCGATGGAAGGAGTGGAGGGTAAACAGCTCCCCTTGTTGAACAGTGCTCTTAGGTTAACTAAAAGATATTATTTGTACCACAGTGCAGCACTCAGTAAATCACGACTCAGTAAAGCACTATATTGTGCTAGGTTCTGTACAGATACGCAGAGAAAAACATTCCTTTTCCAGTGACTTTCAGTCTAAGGGCTTGTCTTCACTTACCAGAAGATTGATGGTGCGGACATCAATCTCCCGGGATTTGATTTAGCGGGTCTGGTAAGGACCCACTAAATCGACCGCTGTTGGCATCGCCACCAACTCCAGTACTCCACCAGGTCACAAGCAGAAAGGGAAGTCGATGGGAAAGTTTCTCCCATCGACCTCGTTCAGTGATGATGTCGCAGAAACTTGACCTAAGGTACATTGGCTCCAGCTACGCTATTCATGTAGCTGGAGTTGAGTATCTTAGGTTGACTTTCTCCCCTCATATAAACCTGGCCTAAGCTGGAGACAGACACAAGTGAGAGTACAGGGATTCTGTTGCATTAATTTCACTGTCCTATACATCCACAAAGAAAAATAAACATACAGGAATAGTGTCAGTGTTTGTTGGAAGATGCACGATTGGGTCGATTTGAAATAGTCCAAATATCTCTCTTCCTTCCGCAATGAAGGCAGGTAAGTTTGTTAGGTATTAAATAAATGAATAAATACAGATACCTGGTGGCCAAATTACAATCATGTTGCCAGTACTTTGGGATGCTGCTCTTTTCCAACAAAATGGCTGGTGATTTGCCAGACAGCTTATGCGCATAAGGTGCCTAAGCAACCTCTCAGAACTTCTTTTTAAGCAGGAAAAATGTGTCACTGATTGCCACAGATGTGAATTAGCTTGTGAGCGGTTGTTTCCTAGAAGGGTTGCACAGGGTGAATATTAATTTGAAGGTTGTGGAGAGCTTATTCTTTGTGGTTTGTTGTTGGTTTTTTTTACGATCTGCGCCAACTGCCCCTACGTTTGGTTTGTTGTTTTAACAGTAACTTCTCTGGAGTCGCACAGTCTGCAAACTTTATCGTTATTGGTTATTCTAGATGCCATCCTTTCCTTCAGTAAGATTAAAGCATGCGGTTATGTGTCTTGCTGAGTTGGAGGCTAGAAGAGGAAAAGTAACATTCCTCAGCTTTTGCACTAAATCATAGAAGGACCAGAATAGAGTAAGAATGTAAGATTGGGGGGTTCTGGAGTGATTTTTCTGCAAGATCTCAGCCTGAACAAAAGAACGGCCACACTAGCTCAGACCAAAGGTCTATCTAGCCCGGTCTCTAGCTCTTTTTTGAACCTTGTTATAATCTCGGCCTTCACAACATCTTCTGGCAAGGAGTTCCACAAGTTGAATGTGCATTGTGTGAAGATGGAAGTTTTGCATACTGTGTTCGTTAGACTCTTACCATGATGGTTTGTTTGCCAAGATGGGATGGGAAAATGGAGATGCCTGTAACGGAAACTACCGATGCAACTCTAGCACCCGTTTTGTCCCACTGCTGGATGTAATCTCCATTAGAAGAGACTTACAGGAAAGAGAGCGTAAAGCTGGCAGAAGCTTGCTCATTTCTCCTGCTGAAGTCATTCACCTTCTGCACAAGCAATGGGGACACAGATCCAGCCAACTGATTACTTCAGTTGCAGTGCTGTTGGGTTTTTGTTATAATCTTTTTAATTTTTGTCCTCCCATTTAATACTTACTATAATTTGCTGAAATGCCAATAAGGCTAATAATAGCATTTATTTAATAAGTTTGCCAGGGGAATCCTAATCTATTTAATGTCATAGAAGGATTGTTTTGACCTTCAAAAAGAAAAGAAAGTGCTTTCAGAAACATGCTCCCTCATCAGTTTTGCCGCATCCACTAGGAATCAGAATGTTCAGTCCCAGAAGACTTTTTTTTCCTTTTTTCTAAATGCAACAAGGCCGGATGCAATGTTTCAAAAAGCTCCTGTGAACTTGTGTTTTCTTTTCCCTGCCTGCCTGACTCAGGAAAGATAAGAAGCTTATCTGGAGGCAGTAAAGTAGAGAAGGAACCCCACTAACCTCATCTGATTCCAGCGCTGAAAAGGAATTTACGCTCCCTTCTCTTGACAGTGTTGTGAGAGAATCAAGGAGCTCCCGCCAAATCTGAGGGGTCCCTTTTGCATAGGGTCATACAACGACTTGGCAAGAGAGTCCTTACTTTGAAGAGCTTGAGATGGACAGAGAGTGAGAGAAAAATATTCCTGTTCCCATATTATAGTTGGGGAAACTGATTTGTAAGAGGCCAGGTAGAAAGTCATTAGGCAGTCTAGGTTCAGAATTCAGGTCTCTCCACTGTAAATTCATGTGTCTTCATTTCTGTCCAACGCAACAATTTTCAACTTTTTCCATTGCCAGACATTATCAAAAAATTGAACCGAGCTGTGGACCCCTCTGGAAGTTTTAATTTACAGACCCCGAAGGGTCTGCAGGCTACAGGTTGCAAACTACTGCTGCAGAACATTCCAGAAAAGTACTTGAAACTTGTTTTGTTCTTTTATGGCTTGAGCCTTAGCCAAATTTTTAAGGCTCTGAAATTTTCAGATAAGAGAAGTAATGAATCTGACATCTGAAGTGCAGAAGCACCGCCGGAGAAGTGGCAGTAGTTCTGTATTTCTGCCTGTAATTAGAACTGGAAGTGTGGGAAACTGCCAAGGAAAGCAGATTTCTGCAGACTTGATGTTTGGATAAGCATCGGAAACTTCTGGTTGCTTCTCCAATCTGAACCCTAAACCTTTTTATATCCATGCATCAAGATGACAAGAAAACTAAACACTTGTCTGGTTTTGTACTGCTGCCAGCAATCCAGATTAATCCATTTAGCTGGCTCACTAAAAGAAAGTAGCATTCTAGCTAATTTTCTTCTGCAAAACTTAAAAGGTATTCTTTATCCATCTTTCCCTTAGCAACGAAAACAAAGGCTGCATTAAGCTGTGTAAAAATGTTATTACGAGATCTATTATAATGTCATTATCATTAGTTTTGAGTATGTGAAAAGCATGTGGAACAGCTTCCATGCTAAGGCTTGTAATGAGCCTCAGCTGAGCGAGGTTGTTTCAATACTGGAAGAATCTGTGAACGTCAAATACAATTTAATCGCCTGTTTTTACTGGCACATAGCAACTGGATGGACGGGGAATCTGTCCCTGGCTGTCAAGGTGAGTAGTGATGCATGAGGAGGGCTCTGAGTTACTACAGAGAATTGTTTCCCAGGTATCTGCCTAGTGGGTTTTGATCAAAGGCTCAGGGTCTAACTCAGGGGTGGGTAAGATACGGTCCGCAGGCTGGATATGGCCCGCCAAGTTTTTTGATGGCTGCTCCCCTGTCCCCAGGCCAGTCGAGATCTGGGGGCAGGGGAGTACGCAAAGTCATTCACTGTTCAAAGCGGCTGGCGGCTCCCTCCCCCTGCCAGGGGCATGCAGCGCCTAGCGGGAGCCACCAGATGTTTTGAACAGCGAATGACCTCGCGCACTCCCCCGCCTCCAGGTCCCGACTGGCTGGTGGTGAGGGAAGCCTAAAGGCCTAGAGGGAAACACCCCTTCCTCCTGAGGCCCCACCCCTTCTGGGGGAGGGGCAGAGCTGGGTTAGAAGAAGTGGTCTCCCCTGCAAAAATTATTGCCCACTCCTGGTCTAATTGATCACAATATTTGAGGTTGGGAAGGAATTTTCCCCAAGTGGGTCACTTGCGGGTTTTTAAACTGGTGTCAACAGTGACTTCTCTATAACTTGAGGACTTCAATCTCTCAGCCAGTGGTTAGCGGTTCTCTGGCCTGCAGTGTGCAGGAGGTCAGTCTAGATCATCACAATGGTCCCTTCTGACCTTAAAGTCGATGGCTTTGTCAACACTGCAGGGTTTTTTGTGCAAGAAGCTTTTTGCAGAAGAGATCTTCCACAAAATCTTCTTGCACAAAAGCACGTCCACACCTCAAAAGCGCATTTCAAAAGCGATGTGCTTTTGCACAAGAGAGCATCCACACTGCATGGATGGCCATCAGAGCACCTGTGCTTTTTCTGATAGGCTCTTTTTGCACAAGAAACCCCTGCAGAGAGTCCACACATGCCTTTTTGTCCAAGAGCTGTAGTGCAAAAAGGAGTTATTCCTTGAGGGGAGAGGAATAACTCTACCAGCAAAAGCCCTCTGTCCTGTCGATTTACTGTATGGGTATTTTTGCACAAAAACACGCTTGAAGTGTGGACGCTCTGCTGTTTTTTGTGCAAAAATGGACGTTTTTGTTTAAAAACCTTGTAGTGTAGACGTAGCCAACGAGGCTTCATTCAAGAGAGCCTAGCAATACAGAGCCCCTCCAACTTCAAAATCCTTCAGAAGGTCCTGAGAAATAACTGCTTCTGTGAGTAATACTACAGAGCAACTGACACAGCATTAGGGTTGTTGTTAATTACTCTTACATAGCCCACTTAATCTGTAGCTCTCAAAGTGGTTCACAAATAAAGGTAAATATCATTCTCCTGGTTGATATGTAACCCAGAAGCACTGAGCTGCAAGTGCATAGTCTGCTCTACAGCCTCAGCTCAGCATCAGTTGGCTTTTAGCTCACATGGTAGAGGCTTTTGGCTTTAGCCCCTCAGATCCTAGGTTCAATCCCTCCTGCTGATAACTTGGGTCCATCAGCTTTACAGATAGATGTGGGAATAGAAACTCAGACGTGTGAAATGACTGTCCCAAAGTCATATAGTAAATGCATTACAGAGACTGGATTAGAACTAGAGCAGGGTGGCCTTGAGTCAAATTTGGCAAATGGTTTTGGCCAAAAACAAGGGGCGGATTTCCAGGAAGAAGTCCTCTTGTGTTTCAACATTGGCAAAACAAATCAGATCAAGATTTCATTTCGAAACAAGTTTCCTTAGAAAATTGAGCAGGAATTGACTGCTTAAAAAACTACCTGGAAACAAAAGCGAAAACTTCATTTTGGATCAAGTGAAAGGTTTCATTTCAACCACAAGACATTCTGGGGGGAAGGGCATTTTCCTGTTTGGCCCTAGAGCGGAAAAATGAGTTATTGACGCTGCTCTAATTAATCCGGAGACCTACTCACCTGAACACGCTGCTTCCCTGAGTAATGACTCTTGTGAAGGGAAAGCTATTTAACAGACAGAGGAATGCAGTCTGCTAATGCAAGCCAGCTAGTGTGAGTACTGTTGCTACGTGGAACTTGGAGACATTCAGAATTCTAAAATTCTCCTTTTGCCAGTTCCCTCTAATAGCTTGTCCCACTTTTAGTGCAACAGTTTCATTGAGGTGTGTGACCCAGTGCCCTGAGCAAAAAACCTGAGAAGCCTAGGAACTCAACGAGTTCTAAACCCTGGATTCCTTTATTAATCCTTTTGACTTTGGCCAAATCACTTACACAGCTCAAGTTTAGCATCCAGCTATACGTGGTCTGCCTTTCAGAGGTTCTAAGTGCTGATAGCTCCCCTAAAAATCAGGGCAACTTTTTTATTTTGGTACCTAGCTATGGATTTAGATGTTTAATTTTAGGAACCCAAGTTGAAAATTTGACCTTCACCTCTGCCTCAGTTTCCCCATGTGGAAAATGTGAATAATACCTTCAGTAATGTGTGCTTTCCACCAGAAAGTCTTAATGTATGCAGCAAACATTGCGCTGCTCTTACTTTTTCTTTCTTGGGGTGGCACTCCAGAAAACCAGCTCATGTGGAGAAAAAATAAATCATCACCCACTTCCCGAGCTTGCCGTCAGTTGAAAATCAAGGTGGCTGGAAGATGCATTTCAGTGGTAGAAGGTTGGTAACAGTAGCCATATTGAGACTTGATTGGAGCTTGTATGTTTGCAAAAGAGTGTGTGTGGTGGAAAGCCAGCAGGGTGTAGGAATTTACAAACATCAGTCATGACCAGTCTCTCATGCGTTAAATCAAGTGAAACCTACGTAGCAGCCTCCCAGAGCATGATTTTCCCTGCAGACCAATCATGCCCTGGCGTTTTGTGAAGTACATGACTCAAAGAACCAAAGATTCATAATTTTGTTTTTATTATTTTTAAAAGTCGTTGGATGGATGATCCCTTGTGCATGTTTGAGTGTGTGTATTAACCTCTTGGTATTTGCTGTGTGGACCAAAAATAGCTAAACATCCTGGAGTCACCCTCCCTAGTGCAGCTGGAAATAGATTTTAATTGATGGACCCTGTCAAGCTGTTAGTGACCATGCCGTGATGAGAACCATTAGTGTGATATTTCCTTGTCTCTGCTCAGTTAAACACTCTGCCACTGAGTCAGAGAAATTAGAGTAGAGAATTAGTCTGTACTTAATACGTCAGCAGTGTCTTTACTGACAATTTAGTGGGCTATGCCTCAGAATTTTTCCTCTGCATGCAGTGAAAGCTGTTGGCCCTGGTGACCTGTTCTCCTGCTATCACAGCAGAACCCAAACAAGCCCATTTGGTGGGAACACAGGATACCGATTCCATCACCACCAGAGCCAGTTTTGTTTGCAGTTTGGGGAGCTGAAATGATTTTCTGGAGTGTGGAAGGAAGGTGAGGATGGGATTCGACAGAGCTGATAGCAGATGTAGAAGAAAGACAGAGCCTCAAGCATGGGCCTGGTGTTTAAACCAAAGTAAGCAAGAGTTATGCTATAAGGGTACATCTATACTGCAGTGCTATTTTGGGATACCAGAGGTATCCCAAAATAGCTACCTCGCATCTTTTGAATGAGTCTGCTATTGCGAAATATAGCGGATGCACTATTTCGGCATCCCTGTAAACCTCGTTGCACGAGGGAGAAGGGATGTCTCGAAATAGTGCTTTATTTCAAAATTTGGCACCGTGGAGACACACCAAATTTAGAAATAGCCTGTTTTGAAAAAGAATTGAATTAAGATACACCATTTGCATATCGTAAATTGTGTAGCTTATTTCAACCTAAGGGTGCAGTGTAGACACACCCTAAGAAACAGACAGGTCGTGTCAAAAGCAAATGTTTTCCATAAGTCAGTGTGTCTCTGCAATAAAACTGCTAGCGCTAATAAAAGCACATGACATATGCAAATACGTTCAATCAGGACAGTACTGGGACACCCATCTAAGTACATAATAACATAGTTTAAACCAACAAGAGTGTAAGCATAACATCGGGTAGTGAATGCTTTGGAGTAAGGTACAAGGGGAGGTACCGAACGAGTCATTAATGTGTAAGCCGATACGTATGCTGTGTATCATAGAATTGTTCATTTCTGTCTATAAATGTTGGGGTACCTCACTTAACTCTTTGGCTGGCCTAAGGGGTGATAGTTAACCCATACTATTGATTGAGCCGAGTCCATTGTCCCAGGTACGAATACATAAGGGCTCAAAGGCCAGCTGGCAACCCACAACTATTAACTTCGTTCAACAATTAACCTGACTCAGGTGCCTTCCTATCTTATCTGATTCTGTGGTCTTTGGGGGCGCTCTGGTCATTTGAAGAAGTGGGCTGTGCCCGCAAAAGCTCATGATCCCATCTACATGTTTTGTTAGTCTATAAAGTGCTACCAGACCATTTGTTGTTTTTAAGTTCATCCTGTACAGACTAACTCGGCTACCCCCTGAAGCTTCGTAAAGTCTATTAGGATAGCACAGAGCTGGCATGATATACTAAGGGCACGTACAAAAACGCACGCAGCCAAACGTTTATCATCATCGACTGAGTAGGAGACCTGTCAGGTCACTACAACAGTGAATCCCAAATTTACTGCATCGCTGTCCTGAACTACTACAGCAAACACAGGCCCTCCCAAAACAAACCACTGCCCTGCACATGCAGGTCCACGCTGCAGTTGGGAAGTGTGATTCCTCGCAGTGTGGGTTTTGCTGCATGGGCTAGTTGCCTGTTCTCAGACACAAGGTGCCCAGTGGAGTTGGCTGGCTTCTTGAGTGGATGCCTGTCAGCCGACGGTCAGGGCAGTGAGTCCCTTATGACCGGCTGAAGTTCTTTTAAATTGTGCTTGGTTCTGTTACAGCAACTGAAGGAGTCAGGTTAAAGCTTAAACAGTTACTATTTTATTGTTACAGGGTAAACTTAGTTGTTAAATGCTACTGCTGTGTTACAGATAACACAGCCACTACAAAGGACAGGACAGAAATTACACTAATAAGTCACTTACAGGTACCATGAAACCCTTTTGGTTCTCTGAGCTCTTATTAAATGCATGCAAAATAGACACCTAGCAGGTATATATTCTCACCCCTGCGTTCCAGACTTGGCGTGGCCAGCGTCTTTCTCTCAATCCCTCGGGAAGAAGTAGGGCGAGGTTGGGCGTCCCACAGACCTCGGGAGACAATCAATACCTGCCAGCAGGTGTAGATGATTGGAGCTCAAATGGGGTAGGCTACTGAACCCCTCTTTATACCCCTTGGGTCATGTAGGCTTCTTCCTGGGCTCAAGTGGCCAATTAGGAGAAATGGCTTTGAATGCCAAGTTTCCCACGAAGGGTGCAAAGCATAATTCACACCTGGAAAAACGCAGACAATGGGCACCTCTGGTATGTGATGGGTGAAGATTCCTCTCCTGGGACAGTGCAGGTGTGTCAATTACTGATACTAGCCATCACGGCGACGGGAGGCCTCCTAGTCGTCAGCTAGCCCATTTACTGTCTGGTTTCTGTTTATGGTAGAGTCAGGGACAGGCAGCACACCTACGTTCCCAGGGCATCAAAGGCTGACTGCCTTTCTCTTGCTCGGGGGGGGGGGGAGAAACAAGATGGGGTTCATGTCTGGCTACAGTGCCCTTCCTGCAACATCCACACTGCTGTTTTTGGCAGGTTAGCCCATGCTGAGCTAATGTGAGTCTGTCTGCTCCTCACTGGGAATCTCACATCCCAGTTGTAGTGTTGTCACACCCTCAATACACCCAAATAATATGGAGATGAGGCTGGTTTAAGAGCCAGTATAGCAGTGGTCACCAACCAGTAGATTGGGATTTACCGGTAGCGCTTGGAGCCTCTGACAGGTGATCCTGATTGGTTTGGCCGGGAAGCTATCAAGCACTGGCACTTTAGTTGCCCCTCCACCCACTGTCATGCTGCTCCCTCCCTCTGCCTTAGAACTGGCCTCCCCCGGGAGCCTCCGGCTTGCTGTACAGGGTGTGGGAGGGAGAAGAGGGGAATGATGTCAGGGTGTCCCTCCTCTCTCCACTCCTGTATCCTATCTCCACAAGCATGCAAATCTCTCTCTCTCTCTCTCTCTCACACACACTCATACACACACACACACACACACGCAAATCTCTCTCTCTCTCTCACACACACACACACACACACACACACAAATCTCTCTCTCTCACATACATACACACACATACACAGAACACATACATGGGGGCCTTTTACTCCTTGCAAAGTGTGTTATTTCTGGTTTTTGACTGGTCTGTGCAGTTTATAATTTTCATTTCATGCGTAAATTTAATTTGAGTAGTGAGTTCTAAAATGCCTAACTTGTCATGGCTGGAGTAATTATCCCGATAGTAATTGCTGCTCCTGGAACGGCTGGCACGTTCCTGCAGCTCCTGAGAGAGGCAGAGCAGGGGGTCTCCACATGCTGCCCTTGCCTGCAGACACCGCTCCTGCAGCTCCCATGGAGCAATAACGGGGAACTGTGGCTAGCAGAAGCTGTTGGCTCAGTGCCTGTCGATGAGGGGCAGCACATGGCACCATGGAGCCATTGCTGTACATGCTAGCTGCTTTCAGCAGGGGTGCAGGGCCAGGGCAGGAGTAAGCCTGCCTTAACTCCAGTGCTTCACCATCCAGAAGCCATCTCAGGTAAGTGGTGCCCAGCCAGAGCCTGTTTCCTGAACCCGTCCCAGCCCTGAACCTCCTCCTACACCCAACCTCCTGCTCCAGACATGAGTCCCCCTGTGCCCAAACTCCTTCCCAGAGCTTGCACCTTGAAACCCCTCCTGGACCCCAAACCTCCACTTTGGGCTCAGCCCGGAGCCCCTCCCACATTCCAGACTCCTTGGCCCAAGACCAGAGCCTGCACCCCAACCCCCTCCCCCAGCCTGGTGCAAGTGAGTGAGGATGGGGGAAGGAAGAGGGATGGAGTGAGCCGGGTGAGGCCTTGGAGAATGGGTGGAGCAGGGGCGGGGCCTCAGAAGGGGCGGGAAGGAAGTGGGGCAAGGGGATTTGGGTTTGAGTAAATCTTACATTGCACTTCAATTGAAAAAGTGATCTTGTGGTTAAACAGGTTGGAGACCCCTGGGACAGTATAGGATACACAGGCTCATCCACAAGAAGTGTGTGGGGGGGTGAGCTGTGGGAGGGATTCGTGGCTTCCCTGCCCCCATGGCCCAGTCCTGCCCCCGGCCTCTCTCCTGGGGGAGGAAGGGAGAGATCAGTCCCAGGCTTCCCCCAGGCAGCGTGCTGCCTTCCCCTTTCCCAGACTGGCCAGAATCAGCCCAGGGCGGACCCTGAAGGACCATGGGGGGTTTGTGTGCACATTTGCACCCTTTGCATCCCCCTGCGTACGGACCTGATACAATAGGGTGTTTGGATACCAGGCAGAATTCCACATCTCTGCCAGCTCTGTCTTAATCCCTGGTAGCAGCACCTCTGGCTTTTCAGCAGGCCCGGCCTTAGGGTAAGGCTGTTCCCTCAGGCCTCGCGCCTTCGGGGCCAGCCCCCGCCTGCTCAGCCGCTCACTCGCTGCCCTGGCTGGGAGTCGCCCGGCCGCGCGGCTCAGCCAACCGCAGACCCCCCGCTCTCCCTCCCGCAAGTACCGTGAGGGAGGGCGCTGGGCTCCAGCCCCCACCCCTATAAAGGGGAGGTTACGGAAACGGCCACTGGCCCGTCCAGTGACTGCTCTCAACAAACTCCCGCCCACGCCCGGAGCCTGCCCTGCAGAGGGGATGTCCTGGCCAGGAAGAAGAGATTCCCAGTCTGGGATCAACCCTGCCCTACGGGGATGCCCTGCTCAGAGTGAAGGGAAGAGAAACCCTGGAATTATGTAACCCCTCAACTGGGTGTGACTTAAACTAAAGCATCCACCAGCCGGGCCTTGTGTCAGCGAGACACCTTGGGCCCCACAAACTGTTTAGCCGGGCCTGCTTCTTGGGGCTTGACCCAACGCCCACGGAAGCCATTGAAGAGACTCCTATTGTTTGTAGGTAGCATTGGACTGGGCTTCCTCATTCCTGTCCCCCCACATGTTCAGTATCTAGGTTCTCAGGCTCAGGACCACAGCATCGGCGTGCTGCTCATGCACCACTTCCGCCAGCCCTGCAAACACCCACTGTGAATTCTTCCTCCCTCCAGGATGGAGCATGACAGCCCTTTGAAATGATGCCGTGAGTCGTGAGGCTATTGAAAAATGGAGTCGGAAGCAAAATAATCAAACTTGCTTTCACTTGGGGAGCAGAACTGGGATTAGATCCTTGGTCTAAGAGGTCTCCGGAGTTTTAAAAGGTGGTTTATTATCCCAGGGCGTCTCTGAACTTACGCTCAGAAATGAGTTTTTCCACCTTAATCAAACAACAGGTTGAGGTGTTTTTAATCATAAAGGGAGGAACCGCTCCAATATTACAGTGCTGTCTTCCAGCTTAGCCCTGGGAAATGGTGAATATAGTTATGGGTTTGCAAAGCCCTTCGCCAGACCAGGGAGTTGTAAGTCTCAGTCAAATCTGTCTGTGAAGCTCAGTCTAGTACATATGGCAACTCCAGAGCTTGGAAACAGGGTGAAGGGTTCACTTTCACCTCCTGCCAGGCAATGAGGTTGGGATAAAGGGATTGAGAATAGGAAAATTAAAGGTTAACTGGTTAACTGGTAAGGCATATGCCTTATGCGAGCTCCTCAAGAGACAGAGGCTGAACTGGCATCCTGCCTGCCGCCTGCCCCTCATCAGAGGCAGCATCACGGAGGGGGGAGAAGGCAGACGGCCCAGCAGAAGCCGGCACGCACGGAGAGCTGGCTTAAAAGCCGGTTCCCCGTGTCTATTGGCTCCTGCCTCCCCCCTCTTGCTGCCTCTGGCAAAGAGGCAGCAGCATGGGATGGGGGAGCAGGCATCTCCATGGGAGCCTATACATATGAAAGTCGGCTTCCCACATGTACCAGCTCCTTCCTGGCCCCCCTCACCACATTTCATTTAGTGACTCCTAGTTCCTGTGTTATGGAAAAGCATATCACTTTTCCCTTTTTACTTTCTCCACCGCACTCAAGATTTTATAGACCTCTCTCATAGCCCCGCTTCGTCTTCTCTTTATCAGACTAATCCTTTCTCTTGTCCATGGTCAGTGGAGTTAGAGGCTGATTCATGGCAGGCATGTAAGAATATATGGTAGTGAGGTAACCCAGGGAGACGGCATGGACACCTCTGACCTCACTGGAGTGATTCCAAGGATATATTTGCCCGGATACCCCCCTCCCACCGAGGCTGGTTTGGCTAAAGAAGTTGTTCTTCAGTTCACATCATAAAAATCACCCCTTCTGTGGGTGTGAATTGGCACTGCTGTGATCTGCAAAGGGGGCCTGAGTCCTGTGCCTCTTATGGAAGGACCTCATTCTCAACTGTATTTAGGGGCCCTGCCATTCTCCATGTGGTACCTGTTTTGTGGGTAAAGGGAGGCTTTCTGTCATCATGACCTCCTTTGCTTTTCACCAGCACAGGTTTCACTCGAGGAGTTCACCATTGTTTCCTGTAAAGAATCACACTCAACATAGGTCTGGTCTCATGTTTACTTAAGGTCACGTGGAGGCGCGCTCAGACTTCCCAATCATCTACACCTACGTTAATGAGGAACTGGACTTGATGCGTTTCGTGGGCTTAGCAACAAATAACGCACTCAAAGTCATCGGCTACGTCCCTCCTCTTGGATCTTTTGCGCCGTGAGCCTCCTGTCTTTCTTGAGCGCCCCCAGATTCTGCCCCAACCAGTGGACTTGCCCTTTCGGTTCTTCTGCCTCAGCTGAGCGGCCTTTTTTTTGTACATCTCTTTGTCTTTGTCCGTTTGCTGGTGCCACATGGTTCCCAACTTCTTGGCCGTTTGTACCATGGTCCAGCCTGGATTTGACTTCTTGAGTGCTGGGCGGTGAGCAGCCATGAAGAGGAAAAAAGCAGACAGTGGCCTCTTCCTCTTTCTCCGATCCCCTCTCTTCCTACGTCTCTTTCTCTGGGATCGTCTCACACCATGCAAAGGATCTGATTTTTTCTTCTTCAGACACCGGGCATTATGCACCCTGGCCAGCTCTTCATACTTCTTTTTCTCCTCTTGAGGGATGGTTTTCCATTTTTCCGAGCACTTCTTGGATAATTCTATGCAGTTCAAGCCAGAGTCTGTTGGGTTTCCTTTGCATTGCTCTTTGAAGGATATGAAGAAGAGCAAATAGGAAGATAACTTCCCTTTCGGTTTTGTGGCAGCATGGCTGACCATTGTGTTACATAGTGATTAAATTTGTCCAGTGATCTGGTTGGAGCTCCTTTGGTGGACATCAAATGAATAAGCATTATTTTAAATACTAGAAAGACAGTCCCCTCCTCCTTGTGGCATGATGAACCCAGGGGAGGGTCCTACCTCGTCTGGTGTGCAGAAGGCAAACTTGATGCTGTACTCAGGTTTCTTGACATTGTTTGGTAGGTATTTGGATTGTGAGATCAAGTTAAACCTCTCCAATGAACCTAGAGCTGAATGTGGTCATTTGCATACTACAGTCTGATTGGCTAACACTCAATTGAGCTGAAGTCAGAGTTGTAGTTATGCAAAGCAGTCTTCTACAGACCTCATAGCTATGATAGGATTTTTCCAGATGGCTGTGAGATTTCCCTTTGTTTAATATACAGTACATTATGAATGTATGTAATATCCAGAGAATTAACTGGGTAACTCTAATACTTTGTCATGATAAAATGTGAAGCCACTGTTAGCCTCTGAGAGGCGACGGCTCATAATGTGAGAATGATTTAGTAGCAGCCTTAAAAATAATTATATGTGACAGTTGTTTCTTGGTTCCTGTCAGGATAACTACCATAATTTCAATCTGCAGCACTTAGCCTACCAGTCTAATTTACTTGGTGGACTTTACATTAATTTGAAAGGTTCTAAGGGTTTAAAAGCCTTCATTAATTATATTTTAGTAAATGAAAATGTGATAAGGTTCTGAGGGATCACAGCTAGCTGGTTTCCCAGGTTAGTTAGCTAGTTGACTTAAGGTTATGACATTGCACCCGGAAACCACAGACCGCATTCCTGACCTCATCAGAACTTTCTTTGGGAGTCTGACAGCTACCGAGAGCAAACCTATGAATAGTGGTAATGAAGCCAACTGACACTTTGGCCATGCAATTCACATGCCGGGGCGCTTCTTATTTGTACTGCTGTAGCATCTAGAGGTGTTAAGTAATGTCAGGGCCCTATGTGCTATGCAATGTATACACAGAATAGGAGCGTTCGGCCTTCAAAGAACTTATAATCAAAGGGCTTGTCTGTACCGGGAAGAGCCCACAAGATGGATCAGGCTACACTGCAAAAAGGTACTAAATGCAGCATTAGATTGTCCGCATGGGGAGCTGTTCTGGACTGGGGTCGTCTGGTTTCTGGATAACACCCTAGGTTATTTTGTAACAGTGTCTCCATGCAGGTAAATCCTAATAACTCAAGACAAAGCAAGGGGCATCCTTTCTGTTTTCAGGGGGTTCACTAAGGAACAGGAGTCTTGACTTATTTACACCCCTGCTTAATTCCTATTGAAAGTCTGTGTTTTAAAGGGTACGTCTACACAGCAAAGTTATTTTGGGATACCAGAGGTATCCTGAAATAGCCACCCCGCGTCTTTTGTATGTGTCTGCTATTTCGAAATGTAGCGGACATGCTATTTCGCCATCTCTGTAAACCTCATTCTACGAGGAGTAAGGGATGGTTTGGAATAGCGCTTTATTTCGAAATTTGGCTCTGTGTAGACAGCTGTTTAGAAACAGACTCAAAATAAGCTACTCAATCTTATTTTGAGTTTTGGGTGCTGTGTAGATGCACCCTTTGAATGCTGTGCTCAATATGGTTTAGTGAGATGGAGTGACTTGCCTTCAGTTAAAAACGACAAGGAGCACCTTTGAGACTAACAAATATAGTATCGTGAGCTTTCCTGGGCAAAAGCTACTTCCTCAGGTGAGCAGAGTGGAGAGAAAAGGAGACACCCTCAGTATTTACAACAGAAAAAGAAGGGAGAGGGGAAGAGGAAAAAAGTACTTGTCAATTTCAGTGCCCATGCTAGCCAGGCTAACTAAGTGGGCCTACAGTATCCCATACGCAGCTTTTCATGTCAATTATATTTTGATGTCCGTGCCCTCAGTTAAACAGGGCAATACATGGTAGAGCCTAGAATTGAACCCAGGGCTATGTCTACATTGCAGAGCTTTTCTGGGATGCTGGAGGTCTCCCGGAAAAACTTTGCTGCGACCAAGGAATGCGTCTGCTTTTCTGAAAAAAAATTCGGAAGAGCAGACGTGTTTTTTTCAGCATCCCTGTAAATCTCGTTCTACGAGGAAGCATGGATGTTCTGAAAGAGGGTTTTTTTCCGACATTCGGCCCCATATAGATAGGCCAAATGTCAGAGAAGCCTCTTGGAAGAAAAGTGGAAAAAGATATGCAAATTGCAATTTGCAATTTGTGTATCTTTTTCCAACTTTTCTCTGTAGTGTAGACATAGCCGAGATCTCCACCAAGAGCCTAAAACAGGAGTCAAGCCTCCAGCCCATTCAAGCGGTGAGCCGTTGTGGGTATGCTGTGCTGAGCCATTTTCTTGCAGTCGTTTTTATGGTTTATGAAGCAAAACAGAAACATACCAGGTGATCTATAGCAGACTCCATTACTGTGCTTACCTTTTAGCAGTGACCTTGCAGCAGGAAATCAAAATTGAATAAACTCCCAGTCTGTTTGGCATTAGTATAAGGCTCACTTCTTGTATGTCATTTCAGCTTACTGTACGCCTCAAGAGGGAGATTTCAATTCCATTTATCCATCCTGCTTCTCCTTCTGTTGATTCTTTCTTCTGAAATGGGAACCTGCATTTGTGATTATTCCGGGGCAATGCAATAATTTGATTACTGCACTTGGAGGTCTCTTCAGCAGGTGCTTTATTATCTCAATAATTCAGCCTGGGGGACTTTCCGCATTCCCCAGTTCCCAGCGTTCAAGAGTTGCAAATAAAGCTCTTCCGCTCCTTTCCTGATTTCATTTATTTGGCCTCATTTATTTGAGTCCTTTCTGGATTTTCCCCAGGAATTTCATTTAAATGTGGAATTGAATCTATTCAATGTGATTATCTTAAGGAGTGGGTTGGTATTAAAATGCACTTCAGACAGACAAACTCACATTTGGCTCTGGTCATTTATAAAAATCACTTTTAGTTGAGGCTGTTAATCTAATCCCAATAGAACGTTTGTGAAAATCCCCAAATTACCTACATAATTTGGCACGACAGTCAGACTTGAAGCAAGAGACACCCAGGGAGTAAGGCAGGTGAGCAGAGAGGTGTGAGAGGGTCAGAACTAGAATGACAGAGGTTATAGCCTGATGTGAGAGGATAATTCAGTGGTTAGGAAGCCATTATGGGATTAGGAAGAACAGCAGTCTGTTCCCTGCTATGACACAGACTTCAAGAGTGACCATGGACAAGTCACCTAGGCCTGGTCTACACTAGGACCTTAGTCCAAAATACCCTCTCCACCATAAGATCGAATTTGTAAATGACGCGTGCACACTACCAAGCCCGTTATTTCAGAATAAGGCGCCATGGAATTCAAACACTGTGGTCCTGCTTCTCATGAGGCAGGAGCCTGCCTTGGACTACATTCGATTCTTCCCTGTAGTGAGGACACGGAAGATTGAATTTGTAAAATCGGGTGCCCAGAAGTCGAACTTAATACATTTGAAATAATCTCCTACTGTAGACATGGCCCTAGCTCCCATGGCTAAACATGTAAACCGGTGTAAATGGCTTCATGATTGACACCCCGATGGGTGGAACTGTGGTGGATGGAGAGAAATGTGTTGGGCCTAGGATGTAGGGTTGCCAGATGGTTTCAACAAAAATACTGGACACACTTGACATTACATCACAATCGACATGACATCTTATTTAGAAAATACCGGACATTTCTATTTTCTCAATTTGTTTCCCGAACAGAAAGCTCAAATACTGGACTGTCTGGTTCAGAACTGGACACTTGGCAACCCTACTAGGGTATAGGAGGCTGATCATGCCTAGACTCCAGACTGCCCTAGAATCTGTCCTTGTGTCGAGCATGCCCATTGTACCCCCCAAATGTCACTTGGTTAAGTGGATGCAGTGATAAGAACACTTGGATGCCTTTATATTGTTCATAAACTCACTAGAAGTTTAATTTCTATAGGGCCATTCTGTGGTGGTGAAACTGATCTGACCAGAAAAGTGACCTAAAACCTTTATTAAGAGCTAGTCTAGACAGAAATGTTATACAGTACTGATATAATTCATGTACTGCAATCCCCCACTCCTTCCTGCTTTTATGTTGGTGTAATGTCCATACTAGGGATTGACCCATATAACTCTATGGCTTCATCTACACTGTGGTTTTTTGGGTCAGAAAATATGCTAATGAGGGTCTCATTAGCATAAGTCACACTCTTATTAGCATATTTTTTGCTGTTTCTTTTTGTGCAAGGAGTTTTTGCGCAAAAAGAATCCGTGTGGACAGGGTTTTTTGGGGGGTTTTTTGCACAAAAACCATTTTGTGCAAGATCCTTAAGCTTGTCCCACAGAGGTTTTTACGCCAAAAAAAAAAAAAAGTCGACACCGCTTCTTTTTGCGCAAGAACCCCTTGCGCAAAAAGAAATGGCAGAAAATATGCTAATGAGATTGCAATTTATGCTAACGAGTCCCTCATTAGTATATTTTCTACTGCAAAAACTCGCGGTGTAGGCAAAGCCTATAAGTATAGGAGAACAATGACACACATCTGGCCACTAGAATTATACCACCACAGGAACAAGGTGTTGACCAGGCCAGAATAAAGATTAAAAAATCTTAAACTGCTTATGTATCATTGGCTTGCTGTCTTCTGGATTGATTCTCCAAATTTAGAGATTTTTATAGAGAGTCTGGGTTGTGGTCAAGTATGCTTGCCTCATTAGCATTGCATTCTCTATTTTTGTACACTTACAGGCTGATTAGCAGTCATCTGTAACTAATCTTACAATTCTGAAGGAATTTCTCCTAGGTAACCAAAGAATATTTTGCCTCTTTAGAACATAGCTTTTTAATGTGCATTCCACCTGGTGTTGTTTGAATTAAAAAAAAAACATGTTGATGAATTGTTCACTGAACTAGAAACTTAGTTTTGATTTGGCATGTTTTATTCACGGCTCTTGGGCATTTTGTATGAGCATTTTTTTATTCAAATATTCATGGGCAGTTAATTTTGGGCCGGTAGCCGAGCTCTGGTTAGTCAAAAAATGAAATCGCCTGTTCCTGAAGGAAGATTCCTTTGAGTAACATTAGAATCCTATGTGCACTGGGCAAGCATAATGAATGCAAAGCACCTGACTTCCACTGAATCTTCATTTGGAGGTGCATAGACTCGTTTGGTGCATAGACTCTTCCCTGTCTGGTGATTGAAATTCAATCTGAACAGAAATGAGACACATTTATAAAGGTTGGGATGATCCAGTTAGGAAGGGGAATCCATATCATGTGAATATTATAGTAAGTGATCTGTCACAAGGCATCAACTTTGGTTCCAAAGAAGACTGAATCCCCAAAGTAAATTGCTCATGCACATGCTACATGCGCGAATACATTCGCTGAGAACTATTTGCCTAATGATTTCAAGCAACAAATGTGTAAACAGATTCTGGTTCTTTGTATTGGCAATTTGATGCACAGGAAAAAAAATGGATGAAATCCTCATTGTCTAAACTATTGAGAATAAATAGTCTGACCACCTTTAAAATCCCGGGAATGGCTTTCTTTCATGGCAAAGCAGCTTATTTGCTGAGTGGCGACAATGATCTTGACATTCTCCTGGTGTGTTTGCTCATGTACACACCATATCTCTCTGTCTGGAGCTCAGCTTCTCTTTCATCTCAGCAAAACACTTAATACTTGTCTTCGCGCTTCTAGAGCTGACTGTGGCTAAGAATGGTTTTAGTGTTGGTTTTCCCCCCGCATCTGTCATATATGATAAGTCAGTAACACCACAATAAAACAGAAAAAGAGTTATCTGATAGCAACATATACGGAACTATAATTTAAAAACAACTGTCCCTACCTGATAACAAAATAAGGTGCATTGAGTCTACTTTGTGTTTTGTTACAGGGAAACTGGCAGTGTAGAAAACCGAATACTTGGTGCTTTAAATATGCCCCTGCTCACTTTTTCCTTACCTTGTTAAACTTAAAAGTTTCGCTATGTCTCGGTTAAGGATGCAGCCTTGTATTTACGAAATGAACATCTTTCTGGGCATGCTAGCACATGCTAGCACGATGCTGCTGAAGAAGTTTCTAAGGATTGGCAGATTTCAAGCAGGGGATATGAAGGACTGTAATAGAGCAATAACCAAGAGTTGGAAAACAAGCCATAATTAGGGGATTTGAGGAGGTTTTTGCAGAGGATAATCACTTGTAAAGAAAAGACTGCTATGTTCTATTCCTGGTAATTAGTCAGGGCAGCCTTTTTCTTTACTGCTATTTATGTTTAATGGGAAGAAACTTTCTGATCTCCATATTTTACTTATGGTGGGTTTTGTTGGAACATAGTTCTAATCTCTCTCTTACATCCCGTTCCTGAAGGAAGATTCCATTGAGTAACATTAAACTCCTGTATGAAAATCACATTGCAGGTTAGGTGGGAATTATCTTTTTTATCTTTGGGCTTGTTCTACATTCTTTAGCTTTAGAACTCAGGTGGGATGTCCGAATTGAACCATGGATGGTTTGTTGAATCTAAGGCCGGGGAATAATTAAATACCATCCCACCCCAAAGACTGTGTCCTGGTTTGTTGCTCTTGATAAAGGTGAATCTTCAGACAGCTTCACCTGTAGCCTGAATGTTTTTAAAGGTTAGTATAGCTGGTGATGACAAATTAATTCTGAGCCACCTTTGCCACATACATTAGCTGCTAATTTGAAAGCACAGTTTTGGACTGTTTAAAAAAAATGTAACAGCTCCCTGACAGAAGCCAGCAAGAAATGAAAAAGCAGGAAGATGATGAGAAAAATGTGTCTGCTGATAATGATGTTAATTATAAGGAAAATGA
Organism: Pelodiscus sinensis; assembly: GCF_052426305.1. NCBI lineage: Eukaryota > Metazoa > Chordata > Testudines > Trionychidae > Pelodiscus > Pelodiscus sinensis. Next base: position 6,531,104 of record NC_143077.1, on the reverse strand, counting down.
ATGTTGACATTTGAGAGTTCAGTTGAAAAGATCAGACACCCACTTGGGCATACAGGATCCGTATAAAATGTGATGTAGTCAGAAACAGAGCAATGTAATATCTACCTGTGCTTATGGAAGAGTGGTAAAAGGTTACACATTTTGTGCTGTTTATTTTAGTATTGCCAGTGCTTGTGACTTAACCATGATCCATGCAAAATTTGGTGTGTATGTTTTGTTTAAAAAAAACACGCCAGCTCCTGGAGTCATGTGATTGCACACTCATCTCAGCTTCCCAGTAAAAAGTGAATTTTTAGCCCTTGCAGTGGCAGAGAAAAGGTTGAAAATGTGACCCGAGGGCACCCTAAAGTCTCAGAAATCATAAGCAAAATACAAAGAACCCCATGTTTATTATTTCTGTAATGTCCTGGTAATATGGCGCCTGCCTCATGGTTTGTGAATGCTTTAGGTTGGCCATACGTATCTGGGTTTTTTTTTTCACATCAGAGGAATTAGAAAGCTGGATATTCAGAGACCTCCTTTGACTTCAGTGGGGTTGTGCCAATTTACACCTTGAGATCTGCTGAGATGGAAAAGGCAGTGGACGAGGCTGTATTTTGACACACATCCTTGTTCAATTTTTGGTGGAATTCCTCCGTGTGTTCTGGGAGCCTGAGTGAGACCGATGCACCAGTTAATTCTCACGTAACCTTGGAGGGGCTGTGTCTCAGACGAGGCCATAAGTGCTACATAGGCCTCTTCTGGGCTCTCTGCCCATGCATGAATTCCATCTGTGGCAGAGGCCTGAGGTTCTAGGCAGATACCGTATGTCGCTGTGACCCCTCCACACAGTCTCTGGCCCTTTACGAGAGGCAAAGGTCACAGCCTACAGGGCCATCCTCATCATAGGCAAGCCCAAGGATTGGGGTGAAGCCCCTCCATAGTCCTGGTCTTCTCCCTTCTGGGATAGACTCCATAGTGGTGTGAGGAGGGTTGGGGGGGACCTGGGTCCACCCACTACTTCAGGTTCCAGCCCAGGGACCCTAAGACAGTGGCAATTGGCAGCATTTCCTCCACTCTCAGTCTTGCAGCCTTTCCCGGGTCACTTCCCCAAATGCTCCCTCCCCAATACCTTCTCCCTGGCACCTGAGCGAGTCTCTCCTGCTCCTTCACAACACGCTTCCCTCCTCACAGACCTCAGCTCTCTGGCGGTGCCCCTCTTACTCTCAGCCCTTGGCTTTTCTCCTCCACCTACCTTTCCTGAGGGAAAGGCTTTTAATTGAGTCCCAGGCCTTAGTGGGCTGCGGGTGTCCTGATTAGCCTGCTGCTAATTGGCCCCTAATGCTTACCTGCCTTGATTATATGGCCAGTTCACTCTGAGAACAGAAAACCCACTTTTCTGTATATTTGGCCTCCCCCAGCCATTGTAACCAGTGGCCCTAGGTCTGTCATGCATCCTTGTGGGCCCCGCTGAGGGCAGTGCTTTTCAAATGTGGAGGTCAGCCCTTCTGAAGATCAGGTACTAATGAGTTAGGGGCCCTGGGAGGAGGTTGTCTGGAGCATTTAGCACAAATGTGAAATGTGGGTACAGTTCATTTGATCATCTGTTTCTCCATCCTGCTCTCTCTAGCATGCAATGGCAGAATTTCCAGGCTATGTCTACACTGGCCAGTCTTGCACAAGAACATATGCAAATGAGGTGCAATGATGAATATTGCCGCACCTCATTTGCATACTTAATGAGCTGCCATTTTGCACAAAAATACCCCCTTGCGCAAGAGCCATTGTGCTGTTTAATTTCAGACAGAACTGCTCTTGCACAAGAAGGGGGTTTTGTGAAAGAAGGAGCAGTGTAGGCTGCTCCTTCTTGTGCAAAAGCCCCTTGTGCAAAAAGGCAGCTCATTAAGTATGCAAATGAGGCACGGTGATATTCATCGCCGTGGCTCATTTGTATTTGTTCTTGCACAAGACTGGCCAGAGTGGACGTAGCCCCAGTGATCCCATTGGGCACTTTAATCTCAGAACACATTTCTTCTTGTATTTTGCTGAGCCAAGCTCACGTTAAGGGCTCGTGCATCAGTTTGCGGTGGTGTGTTCCCTTCCTGCCATCACTGGCTTTTGCACGATGTTCCACCAGTTACATCGGGTCTCACGGTTTGCACCTTGGTTCATCTGAAGGTACATAGCAAAGCGTGGGAGTCCAGATAGCTGGGCAGCAGCATCATAAGGAACCTTCTTGATCCGCTCTGTGCAGTGAGACCATTGAGCTCAGAATAGCTCCATCCATATCCAGTTGGCTGGGAAGTTGGAGGATCTTGGGAGATCACATGCTATTTGGGGAGCGATGAGGAGAATGATCAATCGTTGTGTCTCTTCAGAGGAGCTGTTGTGATGAGGTAGACCAGAAAGGGATTTGGGAAGCTCTTGATGATTGACCTCCAACAGTCATTCAGAAGCCCTTCTGAAATCCTCTCCCCTCTCTTCTGTTCCATTTCCCAGTTCACAAAAAAAGGGAAGGGAGATAGTTACAACTTCCTCCAAGCCGCTCACCTGTGTAGCTCTCCTTAGTGAAGAAAAAGGGGAGAAAGACCTAAAGTTATTGCTGCTTTATCTCCGGTGTAGTGGTTGAAGTAGGGGACATGAGGCTGGGTTTTATTCCTGTGACTTCCAGTAGCTATCTCTGCATCTTTGGAGAAGTCGCTTTGGGACAGATTTTTTTTAAAAAGAGCAGGGTGGGTAGAAAGCTGGCTAGATTGTCTGGTTTAATGAGTAGTGATCAATGTTTCAATGTCTAGCTGGCAGCCTGTATCAAGCAGAGTACCCTAGGGGTCGGTCCTGGGGCCAGTTTTGTTCAACATCCTCATTAATGATCTGGAGGTTGGTTTTCACCCTCAGCAAATTGGTGGATGATACTATGCGGAGGGAGGGGGGAGAGAGATAGATACATTGGAAGGTAGGGATGGGTCCAGAGTGACCTAGACAAATTGGAGGATTGGGCCAAAGTAAATCTGATGCGGTTCAACAAGCACAAGTTTGGAGTCCTACACTTAGGACAGAAAAATCCCAGGCACTGTGACAGGTGGGGGACTGTCTGGCTAGGCAGCAGTTGTACAGAAAAGGACCTGGGGATTACAGTAGACGAGAAGCTGAGAAGTCAACAAGTCATCAAGGCTAATAGGGTAGGCTGCATTAGTAGGAGTATTGCCAGAAGATTGAGGGAAGTGATTATTCTCTTCCATTCGGCACTAGTGAGGCCACATCTGGAGTACTGAATTTAGGCCCCCACTACAGAAAGAAGGTGGACAAATTGGAGAGAGTTCAGCGGAGGGCGCCAACAATGATTAGAGGGCTGGACCACATGTTTTACGAGCAATAGCTGAGGGAACTGGGCTTATTTAATCTGCAGAAGAGAAGAGTGAGGGGGCATATGATTGCAGCCTTCAACTACTTGAAGGGGGGGTTCCAAAGACAATGGAGCCAGGCTATTCCAGTGATGGCAGATGACAGAACGAGGAGCAATGGTCTCAAGTTGCAGCGGGGGAGGTCTAGGCTGGAGATTAGGAAAAACAATTTCCCTAAGAGGGTGATGAAACAATGGGAAGGGCTGCCTGGGAGGTGGTGGAATCTCCATCCTTAAAAGGTTTTTAAGGTGAGGCTTGACAAAGAGTTGGCTGGGATGATTTAATCGGGATTGGTCTTGCACTGACTGAGCAGAGGGTTGGACTAGATGACCTCCTGAGGTCTCTTCCAAACCTGAGCTTCCATGATTCTGTGCCCTGTTATCCTCACACGATTTATGAGCCCGCATGCTCTCACACATTAGACGGGCGTGAACTCAGCTCGTGCCTTCCATGCATGCACCAAAGCTGGAGAACATGCAGGCTGAGGTATTCAGAAGGACACAGCCACTGTCCAAAATTCAGCCTTTCACCTCTGTCTCTCGGTTTGGTCATCTATCAAATGGAGACAATAATACGGACTGTGGGATTGCAAAGCGTAATGAATGCATACACAGAACCTAGAGAATGGCAGCCTAAGTGCTAAGTGTTGATGTTGTTATAATTAATAATACAAGGTATTGCATATTTAAATAGACACTGATACTGCAAAGCACCACCTCTGTGAGTATTCCTCGGGAAAGTTGTATATCTTGGAGTATCTTGTCTTTTATCTGCTAACTTCATAAGGGAGACCAGTTTATCAAATCTCATTGAGTTCCCATGAAGGAGATACATTTAATTTTTATTTATTCCTTCCATGGTTCTCTTTTATTTTCCATTACTTGATAAACCCATGCAGCTAAGAGAGGAATAGTCCCCGAAGTGCTGAATTCGTTTTTCAGCGGCTGCTAAAACATGTCAGATCTTTCAGCTGTGTGTAATAAAGTATTTATTTTCTCTCTCTGATGCACACTGTGTTGCCATTTTATTCCTGATCCCATTTTATATTATGAGCTAGTGTTTTCTGCTTTAATATCGTATTTAACTTTTCCCTATTTCGGGTTGCTGGGTCGTTTGCTCAGCAGTTACAAAATATATTAAATGAAGCAATTGCAATATATAGTCCCTACTTAAGGTGGGTTACCATCTAGAGTGGTGATGTCAACAAGTAATCGACTAGACAATTAACCGATAAGCCTAGGCTTATCAGTTAATCTAGTTGACTTCTTCCATTCTCCTCTCCCTGCTGCCTCTATATCACAGGCTTCAAGCGGGGTGGGGGAAGCAAGCTGGTGCTGGGAGAAGCCAGCTTAAAAGCCAGTGCTGCCTCTCCTCCTCCTCCCCTGCCCATGCTACTGCCTCTATCAGAGGCAGCAGTGCTAGTGGGGACAGGGGAGACCACTGCAGAGCAGCCTCGGCCCACGGTGGGCCCAGCCAGCACTATGGCACATCCCACAGAGCAGCCTCTGTTTGCGATGAGCTTGGCACCCCTGCGGAGAGGGGCTGACGCCACCCTATGCTGCTGCCTCTGTGTCAGAGGAAGCAGCATGGGCCAGCTGATTCATGAGGGGAGCTGGTTTTTAAACTGGCTCCCCTTGCAGACCAGCTCCCACTTGGCTCCCCGCACTGCTGCCTCTGACATAGAGGCAGCAGTGCGGCATGGCAGGAGGCTCCCCAGGAGTGGGACTGGAGCACACTGACTGCCAGTCCTGCCCCCGGGCACTATAGAATAGTTGACGAACCGCTAAGACTTCAAGCAGTTAGTCAACTATTCTATTAGCAGGTATCTAACTTCCCTAATCTAGAGCCCTGTGCGAAACATGTACCTCCAGATCAGATGCTCAGGAAAGGCCATGAATGGAAGATATAGGGCTGTGCTGGAGTCAACACTGGTATTTATTCCAGCGCCCTCCTCTGCTGTACTGTACTTGTGACTGAGACAGGGACTAATTTATCACCGTGCATCCTGCACCAACAGTGGGAGCGAGAGATTCTCGGCACCTCTGAAAATCGGTCATCCAGGTTGTAAAGTGTAACTTGACTTAACCAGGCAGCTGACCAATCGCCACATGTAGAGTCACGAACGGTTTCTCAAGGAAAACTCAGTGAGGATTTTTAAGCAGGGTCATTCTTTGGGATCAAGTGGATATACCCTACATAACCATCTTATGGTGCAGAGGCTTTGGGCATGGATGGCCATTTCATACCCTGTTTACAGAGTGCTCAACGGTTTGGAACGGCTGCCATATGAGGAGAGATTCATAAAACTGGGACTTTTCAGGTTAGAAAAGAGATGACTAAGTGGGGAAGGATAGGAGAGAGGTCTATAAAATCATGACTGATGTGGAGACAATAAATAAGGAAAAAGTTATTTACTTGTTCCCATAACACAAGAACTAGGGGTCACCAAATGAAATGAAAAGGCAGCAGGTTTATAACAAATTAAAGGAAGTATTTCTTCACACAATATACTGTCATCCTGTGGAACTCCTTGCCAGAGGATGTTGTGAAGTCCAGGACTTTAACGGGGTTTAAAAAAAAAAGCTACATAGATTCATGGAGGTTAGGTTCTTCAATGGCTATTAGCCAGGATGGGTAGGAATGGTGTCCCTCGCCTGTTTGTCAGAAACTGGGAAAGGAAAGAGAAAGAGGCATTGGTGAAATGCACAGCCATTTTAATTGAGAAGAGTAAATAAGTTATACTAGGAGACCTACTCAGCATTGCTTAGGCCCTTCCGGACTGGGAGTGTGAGAGATGCAGGAGTCAGGGTTGGGCATGAGGATGGGCTCAGGATAGGGGTGCAGTAGCCAGAGCAGGGGGTAGAAGGCTGTCAGGGCTGTTCCCCACTCTGGCACTCCGAGTGCAGAAGGTGGGGGCCTGCAAAGACTTTATATATACCTTGCCACTATAGGCACTGGTTACAAGAACTTCCCCCAGAATCACAAATGCACAGATTTGGGGAGGTTTGCTGCCACCATCAAGTGATTTTTATCCCTAAAACTGAGGTGAACACTTGAATTTTTCTCCAGAGGTACCCCAAGCTCTGCCACAAGAGAGCTTGAAAAAAGAAAAGAGGAAAACAAGCTGCATTCTGATATCTGATCTCTCAGTTTATTTTTGCAAATTAAAAGATATACTTGATAAAGCATACCTGGTTGCTAGATGTTACTGAGCAACTAAGGAAAACAAATGAAAACACGGAGAAAATCTCTGGGAACAATGCTCAGATGGTAAATGTGGGAGGGGAGGTATAGATTCACACAGAGCAGTTCAAACGAAGCCACAAAATAAAGAAAATACCCTGATCGCAACTACATTCACTTTTTCCCTTTACGTACTTCCAATCTTTTCTTGGTTCAGTCCAGTTCCATGCCCCATATTCCTTGGAGGCATAGAAAAAATTTCTAACTGTCAGGGTGGTCAAATATTGGAATAAATTGCCAAGGGAGGTGGTGGAATCTCCCTCTCTGGAGATATTTAAGAACAGGTTAGATAGACATCTGTGTAGACGGAGCTTGGTCCTGCCTTGAGGGCAGGGGGCTGGACTCGATGACCTCTCGAGGTCCCTTCCAGTCCTATAATTCTATGATTCTAGTCCTGCCTGGATTTAAATCATTCTGTGTCTTTCAACTCCTGGTTTAACTCTCCCACACAAAGAAAGCAGGCAAGGTATCTTATGCAATTCACATTTCAACACTTTATTCCTATTTGTTCTCCTGGCTTTCTGCCAACCTCCTTGCTAGCTACGTGAGTTCAACCCCTTAATCACTAAGGGTACGTCTAAACTTCTGTCGACAAAGGGTGTCTAGACTACATCCAGTTCTGTCGACAAAACAAACCGCTTTGTTGACATGAGTGTGTAGACTCAAAGGACAGGGTAGATGCAATAACGCCTTCCGTCGACGGAACCTCGTAGAATGAGATTTGCTGCCATCGACAAGACTGCCGAGTTCTGTTGATGATATGTCAACAGAACTCGGCAGTAGTGTAGATGCAGGTATAGTTTTGTCGACAAAAGGCCACTTTTGTCAACAAAACCCTGTAGTCTAGACATGGGTACTGGGCAGCACTACTCCTATCCATTACAGAGGCTCAGGGCAGGGGGCTTAGAGGAGGAGGTGAAGAGTTTAGGGCAGGAGGTGGGAGTGGCCGGTGGCTTCTCCCTGGGGCTGGCCCAGGACAGGGTGCAGGCCACCTGCTGACTTCTCCCCGAGCCCAGCTAAGGGATCTTACTATTAAGACTATTTCCCTGCTGTCCAACTAGCATTTTATCCCACTGTGATTCTTTGTCTTGCATCTGTGAAATGATTCTGGTTGTTCTCTTTTGCATTAAGTCTTGTGAGAGGTGTTCTGCTAAAAGGGGTCGGAGTTTTGTTTCTCTTCCCGGCAGCAGTCTGCTCTGGGAAACAGGGATTCCAGACGTGGAATAAGCAGGAGGGGGTGTAGGTTAAGGTGGTTGCTGGTAAAATTCATTGCTGACTGTATTCATTCATGGCTTAACAGTGACACAGCAAATATTAAATGGCCTGACTCAGGTTTAGTGAATTAGTGCAATGAATTAAGTGTACAACGCTAGCTCAAGTAAGATGTTTGTTATGAACAATTACAGCAGTATTTGGTTTCCAAATATTTTGCTGTATTGAATTTTCAAATATTAAAAAAAATTATTCTGCCTGGAATAATAATTCTCTCTCCTACAGCGTTTTGTACCCATACATCTCAAAGTGCTTTATAAAGGAACTAAGGGTTTTTCTTCCCATTGTACACAGAGGCAGCAAAAACAACTTCCCTAAAACCACCAGGGACTACAAGCGCCTTGGTCTATTGAGTCCCAATCTAAAGGGGTAATGCTATCTACTATAGTGTTTGTGTTGCCATTTGATGCTACGGGAGATTAGATACTAGGTTGAGGTGGGGATGTGAAAGTGTAACCGTGTACACGGTTAACTGCTGAGCCAGTGTGTAACCATGTGTGTACCTGGAGCCTGTGTGTAACCATGAAGGACAGTGTTAGTCATCTCCAAAAAGGACCTGTGTGTCCCCACCTGCTCTGGCAGGGTGCTGTCCTAGGTGCCGCAAAGGGCGTAAGGCATCCTTGTGCATGAGGAGAGAGTTGTAAGTGTTATGGACGTGACGGTCAGAAAATCTCAGCCTCCGATCTACAGCTACCACTTCAGTGGATGGGAGTTAGAAGTGCTCAGTGCCTCTAATATTTGAGTCAGGGTTTCACAGCGAGTGAAAGTGATCTCGTGGCAAAGGTGCGTTCAAGTCCCCGCTTTACTTGTAAGAGACCTGGGATGAGCATTTCAGCCTCTCGCTTCTCCTTTCTGTAAAATGTGGGGAAATACTTCTTCCTTTTTTTCCCTTGTCCATTTGGATTGTAAGCTCTTCAGGGCACAAACCCTCCAGGCATGTCGTGGGGCCCCATTCTCCGTGGCTGCGATGTGCCACTGTAATAAATATAATAATAAACGTTAATTGACTGCTGCTTCTAATCTTTCCTTCTGCCGTGGTAATGGGGCTATTTCCATTCCCTTGCAGGAGTTTTTTTCTAGGCGTCTTAGGGACTGCAAGTCCCTGCTCCAATACAATTCAAGGAAATGTTCGATATCACAGTTCTGACTAAAGGTAACAAAACCTTGGTTGGCAAGTGTTTCCTCCACAGCAACTAGTTTCTCTAGTGGTCCTCTGGGCTGTGAGATCTCTTCCCCCTCCTCCCCCAAAATGCCATTATAGAGGTTTGTTCAGATAAGATAATGAAATTAGCATCCTAAATGGGGAGCTTGGGGGTCTTAAAGTAGGAGAGAGAGACAGTGCAGAGAAATCAATTCTGGTAAAGACCTGAGCCACAAGCAGGAGAGAAAATGCCTAGTCTCCAATCATGGAAGGTACATTTCTCCAGGGAATCTCTAGCGGAGGATCTGGCCCGCCTGTAAATTGTTTCTAAGTGCTTTCAAATTCCAGGCATCGATCTGGTCACAAGCTGATTTGGAAAGTGTAATTAAAACTTTTCTGGATTGGAGATGGATTTTTTTTATTTTTGGTCTTTGTTTTCAAGGAAGCCGTGAGACGGCGTCATGGAGAAGTGCTGTTTGGTTTCAGATACCGCCCCTCTATGGGGATAGCTGGTACTGTGGCAAACCTCCTGCTTTAGGAGCACTCATGCGAGCCACCGGGATGGACGGCAGAATATTTGCTGTGATGGTGATGTATAAAAGGGAAACAAAGGAAAGGTTTTAGCATGAGTGACTATTGCCTGTTTAAAGGTCCTGAAGTCTCCCTGGGTGGCCCGTGAGCTATAATATCACCACCTAGCCAGTGCAATCCAGCCCCACTCCTGGGGAGCCCCCTCTGATGGAAAGGCAGCATTCCCTGTCTGTGGGTGTCCGAGATCCCTGCGGACAGAGGATGCTGGGGAGGAGGGGGTTGGGAAGGCTGCTGTGAAGCAGCCTCTGCCTGCGGTGAGCCTGGTCCTCTCTCAGAAGCCACAGCGGGGTGGGGGGAGAGGAAGCGGCACCGTGGAGATAGTGCTGGAGCGAACCGACTTTTAAGCTGGCTCCTCCCAGCACCAGCTCCTGTCCCCGCCCCTTGCTGCCTCTCATACAGAGGCAGCAAGGCGAGGAGGTGAGTAGTTGAGTACTACACTCAACTACTCCATAAGCTTAGCCTTATTGGGTAGTCAGGTACTCGGCTACTCGCTTACATCCCTAATTCCAACCAGCAGAGTGAAAAGCAAAGCTGCCGTTTGCACCTGGGGATGGGTTTTTCCAGACAGCCTTTGAGGCTCCTCAACATTACCTCTCCCCCAAGCCTGTCCATTAATCTTGGGGATATTATAGGTGCTGTTCACCATACTAAGCATCAGGACCGTGCAGCCTGCCTCACCAGCCCACCCGGCCTCTGTCTGCCTGCCTGTCTCAGAAGGCAGCTTCCCACCTGGAATGACACTGAGCAGCTCTGAGACAGTCGAGCAAGTCTGGAATTAATTATCTTTAATTATCGTTATGGATGATGCAGTTCATTGAAATGCAGAGCACCACTTTGTCAACCTTGACACATCCCGTGAACATCTCCTGGGTTCCGGAGTTTGCCTGTCTTGAGTGATACAGACCCTCGGTGTTCCCCTGCCGGGGTCGGACGATGGTCAGAGAAGCTAGTGCGAACTTGGCACTTCGTTCCTGGACAGCTTTGGTCCTGCCCTCCCCACACATGTCCGAGCGCAGAGCAGTGCAGTTTGCTGTTGTCATTGCTGGTGATCAGGCGTGGACAGTCACATTTTCCATGAGGTCATAACTGTCTCCAGCAATGTGTTGGCAGGCACAGATCAGACTGCCAGTGGAAAAGCTGTTGCGGTTTGCAACCCGGCTGCATGCATGCACAGCTGTGATTTTACTCGGGGAAGAGTTCAGATCAGAACATAAGAACGGCCATACTGGGTCAGACCAATGGTCCATCCAGCCCAGTGTCCTGTCTGCTGACAGCGGCCAATTCCAGATGTCCCAGAGGAAGGGAATACAACAGGTAATCCTCACATGATCCCTCTCCTGTCATCCATTTGCAGAGAAACAGAGGCTAGGGACACCATTCCTACCCATCCTGGCGAATAGCCATTGACGGACCTAACCTCCATGAATCTATCTAGCACTTTTTAAAACCCTGTTAAAGTCCTAGCCGTCATCACATCCTCTGGCAAGGAGTTCCACAGGTTGACTGTGCAAAATGAGATGAGAAAAATTGAGACTGCAATTTTTGACGATGGGCCCACTCTCTAGTGCCCATGTGGAATTGTGATTTACCCAGTCTGGGCATTAAAAGGGCTTGATGCAATCTAGCAAAGCAGAGTGTTGTGTGTCTAAGCACAGGGTGATTGCAAGGAGCCGATTGGTAGAATACAGTGCCACCATAATGAGAGACAGCCCCTGAGTCATGCCAGTCACTGCTGCTGGAGAAAGGGAGTCTCTAGCACAGTGGTGGGCAACCTAGGCTAGTCCGTGGGCCACATGAGTTGCCCTCCTTCGTCTCAGGGGCTGCAAGATTGTCATTAATCAAAACCCTTTCCTGGGAGAGGGTAGTGTTGCTAATTGTGCTTGCGTACCTAGAAAGTGCGGGGGATGAGGGGTGCTGATTGAACCCTTGGCTTAGACATGCTCAGATTTGCTGGACTGCATCAAGCCCTTTTAATGCCCAGCCGGGGTAAATCACAGATACCTGCGGGCACTAGAGGAATCACACAATTCTCACAGTCAATATCGTGTGCAGTCTACGCTCCCCTCAGGGTACATCTAGTCTGCTGTGTTTTTACGGGATACTGGAAGTATCCCGGAAAAACTCTGCTGCGTCCAGAGAACACATTTTCTCTTCCGCTTTTTTTTGCGGACGAGCAAACGCTCTGGGAGCCCTGTGTACCACATTCTATGAGGAATAAGGGCTCCTCTAAAAGAGAAGGCTTTTCCGCTATTTGTCCCTGTCTAGACGGGGCCAAATGGCGGAAAAGCCTCTTCCAGAAAAGCCATCCGAAAAAGCTACTCAAATTGTGGAGCACAGTTTGCATAGCTTTTTCCGACAAAGGACTGTAGTCTAGACCTACCCTCACTTTACAGGCCTTGGCTTTGTGTCACTTGAGTAACACCGGTAGGAAAATACCCTCCCCCGCATGCAGACAGAAACCAGCAGAATCTGGCAAAGATAAACAAAAGGTCTCATGGGACATATAGAGGCTGCAGGTTGTCCACCATTGGTCAGATATCATATGTATGGCCCCCATTACAGTGCCTCTCACCCTGTTCAATGACGCAGGGAAGTGCTGTTCTCCTTAGGCTGCCGATGGGGAATTGAAGCTCAAAGGATCTTGCCCCCAGGTCTGGGTGTTGTAATTTGGGTCTCCTGAGTCCCGGACCAACACGCTAACCACTGGATGCTTCTTCTCCACCATTCCCGACCTCAGCCTCACCCCCTTTTTAGCTTGTGTACTGAAGAGCAAAGGAGCGGCATTCAAGGTGCTTGAGACATACACTCCTTGGCTGTGTCTAGACTGGCAAGTTTTTCCGGAAAATCAGCCGCTTTTCCGGAAAAGCTTGCCAACTGTCTACACTGGCCGCTTGACTTTCTGCAAAAGCACTGACGATCTCATGTAAGATCGTCAGTGATTTTCCAGAAATACTATGCTGCTCCCGTTCGGGCAAAAGTCTTTTTCCGAAATACTTTTGCGCAAAAGGGCCAGTGTAGACAGCATAGTACTGTTTTCCGCAAAAAAGCCCCGATCGCGAAAATGGTGATCGGGGCTTTTTTGCGGAAAAGTGCGTCTAGATTGGCCATGGACGCTTTTCTGCAAAAAGTGCTTTTCTGGAAAAAACATCCTGCCAATCTAGATGTGCTCTTCCGAAAATGCTTTTAACGGAAAACTTTTCCATTAAAAGCATTTTTGGAAAATCATGCCAGTGTAGACGTAGCCCTTCTGCTTAGCCTTTTTATGCCCAGGAGTAGCTTCGGCATGTCCTCATCCTGGATTGCAACAGCTTTTCATGCCTTGCTGTGTGCCGGGCACCGAGATGCCTTTTTCAGCGTCTTCCTGTTGGCCCTTAGGCAGCCTGTTGGAGAGCAATGCACCATGCCCAGCCACTGGTGCATTCTCTGTCTTGGCATTGCAGGACTTTTTTTTCAAGATCTTGCCCAGACAGAAGGCAGCTGTTTCTGGCAGGCCCTATGTTGGGAATTCAAACCAACTAAATCTGCCTTGCTCTCTCTATCCAGCTCTAGCACACAGACAACTGAAATCCGCTATATTGAGCAGACTGTGTCAAACAGCCCAGGTGTCAATAACAGCCTGGAAAGAAAGAAAGAAAGAAAGAAAGAAACTTTATAAATAACAGACAGTGCAGGACTGTAATTGTAACCCACACACCTACTGTGGGTCACCGTCGCACGTAGTGGTACTTAGAGCACTTACAGGGAGCGATAGAACAAGGGAGCTCTACAGCCTAAGCTGAGAGGCTCCTACCCTGAGGTCCCAGGTTTGAATCTTCCTGGTGGTAGTTACATTATGTTTCTAAATTGCACACTGGCAAATTGCACACTAGTAGCTCCTGGGAAGTTGGGGGGAACCAGGACCATCTACTCCTCTCTCTGTCAGCCCATGGATGCTGTAAATATCAGTTGTCTGCTGAGTGCCAGTCTTCATGGTTTCACTGCTACTCACTCACTAGGCCACTACCCCACGGATCTGCACTGCCTAGCTTGTGCTCCAAAGTGGAACAGAACTGGCCCAGCAGTGCCTTTATATTGGCTTGCTGAGCCCTGATTGGCTGCAGCGGAAGCAGCCACTCTTGCCCACCTGGAGGACCTCTCCTCTGCTCCTTTTCCTGGGGCATGGTGTGGCAAAGCCACAAGCTTCCAGCAGGGGACTTCAGGGCCTAGTCCACCCCATCTCAACACTCCATATGCACTAAAATGTGTCTTGCCAGGTGGGTTCTGTCCTTGACTTTGCCACTGTCCTGCCAGGTGTCCTTGGTCAAGTGACTTCCACTTTCTGTGCCTAGATGTTTTTTCCCACCTGACTGCAAGCTGTGTGTGTACAGCACCTAACACAGTGAGGTCCTGATCCTGGAAAGGGACCTTTGGATCCAGCTATTACCAGTGTCATCAACTCGTGCGATTTTTTTTTATCATGGTTCGTGGGTTTTTTGTTTTATTTTCCTATTTCTCTTAAATCCTCCACATGTGACATCAAGAGACTGTGGGAGAAATGGAATTATTATTTTTCTGAGCATTAACTCTCACGAGCGCATGAAAATGAGACCCTAAAGGCTTGTAAACTAGAATGCAAATAAAAAGCACCCACATCTGTCGTATATTTTTAATTGCGTGATTTTAAGCGAATTGCAGTGATGGATTTGCTGCCCGTTGCTCATTTTTACAATGCGTGTGGTTGGCAATGCTGCAGTCTCGTAAGGCGCATTTCTGCTCTCTGTGGAACAAATGCAGTGATGCCTTTGGCAGCCAGCAGTGGGGCAGAGTGAAAAGCATTCGTTTCCTTAAAGCGAGCGCATTGCTCATGAATGGAGGCTGCTGTGGGAATTGAAGTCGTCCCCTGCTTATCCAGGAACTGTACAAACAGCATTCAAGCAAAGCCCCCCCAGGGCACCCCCATTCAGTGGGCATTCAGTGCAAGACCCCCTTCCTATGGACTGAGGAGAAATCTGTTTCCAGGGGGCATTCAGCCTGTTGTGGAAAGCTTTAGATTTAAAACACGGTGCTAGTTTGCCCTGATCTCTGCTGCTCCGTGGGCTGAAATCCAGGGTCAATGTGGTAGAGAGTCTATGGAGTGAGTGTGCTGTGACGTAGGGCAGCAGGATACTCCCCTGCGTGGGCATGTTCCTGGCTGGAAAGTGAGGCAGGACGTGTCCAGAAAGGTCTGTGGCCGCCTGTGTTCCCTGGAAGCTGAGAGTTTCAAATGCCGCCCAACTGATTAGCAGAATGCTTGCAGCTGGCAGCCTCTCTTCCTACTGGTGGTGCACACCTGCACATGCCTGGGTGCACAGAATACAATTTGTTCCACACATGGCTGGAAATAATTGGAGGGAACCTGTGAATTTCTAATGGCAAATAAATGTGTCCCAAGCACAGTGTCCCAATGCACGTCCAGGTTGTGTGACTGGGACAAAGCCTAGAGCAGCGCCTCCTGTCCCCTGGCTCTTTCTCCACCACCGTGACCCCTCGAGCTTTTCGAACTTCTCTCAAGGGGATGGGGAGGAAGGACTCCTGCTTCTCCAACCTCTCTGCCTCAGCCTGTGCGATGTGCCCTCTTGCCGCCCGGAGAACTCACATGGGCTGGGAGTCCCAGCTTGACACGGTGGCACAATCTAACCCTATAAAATGTATCTTGCAGACCTGGGAAAAAACAGGAGGAAATTGTCAAGGCTCATTAACATTCAGTTTTTCTTCCCTATTGGAAGACTTGAGACTGACAGTGCCGATTTTACCGACCAGAACACACCACCCTTTGCTAGGAAGCAGCGATTTACGCACTCGGATTGAATGCCTGGCATGCTCGGCCCACAACAAACCATTTTGTTACACCATCCCTTTGAAAATGGACTCTACATAATTCACCAAATGCTTAGCGCCAGACTTGTGTTCTGCTGTTCTGCTCTGATTATTCAGCTCCTGCTAAGTTCATACCTGTGATCTCACAAGGGCCTGTTTGAAATGTTTGTCACCACAAACAGCTGAATCCATTAAGGCTGTGTCTAGACTGGCCGCTTGGATTTCTGCAAGGGCACTGATGATCTCATGTAAGAAATCAGTGCTTCTTGCGGAAATACTATGCTGCTCCCGTTTGGGCAAAAGTCCCTTTTGTGCAAAGCTTTTGCTGAGTGGAGAACCTGCTTCACTTGCCTGCAGCGAGCCTGTGTGTTAAAACTCTCTAGTCAGTGTGGAAACAACCATGGAGACTGTTGTGTGCTTCTGTCATCACTACTGGGCTGTTACTCCCTTGTCGACATTCCTCTCAGGAACGCCATGGATAATCTTGTGATGTCTAACTTGTATTTATTAACCCACCCGAGTCACGTTTGTATTGGTGTGGAAGAGAAGGAAAAGCCCTGGAAATAAGTGGCCTTTGTAAGAATGGTAAAAAGGCTTGGAGAGGTAGCCATGTTAGTCTGTAACATTAAAGACAACGAGCAGTCCTATGGCACCTTATTCATGTGTTCTATGCCATCAAGCGCCAGCAATGCCCCTCTGCCATGGATATTGGCCAAACCAGACAGTCTCCACGACAAAGGATAAATGGACATAAATCAGACAGCAGGAATGGTAACGCACATAAACCTGTAGGGGAATATTTTAACCTCCCTGGTTATCCAATAATGGATTTAAAAGTAGCCATTCTCCTACAAAGGAATTTTATCACCCAATTACAGAGGGAGACAGCTCCCCTGGAGTTCATTTACACGTTTGACACTATCAACTTGGGCTTGAATAAAGATATTAACTGGTTAACACACTACAAAGGCAATTTCCCCTGCCTTTGATAGTCACATTTCTACATCAAATACTATGCATGGGAGGCATCCAGCCTGACTTAATTAGCTTCATTAACATTGCAATGAATAGATAACTGCTTTTGCTGTTATATATATCTGGAGTCGGTTATTTCCATTCCAATTCATCTAGTGAAGTGGGTTTTACCCACAAAAGCTCATGACCTAATATATTTGTTAGTCTCTAAGGAGCCCCAGGACTGCTCGTAGTTTATAAGAATGGGTTCAATATAGTTGTCTAAAAGGGGTAGGGGTATAATCACATTACAGTAAAGCAAGAGGCAGCGTCACTCAGTAGATAAGGCCAGGCCTGTTCAAGGGCTTTACAATTCAATGAGCAAATCCTTAACTATCTATGACCAACGTGTTAGAATATCTGCTTCTCTCACTCAGTCTCTCTAGGGCAGTTGTGGGCCCTCTGTGCTGTCCTAATACTTACATGTATTGTGTCCCTTTAATTCTGTGATCCCATATCTACCTACCTACCTATCCGTCTGTCTGTCTGTCTCCCCCACCATCCATCTATGTATGCTTTCCGGAGCATGTTACCCCAGATTTGTTTGGTCTAAGGCAGCATGACCCTCCTGGAAATTGACAGATTGGATAACTGGTCTGACTTGAACAAGGTAAAAGTCAATCAAGACAAATACACAATACTTCCCTTAGGAAGGAGACATTAAACACACAGCTATCCAACAGGGAATAACTGAGTTGGTAGTAGGATTGTGAAAGAAGATGTGGGGGACATTGCAAACGGAATAAATGTGAAATGGGAGGCCGTTGCAAAAAAGGCGAGTATCGTTCTGGGGTGTATTAATAGAAGTGGTGTAAGAAAGACAGAGTGTCCCTCTCTGCTAGGTACCCATAAGGACACAACTGGAGTACTGCCTCCCATTCTGGGCACCACATTTTAAGAAGGATGGGAACAAATTGGAGAAAGTCCAGAGGAAAGCAAGAAAACTAAGAAAGGGAATAGGAAAGATGACATGGGTGACCCTGAGCAAGTCACTTTCCCTCTCTGTGCCTCAGTTCTCCCATTGGTAAAATGGGAAGAAGGATACTCCCTCTTTTCTAAAGTGCTTGGAGATCTGCTTGTGACATTGCTGCAAAGGGGCTAGTTCAGGGGTGGGAAAATACCAGTCCATGGGTTGGATCCAGTTTGCCGGGGTCAGACCGTGGCAGGCCGCTGCCATTATATGAATTGGTGGGCTACAGATCACCGTTCCCGGCCGATGGCAGCTGTGGGAAGCAGAATCTCAGTCTGTGGCTGTGTCCAGACTCAGGGTTTTTTTCGGGAAAAGTAGCCTTTTTCCGAAAAAACTTCCCCTGCGTCCAGACTCAAGCCGCGTTCTTTTGAAATTAAATCGAAAGAACGCGGCTTTTCTTTCGATGGCGGTAAACCTCATTTCACGAGGAAGAACGCCTTCTTTCGAAAGTTCCTCTTTCGAAAGAAGGCGTTCTTCAATGTAAATAGGGCTTCTTCGAAAGAGAGCATCCAGACTCACTGGATGCTTTCTTTCGTAAAAGCAAGCCGCTTTTTCGAAAGTTCAACGTGCAGTCTAGACGCTCTCTTTCGAAAGAGGCTCTTTCGAAAGAGCCTCTTTCGAAAGAGGCTTGCAGTCTAGACATAGCCTGTGTCACTTCCCGCATCTCCCATTGGCTGGGACCAGCGATCCGTGGCCAATGGGAGCTGCAGGCGCCTATACCTGTGGTAAATATAGCAGAGGTGGCCCACAAGGTGCTAACCTGTTAAACCACCAGTGTTTTATTGCCCATCCCTGAGATAGGTGTTGTCATTACTAAAGCGGGTTTCTTAAGAGCTGGGAGAAATACGGCTGATGTTAAGTGGGCTTCGGACTGTCTGGGTTACAGTATAGCACCAGAATAAGAACTCTTTGCAGCCACAGCAATTAAAAGTAAAATCTTCCAGAGTGATTGATTGCAGGGATGTAGAGGGGAAGCTAAGAATTATTTTGTATGAGATTTAGATGGTTAAATATTTTTTTCCGGAGATTTACCAAGTCTCTTTGAGCCCTGGAGGCGGTATACTAGGCTCAAGAACCATCCATCTTCGGCTTTCGGATTTGGATCAGTACATCACTGCCTGTATCCCTCCCCCAGTCCCTTCTCCGCCAAATCTTTCTTCTTAGTTTCTCAATTGATTTTGCCCATTTTTTCTGGGAATTGTGCCCAGCTGTTTAATTTTGTGCACGATTCCAGATAATTCATCTGGAGAATGGGAGCTTCGTAAATTAATAAAGTAAACAAATGTTCATAAACTGAAACAATCTTTACCTGTATCTCTCTCCTCAACTCCCTCTCTCTGTCTCTCTGGGTATGTCTACACTACAGCACTAATTCGAACTAACTTAATTCGAATTAGTTAATTCGAACTAAGCTAATTCGAATTAGCGCATCTAGACTTAAAAACTAGTTCGAATTAGTGTTTTGCTAATTCGAACTTGCATGTCCACACTGAGTGGACCCTGAACTGAGGTTAAGGATGGCCGGAAGCAGTGCCAGCAGGGCATCAGATTAGGACTTAGAGTGTGGAGCTGCTGTCTCAGGCTAGCCGAGGGCTGTGCTTAAAGGGACCCGACCCCCACCCCGGACAGACAGTTCTCAGGGGTTCCCCGCTTGCAAAGCAGTCCTGGCTTGGAGTGCCCTGAGTGCCCACACTCGGCACATCACAGCACTCGGCCATCAGCCCGGCTGCACTTTTCGCAGGCTGCCATCCGGAGGGGGGGTCAATCAAGGGGCTTCAGGAGAGCTTCCACCACGAGGAGCCGGCTAAGCCAGCCCAGTCCTCCCCATCGGGGGCTCATGCCCCATTCCTCCCTCACCTCCTTCCACTTACCCCTCTCTAGTCCCCCCTTCCTGATGTACAAAATAAAGGACACGTGTGTTCAAAAATAGAAATTCTCTTTATTGAACAGAACTCGGGGAGACTGGGAAAAGGAGGTGGGAGAGGGGAAGAGAGAGGGTGGGAGAGGGGAGGGCAACTACAATATCAGGGGTTTGGAACAGGTCCTATATGAAGAGAGGCTAAAGAGACTGGGACTTCTCAGCTTAGAAAAGAGGAGACTGAGGGGGATATGATAGAGGTCTATAAAAGCATGAGTGCTGTGGAGAGGGTGCATAAAGAAAAGTTCTTCATTAGTTCCCATAATAGAAGGACTAAAGGACACCAAATGAAATGAATGGGTAGCAGGCTTCAAACTAATAACAGAAAGTTGTTCTTCACAAAGCAAATAGTCAACCTGTGGAACTCCTTGCTGCAGGAGGCTGTGAAGGCTAGAACTATAACAGGGTTTAAAGAAAAGTTAGATAAAGTCATGGAGGTTGGGTCCATGGAGTGGTATTAGCCAGGGGGGAGGAATGGTGTCCCTGGCCTCTGTTTGTGGAAGGCTGGAGAGGGATGGCACGAGACAAATGGCTTGGTCATTGTCTTCGGTCCATCCTCTCCAGGGTATCTAGTGTTGGCCACTGTTGGCAGACAGGCTACTGGGCTAGATGGACCTTTGGTCTGACCCAGTACGGCCATTCTAAGCTCAGGGCTCCGGGTCGGGGGTCTCAGTGGACCACCTTGATTTTCATGCAAACCTGCTCCTGGGTGGCCAGCTCTCCTGCCCTAGATGGCCACTTTCCTGTGCCTAGTGCGGAGGTCGTGGATGAGGTCCACGATGTCTGCACTAGACCAGGCGGGCACCCGCCTCTTGCGGACCTGGGCAGGCTCCTGGGAGCCGCCAGCCTGTTCCTGGGAAGAGGCAGAGGGCTGGGTGGCAGCGGGTGGCTGGCTTGAGCGGTGCCAGGTGCATGGTCTGCTGGCTGGGTGCTGGCAGGCTTGCACCTGGCACGGGCACCGTAGCCAGCCTGTGCCCCTTTAAGGGCTCCGGGGCCGGGAGGGGGGCAGAAAAGTTTCCCTGGTGTTGGCCAAAGTGGCCACCAGGGAAAGCTGGGGAGGGCTAGCCTCCCACTAGTTCAAATTAAGTGGCTACCCTTAATTTGAACTAGTTAATTCGAACTAGGCGTTAGTCCTCGTGGAATGAGGTTTACCTAGTTCGAATTAAGCACTCCGCTAGTTCAAATTAAGTTCGAACTAGCGGTTTGTATGTGTAGCGCCTATCAAAGTTAATTCGAACTAACATCTGTTAGTTTGAATTAACTTTGTAGTGTAGACATACCCTCTCTCTCTTGAATTAGATCCAGAGATTTGGGCTTAACTCTGGATTTCCAGCCTTTGATGGCTTTCATTCAGAAACTTAATAACATTTGATTCTTTTACATGTTTTAGTGCACAGAGCATATATATTTCAGTTTTATGAATCCGCAGAGAGGCCTCATTTGCTGAGAGCCTGTCTCAGTGACCTTGGAGGCTGAAATCATTCTTTTTTCCTCATTACCTGCTTGCAGGCATAAAAGATCTGGATGGTTCAAACTGGAAACGAGGAACCTGTTTTGCCCTTTCTCATTAAAAGTGCAGGGAGTGCCTATAAAACAAAGATGTTTGTTGGCGAGAGTCTGGATGCAATTGAGATTTTGTTGATGCTGCGTCTGCTGTTATACAAAGCTGCAGTGTAGTGTGAGCTTTGGTTTCCTCTTCATCTGTCTTGTCGGTCTGACAGATATTTCAGGCTTAATGTAGGCATGCAAATGATGCTATGATTGTATTGTGGGTAAGCTTTAGATCTAGCTAATACAGGTCACACTGGAAGTGTAGATGTGATAACTAGAGCGAGCAACCTAGTGGGTTTAAACTCTTTTTAACAATTCATCTGGAAGCCTACACGCCCACTGGCACACTAGGGCTATGTCTACACTGGTGGGGTCTTGCACGAGAACCTGCAGAGCATCCACACTGCTCGCCCACACTTACAGTACGGTGTCAGAAGATAGGGCTTCTTGCGCAAGAGCTATGCTCTTTTCTAACAAGTGTAAGCCCTCTTGTGCAAGGGCTCTTGTGCAGGAGGGCAGTGTGGACGCATGGCAGGGGCTTCTTGCACAAGAAAGCCCTATGGCTAAAATGGCCATCAGCGCTTTCTTGCACAAGAGAGCGTCCACACTGCCATGGCTGCTCTTGCGCAAAAGCACATGGCAGTGTGGACGTGTTCTTGTGCAAGAGCTCTTAGCCACGGGTACTTCCACCTGTGCTAAAACACAGATTCACTTGCTATGTGCATGTATCCTTTTGGGAAAGCGGGGTGGCTGGAGTATGGAAAGTGGTAAAGGGACTACATAGAGGGATGGGGAACAACTCTAGGAGGAGGAGCTATGAAGAGAGAGGAGAGAGAGGAAATAGGGGAGGGAAATGAATGGAGGATGTGAGTGCTTAATGTCTCTAGAAACACAAGCTATTATTTGCGTGTCTAAGGACGTAATTTAAGTCAGAGTGGGATAATTTTAATCCTTGATTTTAAACTGGTTTTGCATTTGTGCTTTTGAATGATTTTCCTAAAGAGAAGCTGATTGGTGTTGGTTGGTAACCATTAAACATTTAAGCAAAAACACCCGATTTTAAACAACAGTTAACGGGTTTTGTTCTGTTATTGATTTTATCTCTCCTGGTTGAGGTGTCTAACAATAGGTGCCTAAGTTGAAAAATGTCAGCATTGGGTTCTGGTTGTTCTCTCCAACAACGGGCTCATGGGGTAACTCCATAGGGATTGGAACGTGTCCAGATTTGCATGTCCATTTGCAAGTGACCTTTGAGTGCTGCCACTACCTTCGCATGGCATCAAAACCAAAGGGCTTGAGAGTGTTTAGTCACAGCTTTGCACAGTAATTTCTATCAATGTTTGGCACCTATTTTATGATTTCGCTCGTCCCTTCTCTTGGGGGCAAAACGTCATCCCTTTACTTGACTTTAAGCCATTTGTTTCCATTCTAAAAAATCTTGACTTCCACCTGCTTTTAGTGGACATCTTGGCAGACTTCAATGATGTCGGAAGACACAGAACATAATCCTCTTGGTTTCCCTTAACAAGAGACATCTGATCAAAAGCCGTTGTTGTTACTGATGTCGTCTTGGCAGGAACAAAGGTAGAATCAATGCATGAAAACGGGGCAGGTGATGGTGTGCAGACCAGCCACGTGCCGAAGAAGGGTTGATATTCAAGAGTTTCACAGCATAGGGAACAGGTGTTTAGGGTGCGACTGTGATTGTTCAAGATGTAACCACCACCAGGCAGATTTGAACCTGGGATTTTGGGAGCTGACTCTAGGAGCCTCTACCCTCTGAGCTAAAAGCCAGATGTCTTCCAGCCCATGCTGTGGAGGTCTCTTGGTCTTAATTGTTGATGTGGTCTAGGTGCCACTGCGTGGGACAGTGAACCATGCTAAGTGTGTGGGTTACAAAGACACGGGGGTTTTTTCAGGTTTTATCCCTGATTTGCTTCTTAGACCAGGATTTCCAGGAATAGGAGAGGGTTTTTTCATTTTTTGTTTTTTTGTTTGGTTTTTTTTACTTTGTCTAGCTGTGTCCTTAGCTGATTGCCCTGGCCATAGACTCTAAACATCACACCTCTATTGATGTTTTACCCACACAGTTTCTCTGTCGAAGCATCGTTATCTCATTTTACAGATTAAGGGAGTTGCTCAGGGTCAGACAAGGAGTCCGTGGCAGAGCAGAGAAATGGGCCAGGTGTCCTGAGTGACAGCATGTTGTCATAACTGCAGTACATTGCTAATTTAGAATGGTGGTGCATACATTGTGTTGTGGGTAGGTTACTGGTGTCTTTAGAGATATGAATGTTATTGCCATAATGAATCAGTCCCACTAATTCGGGGGTCTTATCTTGGCCAGTGGCCAGTGCCAGGTGATTCAGAAGTTGGTTGAAAAGCCGAGTAGTAGGACATGATGGATATTCCTTCTTCCTTATACGGAGCCTGTGAGGATTTCTTTTAGGGATGTAATAGTGTAGTCAATTAACTGATAAGCAAAAGCTTATCAGTTAATACAATAGACTACACACATTTCCTGCCCTCCCCTCCGCCCCCACTAGTACATTTGTTAGCAGGCTGGCCAGCAGCCCGGCTCAGTCCTGGCTCACACCAAGTCCGGGACATACCCCCACTACAGCTCTGCATTTAAAGTGTATTAGGAGCCAGGTGGGCAGGCAGCCTGGCTCAGTTCTGGCTCACATCAGATCTGGGAGCTCAGAATGCCCCCCTCCCCGCCCTCCACTCCTGGACAGGGGTTGCTGCCACCCCCTGCTGCTGCCTCTGATACAGAGGCAGCAGTGTGGTGCAACAGGCAGCCGGTCCACCAGGGGAGCTGTTTTTTAAATTGGCTCCCCTCATGAACTAGCTCCTGCCTGGCACCCCATAGGGGCAGCAGCATGGAGCTCCTTGGGAGTGGGGCCAGAGCGTCCTGGCTGCTGGCCCCACCTCCGGGGACTATAGAATAGTCAAGTAACCTATAAGAACTCATGAGGTTAATCGACTCTTCAATTAACTGATATTTAACATCCCTAGTTTGCTTCCTACCCAAACTTAAACAACCAAAGCCCAAAATAATATAACTCCGGCGGCTCTTTGCTTACATCTTAGAATCATAGAATCATAGGACTGGAAGGGACCTCGCGAGGTCATCGAGTCCAGCCCCCCGCCCTCAAGGCAGGACCAAGCTCCATCTACACCATCCCTGACAGATGTCTATCTAACCTGTTCTTAAATATCTCCAGAGATGGAGATTCCACCACCTCCCTTGGCAATTTATTCCAGTGTTTAACCACCCTGACAGTTAGGAATTTTTTCCTAATGTCCAATCTAAACCTCCCCTCTTAAGTATCTTTTCATTGCTGAAAAATCAGCAGGTCTCATTGCCAGGTGCTGTAGCTGTTTGGTTCCTCTATCCTCTGAGAGAGCGATCGGAACAATGACTCCACCTTGTCGCATGCCCGCCATCCATTTCCTAATGACCACAGCAGAGACTTGGCAGTAGATATTTAATATATCTGATGCCATGAATGTGCAAAATGGCCTTCACCTCACCGCACAGCGAATCTTGAAGGAATTGTTGCCACAAATAGGTTTTGTTGAAATTCAACAGTTAGGAAAGCATTATTTTGCCTTCTTTCCTCTGGTAGGTTATTGCAACTGACAGATACTGAGCTAGGAATTTTGAAAGCGTTGGGAGCTCTAGCAGAGGAGTGAGAGTTGTGATTGAGTGAGCCATTATAGGAGGCTAATGTCTAAGGACACGCTTTAAGTGCTGCTATTAGAAAAGAGAAGGCAGCTCTTGGTTTGCATGCACTGCAGCATTCTCTAGAGACAGAAAGTGAAGGCCTGATTCTGAGAAATGCCTGGGAGAATCTTAAAGACATCCTGGTTACTTATGGAAAACTAAGATGGCGACAAACCCACACATTTCTGGATATAATGGGGGTTGGGAGGGAGGGAGAATCCCCTACCCATATAAAAAATAGTGCCGAACCTTCGCTGCAAAGCTCAGGTCCGAATCCAAACCATCCCATATATTCTGGGGTGTTTAGGTACATCTTTGCAAGAAATGAAGTCTAGAATATTGGGGGGAATTATCTGATGGTGTCAATTGGCTTCAGTGGAATTGTGCCCCTCTATATCAACCCAGGTCCTGGACAAGTGCCATTGTGTTGCATGGTTTGTGTAGCCCTCACAAGTCAAGCAGGTTCAGGCCTGGGTGGTATCCATGTGGGGCACCCCACCCAATAAAAATCATGGCCTCGCAGGAAGTGGCAATTGTTACTAAGTCGGCAAAGTTCGTCTCTCTCGTTCAATAGTAAACCAAACCCTCTGGGTGATGCTTCAGGGAGTAGCCGAGTTAGTCTGTACAGGATAAACTTAAAAAAACAACAAATAATCTGGTAGCACTAAGTTTAGGAACGAAGCTGAGCGTCTTGAAAACGTGGATTTAGCAGCATGTTGTATGGATGTGAGACATAAGCCATAATGAAAGATTCGAAGAGAAGGATACTGGCATTCAAGAGGAGTTGCTATAGAAAGATCCTGAGAATACGGTGGCTGCAGAAGGTCACCAACAAGGAATTATATAGGAAGATACAGCCAAAAGAGAATGTACTGCAGAAGGTTATACAATGGAAGTTACAATTATTCGGGCATATCTGCAGAATGAACAACAAGCAAAAAGTTAAGACCCTGGTATTCGGCATAATGGATGGTCTGAATAGGAGAGGCAGACCCCACAGAGAATGGGTACATGATATAGTAGACTGGTGCGGAGCTAGTCTACAGAAACTAAGCCACTCCGCACTGGACAGGGAAAGATGGAAAGAAATAGCGAGGGAGGCATCGGATGCCAACGGGCGTTGAGACCATGGTTGTTGATGATGATGATGTTGACTACAAATAGACTGATAACATCAAATAACAACAAATAGTCTGGTAACATCACCTCTAGGTGATATTAGGGTATGTCTACACTACCCCGCTAGTTCGAACTAGCGGGGTAATGTAGGCATACCGCAATTGCAAATGAAGCCCGGGATTTGAATTTCCCGGGCTTCATTTGCATAAGCGGGGCGCCGCCATTTTTAAATCCCCGCTCGTTCGAACCCCGTGCCGCGCAGCTACACGCGGCATGGGGTTCAAACGAGCGGGGATTTAAAAATGGCGGCGCCCCGCTTATGCAAATGAAGCCCGGGAAATTCAAATCCCGGGCTTCATTTGCAATTGCGGTATGCCTACATTACCCTCCTATTTCAAAATAGGAGGGTAGTGTAGACATACCCTTAGGGAATATTTGCTACTACTAGATGAAATGAAAAACAGGGGGAGTCCTTTAAGAATAAAGACTGGACACGTACACAAATTCACCCTAGGAAGGTAAATGTCAGTTTTAGTTAGATTTTGCCCTTCTAGAATTCCTCCTGTGATTCTGACTGGACACAGAATTCATGTTTTAGGGTAGTATTTCTGCCCACTCCAAAACTCCGCCCCAGAAGTGGTTGAGTGATTCCAGTATAGGATAGGACTGGCCCTTTGAAAGCTTTTAAAGGTGGTTTGTACCTCTCCTCTGGTTCCTCAGATGCTCTGTAAATTTCCACTACATGCATCTGACGAAGTGGGTCTTTGCCCACGAAAGCTTATGCTCCTACACTTCAGTTAGTCTATAAGGTGCCACAGGACTCCTCGTCGCTTTTGTAAAAACTCTGTTGTTTTTAATGATTTTTGTTTTGTTTTTTTCTCCTCAGTTTGTTATAAGTGCAAAAACAAACACATTTTTCTTCATCTGCTATGGATGTGAATGCTGGTAGAAACATTTAAAATGTCTCGTCGTCTAGAGCCGGAGAAGTGTTTGAGGATGAAAAGTGCATAAAAATAAGGGATTATTCCAGTACAAAGGAAGCTTGTTTTGAGCTCTTGCTAGTTCTTGCAGTGCAAATGTGGAAATGTGATAATTAATAAAGAATTATCAGACCCAGTCCAGAAAGCAACTTGTCTCTGTAAATTGGTAGATACCTGACTATCAAAAAGCATAACAATACTCAAAGATGTTGGGGTGTTTTTCAACGCCCTGTTTAATAAGCGTTCTTACTGCAGTGTCTTTGGTAAGTTAAAAGGATTGTACTTCCCTTCTTTTGCACTGTGAAAGCAAAATAGCTCCTGCTTTAAATACTAGTTGCCGTCTGTGACGGGGCGAGGCAGCCCCGCACTGAACCTACAGGGCCCAGCCAGGGTTACCTGGCTGCAGAGGCCCCTCCCCCACAGCCCTACCGAGCATGCCCGGGCTGCAGCAGGGCTATAAAAGCCTGGGCCAGGACTCAGTCTGGGGAGACAGCTGAAGGAGAAGGACTGGAGAAGGGAGCTCTCACTCAGTGGTTGCCAGGGACTCCAGGAGAGGCCGGAAGGAAGGCGGAGGCGAGTTGGAGCAACCCAGAGACTGCCTGCTGAGGGGATGCCGGCCTGGAGATCGCAGCCAGCTGGGCAAGTCCAGGGGAAGGAAGCCCGGGGATCCAGGTAGGAAGTGGCCCAGGGCAGGAGCGGGAGCCGCCTCTCCCGGCCCGAGAACCTTGGCGCGTTTTGGCTGGATGGCCCCGCTGAGGGAGTGACCCGGTACCTGGTCGCTCACAGGGCCCTGGGCTGGGACCCGGTGGAGTAGGGTGGGCCCGGGTCCCCCTACCTGGGGTGCGTCCCTGCTACAACGATAAACTGGTTTGTGGACTCGGCCTTGCTTAAAGGGCCAGGTATAAACTGTTTTGTGGACTCAGGCCAGGGGGCCTTAGCCCTGCTTAAAGGGCCAGCTATAGACTGTTTTGTGGACCCAGGCGGGAGGGGCCTGCCACACCGTCCAAAGAATAGCCTCTTTTTGTACGATTTAAAATGCTTTCCCAGTTCCTCCCCTCATGCCTAGGGATAGATGTTTTGTTGGGATTTTGTTACCAAGAAGAGACCCACTTTTATCACTGAATCACTAAGGTTGTGTCTACACAGCACTCTTACCTCGAAATAAGCAAATTGCGTAGCTTCTTCCAGGGTTATTTTGAAATAAAGTGCTGTTTTGACGAATCCCTTCACCCTCGTGGAACAAGGGTTACAAGGATGCCAGAACAGTGTGCCCATAATTTCAAAATATATTTCAAAATAATGGGCACATTTAATGACACGCAATAGCTATTTTGGGATACCGGAGGTATCTCGAAATAGCTCTCCTGTGTAGATGTAGCCTAAGGGATCATTCTTAGAGAAAGAAGGGTGGCAAAATGGGTTATGGTTGGGTTTGCTTCTGTGTGTAGCAGTTGGAGATGTGGAAGAGCCGAAGAATTTCTCTTCTCTTTATTCACATAATGGCAGGTCTCAAAGCATAGTATTGGATAATCTTTTCCCCGCCATTTCCATTATAACATAAGAACAGCCATATTGGGTCAGACCAATGGTCCATCTGGCCTAATATCCTGTCTTCTGACTCAGATCACTGCCAGGTGCCCCGGAGGGAGTAAACAGAACAGGGAATCATCAAGTGATCCCTCCTCTGTTGCCCGTTTCCAGCTTTTGACAAACAGAGGTTAGGGACACCATTCCTACCCTTTTTGGCCAATAGCCATTCATGGAATTATCTAGGTTTTTTTTTTTAAACCTGTTAAAGTCCTGGTCTTCACAACAACCTTTGCAAGGAGTTCCATAGGTTGACTGTGTGTTGTATGAAGAAACACTTCCTTTTGTTTATTTTAAACCTGCTACCTATTAATTTAATTTGGTGACCCCAAATTCTTGTGTTGTGGAAACAAGTAAATAACTTTTCATTATTTACTTTCTCCACACCAGTCATGATTTTATAGACCTCTCTCATATTCTCCCCTTCATTGTCTCTTTTCCAAGATGAAAATTTGTATTAATCTCTCCTCATATGGCAGCCATTCAAGACTCCTAATCATTTTTGTTGCCCTTCTCTGAACTTTTTCCTGGGCCGAGATGTCTTTTTTGAGATGAGGCGACCAGATCTGCACACAGCTTTCAAGATATGGGTATAGAATTGATTTCTATAGAGGAAATAAGATGTACTCTGTTTTGTTCTCTATCCCTTTTTTAATGATTCTTAACATTCTGTTTGCTTTTTTGACTGCTGCTGCTCCTTGAGTGGATGTTTTCTGAGAACTATTCACAATGACTCCAAGATATCTTGTGTGCTAATAGCTAATTCAGTCCCCACCATTTTGTATGGCTAGCTGGGATTATGTTTTCCAATATACATTACTTTGCATTTATCAGTGTTAAAATTCATCTGCCATTTTGTTGCCCAGTCGCATAGTTTTGTGAAATTCTTTTTGAAGCTCTTCTCAGTCTGCTTCAGACTTCACTGTCTTGAGCAGTTTGGTAACATAGGTAAATTTTGCCATTTCACTGTTTACCCCATTCTCCAGATCATTTATGAACGTGTTGAATAGGATTGGTCCCAATACAAATCCTTGTTGGACACCACTAGTTACCGCTCTCCATTCTGAAAACTGTCCATTTATTCTGACCCTTTGTTTCTTATCTTTTAACCAGTTATCATCAGTCCATGAAAAGATCTTCCCTCTTATCCCATGACTGCTTACTTTGCTTAAGAGTCTTTGGTGAGGGACCTTGTCAAAGGCTTTTCGGAAATCTAAGTACACTATATCCACTGGATCCCCTTTGTCCACATGCTTGTTGACCCCTCAAGGAATTCTATTAGATTAGTGAGGCATGATTTACCTTTACAGGAATGGTGTTGACTTTTCCCCAACAAATTATTGAAATAAATTGCCCAGGGAGGTTGTGGAATCCCCATCTCTGGAGATATTTAAGAGTAGGTTAGATAAATGTCTATCAGGGATGGTCTAGACAGTATTTGGTCCTGCCATGAGGGCAGGAGACTGGACTCGATGACCTCTCGAGGTCCCTTCCAGTTCTAGTATTCTGTGATTCTAAATTATGTCTATCTGTGTGTCTGACAATTCTGTTCTTGCAACCAATTTGCCTGGTACTGAAGTTAGACTTACCCGTCCGTATTTGCCAGGATCACTTCTAGATCCCCTGATTGAAGCTTGATGGGTGTGAAAGGGATTAGGTATCAAAGCCTCATTACGAATCTCTCAGCGACATGAGAGAGATGTGAAGATCTCTTTAGATTAGTGTGGGAGGGAAGGAGTAGTGAGTCAGCTTGGCCTCCTGCTGACCCAGAAGGAGAAACGTTCCCTAAGACCCCTTAGTGAGCAGTGCCAGAGCAACCCAACCCCACCCACAGGAAGCAGAAGGGGGGGAGTATAAGAGCAGGGGTTGATAGCTCAGTTGGAGCCCAGTGACTGAGCAAGCCAGACTGTCTCCCTGAGCTCCTGAGAAGGAAGGCTGCCCTGTCCTCGGAGGGAAGACTGGGTTGGTTTGCCTGGGCCACTGCCTGGCCCCAGTTGCCACTATCACTGCAAGGCCCAGAAGAATGGCCAGGATAGCCAGGGCCCGCCCAAGAGGTGGCTCTGGAACCCCCTTCCTCCCCCCGCCCACCACCAAGGGGTCTTAGGGAGTGTTTCCCCTTCCAGGTCACTACAGAAGTATATTAGAGTTGTGATTCCGACAGGACAAATGAGGTTTAGTGCAGGACGTCTCTCAGAGTTGCGATGGAAATTTGTTGGTTAGTGTGGGTAGTGTGTCAGAGTTGCAAGCGAGTTCTGAACATGGTCCCTCACACAAACAGCCTCAGCACCCTCTAAACAACCAAAGAAGCTCAGCACACAGAATCTTTGAGGCCACCAGCAAGTACACCCCCAAACACAAATACACACACTGCAGACAACCATGTACTCCAAGGGTCACGTAATCAATCGATCCTCCTTCACCCGAAGAAGTCCCTCCTCAAACTCCCATTAGCTGCTCCTGTTCACAGCAGACTCTAATTCCAGATGATGTTTTAAGCTGGTCTCTGTTCCTAGGAAGATTGAAGGGGTGGCTTCCCCAGTTTCCACCATTCCAAGACATTCACATCTATATATACCTAATTCATTGACTGCTAATGCACTCAAGCTAACACAAAGGTAAAACATTAGCCCTGTTAATTTGCCTGCCCTATTGAGTTTTTCGTCAAGCAAGTTTGCACGCATTGATCAAGTGTGTTCTGTGTGCTATTGAGCTTTCAAGGCTCTGGCAGAACTTTCTATCACTGGGGAAGTTCCCAAACCGAAAAAGAAGTGGGTTGTGCCCATGAAAGCTCATGATGCCATCTGCATTTCTTGTTAGTCTCTAAGGTGCTACAAGACTATTTGTTGTTTTTTAACGTTTTTCCAATGTTGGCATTAACTCTGGCCGACTGCGTGACAGCAGTGAATGGGGAAAGACAGTGAAAGGGACGTTGTTAAAAAGACTTGGACTTTTCAGCTTAGAAAAGAGGAGACTAATGGGGGTGGGGATAGGATAGAGGTCTACAAATCATGACTGAGGTGGAATAAGTGAATAAGAGCAAGTTATTTACCTATTCCCACCAGGGGCGGACTGGCCCTGTGGGATACAGGGATTTTCCCGGTAGGCTGTCGGTCCGGTGGGCCATTGTGTCTGCACGCCGTTGCCCCTCACTCCGAGCAACTCTGTGTCCATGCTGTATGCGGCACGCAGAGCCCGACCCGCCACCTGTGTCATGTGCTGGACATGATGCAGGGGGCGGGGCTTGAGGGGCACACAGGAGTGACATCATGGAGAGGGCCGTTCTCAACCCACTTCCCAGTACGCTCCTGATTCCCACAATATAAGAACTAGGGGGTCACCAAATCAAATGAGTAGGCAGCAAGTTTAAAATAAACAAAAAGAAGTTTTTCTTCATGCAGTGCACAGTCAACCTGTGGAACTCCTTGCCAAAGGATGTGGTGTAGACCAGGACTTTCACAGGGTTCAAAAAAGAGCTAGATGAATTCAGGGAGGTTAGGTCTATCTATTAGCCAGGATGGGTAGGAATGGTGTCCCTAGTCTCTGTTTGTCTGGCAATGGGTGACAAGAGAGGGATCACATGAGGATTCCCTGTTGTGATCCCTCCCTCTGGGACATCTGGTATTGGCCACTGTTGACAGACAGGATACTGGGCTGGATGGACCTTTGGTCTGACCCACTATGGCCATTCTTATGTTGTTCATGCCGTGCCATGCTGCCTGGAAATGGTGGCAATCTCTTTTCACCATGCTGAGAGGACTTTGCAAAGTCCAGGAGGAGAGAGGTCCACAATGGAGGGATCAAAAAACTGAGAGCAAGATACAACATTGTGCATCTCTCCCTGCCCTACAGGTCACATCTGTTTCCTCTGTCAATAGCTGTGAATCCCAGTGCACAACCAGATTCCCCTCCCTCACCCATGCTCTGCACTTCAGCATTCACATGGTGATGGCAGGATTAGCATCTGAGACCACCAAGCAGCTTTGCGGCTGACCTCTTGGCTCTGTTTTCAGTCCCCCGGACACAGTGTGCGCCTGGATAGATGAATGCCTCATTAAGCTTGATGAGAGAGCACAGGTTTTGAAAAAAAAATACGCGTTTGGAAAATCAAATAAGTATTCCCATTGATGCTGGGCTTTGCGCTGTGGCTGATTACAATTAGAGGCATTTTTGTACCTGGAGCTGTGTCATTTAACTGTTTCACAGGCTTTTCAAAGAGGGAAGCCTTGTGCACAGACACCAGTCAGATGGATCCCTAAGCGTGGGACCCCACAGCTCACCCTGCTAGTCCAAGCTTTTCAAGAGTGCTAGTAGGGTTGCCAAACGGTTTAACCAGAAATATCGAACACCGCCCCCTCCCCCAAAAAAAACACCAGGGAAAAAATTCTGTTGAGGGGGGAAAAAAAGGGGGGAGACCAAAGATGTTGAGCAAAAAAAAGAAAAAAAAAGGACCCTGAGAGTTAAGTTAAAAAAATTAAAAAACCCACCATGGCCCCTTTAAAAAATGCTTTTGAGGCTTTTTTGCCCTAACAAGCTGCCGGCGGTTGTTCTCTATCTTGTCTTCCTGCTCCAGGCCAGACAGCTCCCCTGTGGAACCAGCTAAGCCCCAAAATTAGGGGCTGCTCAAAACTGACTAGCACTTAGGGTTGCCAAGTGTCAGTATTGACCCACACAGTCTGGTATTTTTGCCTCCTGGATGGGAAAAAATCGGAAAATACCAGACATTTTAGGTGTCCGGTATTTTCTGGATTTTTTTTTTTACCGGACAGGAAGTGAAAATACTGAACTGTCTGGGTCAATACCGGACACCTGGGAACCCTCAGTGCTAGTCAGTTTTGAGCAGCCCCAAATTTTGGTGCCCAGCTTGAAACCCATTGGAAAGGGGCCTGAGCATCAGAGGTCTGGTTCTAAAAGTTGACATGTTTCAAGTTAGCGACCCAAGCAATTATTGGGGCAAAGCTGCTGTTGCTTTTTAAAATCTGGGCTTTGGTCTGCATTGGGCGTGTGCGCGTGTGAAGTTTTTTGGCCCCTCAGGAATTTAAGAAGGCAATAACAAACTTTACTGTAGAGTGAGATCTCTCCTCCCCCTCATCTCTAGGACTACTTCTTCCCAAAGCCTGGGAGCTCATCAGACAGGGCCAGAATGGCCACCCATATACTGTATATATCTGCTGCTGTGTGTGGTCTGGAAAAGCATCAGCGAGAGTTGATGAGCAGACAGACGGATAGGGCTGCCAGGTGGCCCGGACAGTCGGGTATTTGCGGTCTATGTCCGGTAAAAAAAATCCAGAAAATATTGGACATGTAAAATGGGGGCTTTAAACGCACAGTGACTCTGTTTTTTGGTGTGGAGTTTTGTTTGTTTGTTTGTTTTGGCTCAATCAATTTTTTTCCTGCCATGTTTGGTATTTTTTGTGAAAGTATCTGGCAATCCTACAGACTGAAAGGGGAACAGAAAAGGAAAAGCAAACACAATGCATGAGGAAATAGAAGGAGAAGATGAAAGAAGACAGAGAAAGGGAGGAGAGAAAGAAATAGAGATTGGTGGCCTGGTTTTCCATTGCCTTGCCTTGTGCAGCCAGTTATGCCAGCACAAAGTCAGTGCACACAGTGTAAGCAAACGGCATTCTGATTTGGGTAGCACTTAATGAACACTTCCCCCTGGTGTAAATGACCATTTCCCATGCACTATCTAGCTATTGATTGACTGATCGTGCATGCAGAAGGCATTGCCAACAGAGGACTACTCGTTAAAATAAATGCAAGGCAAATAAACGCAAGGCAAATACTGAAGCCAATGGGAAGATTCCTCTTGACTTCAGGGGGAATCGGATCAGGTCCTAAATCCTAAATAGATCCCAAATTATCAGGGCTGCTGCTATGTTATTCAGCCAGTGAGACACTACAGGGGATTGCTTCAAACGGTCAGCCCAGTGCAATCAGTGCATTAAAAGGCAAAACATTTCCGATCTGTATTTCCGTGTGTCAGTGAAACCAAAAGGCTTTGTTCTGAAGTGACCGTTAGACCAAAATCCACCATTTGCTTTTCTCCTTTTGCCTGTGAGAGCGAATTTGCTTCTGGGGCGCACACAGGCAACAAACCTCAACAGCGCCTCTTCAGCTAGAAAGAGGGACTGCAGCATGGTCACTGTGAGAACAAAGCAGCCTCGTTCCAGGACCAGTTCTGTTTGGTGCTGTGATGTCCGCTGAGGGCAAGGACTGCTACTGACTCTACATCAGTGCTGCATTGGGCAGGGTTCACGCTCTGATTGAGGCACTGCCGTACGGCATTAAATACACGTTGAAATGTTGTGGCAAGGGCAGTTGCAAGAGCCTGGCAGTGGAAAACCACCACAACGTACAGCGCAAAAGCCTCTTGCGCAAAAGGGACCCAAGGAGGAAATGCAAATGAGAGTGCGGCATATGCAAAGGAGCTCTCCATTTGCATTTTCCCTTGTGGAAGGGGTTCGTCGTGTAGACATGGCCTAGGAGGTAAAAGCTGAAGTGATGGAGAGGAGGAGTCATGGAACCATGGGCAGCCCTTCCCACCCTCCCCTTACAGGTCCGTTTGCTGCCGTAATCCTCCCAGAGTACACTCTTCAGAAGAGCCCTTTCTCCACACCCAGTCTCTCTCTTAACACGGGGCTCTGGAGAGGTGAATGGCCAACACATGTGGAACCCCAATGTCCAGCAAAGCTCTTCACGCTGTACGTTGTACTAGACGATTTCTCCGGCATTGCTCGTGTCCATCGCACAACTCATGTTTGTTTGTCTTCATCTAAATCGTAGCGCTGGGGAGGAGGGGTGCAGGACCCAGGCTGCTCCAGGGAGAGAGGACAACCCCAGCCCTCTCTCACCGCAGCAGCTTGGGGCCATGGCTGTTGCAGCTCCGGCAGGCACAGCCTGGGGAGGGGTGCATGTCCCCTGTCTGCCTCTTGCACTCCCTCAGCAGATTAAGGAATGCAGCAAATTGTGCAGTTTCTGCTCACTCCCTGATGAAGGGGAACAGCAGCCAGCAATGTTCCCGTACAAATTGGTGGGCTTCACCCCTCTGAAAGGATGGTTGGGGGTGGGGAAGTCCCAGATGAAGGGCGCACCCCCATTCTGCCCCTTTCACCTTGTCTGGTGGTTCTGTCTCTTTTCTGTATCGTTTTCGTAGAATCATAGAATACTAGGACTGGAAGGGACCTCAAGAGGTCATCAAGTCCAATCCCCTGTCCCCACGGCAGGACCAAGCACCGCCTAGATCATCCCGAACAGGTGTCTGTCTAACCTGCTCTTAAATATCTCCAGTGATGGAGATTCCACAACCTCCCTAGACAATTTATTCCAGTGCTTAGCCACCCTGACAGTTAGGAACTTTTTCCTACTGTCGAACTCAAACCTCCCTTGTTGCAGTTTTCTGAGAAGCAATCCCATTCCAGGCACATCCCTTTTTCCTGGCACAACCAAATCCAGACCTTGCATTAGGTTATGATAAGAGGAAGCTGCCAACCGAATTTGCTGGTCCTGGTTCTTACCCTTTAAGAAGAGTTCTTGAACAAACAGATGGGCAGATAGACAAGACAAAGTCTCTCAAATATACAGTAGGCATTTTGGGTTTATTTCGTTGTTTGCTAGAGGCACCTGTTTTGCTCCTGTGGCAGCTGTCACCAGGGATGTTACCTGTTCTGGATAAATAATCAATCATTTGGAAAGGAGTTCCCAGAAAGGCAGCCAAAAACAGTTTGGAAAAGGAGGTCTCTGCAGAGAGGCATGTAGAAGTTGATGGAGGCAGACACAATAATGATAAAACCATGTGTGAATATACCAAAGAGGAAGGGGGAAGGCTTCTTCTCCGTAGTAGCCGAAGGTAGAACAAGAAACAATTTTACAGCTGTCAGGGCAATTATTAGGCAGTGGAACAAGCTGCCAGCGGGCCATGTTGAATCAGCATCAGCTGGAGACGTTAAAGGGAAAAAGATTGCACAGTAGGAATGAAGTGAAAGAAGCCATGACTGCATTCCAGCTCACGTTTCCACTGTTGTTGCTTATGGCTAAGTAAGGGCTAGGATTAGGCCATGTCGTAGGTAAGGATTCTAAACGCAGATTCTTTAGAAGGCAGAAGAGAATCCAGTTAGCTCTCGCCCAACCATGTTGGCTCCACAGGGGGAAAGCAAAGGAGTAACTAAGTATTTGCTGTCACCAAAGCAAGCCCATAAAACATGGAATACCTACAAAGAGCAGATCTAAGGCATGATCAAAACACTACAGAAGTAATTGACTTAGTTATATTATTGGTAACCCTTAGGAAGCCCAGTCAAGCTGGCACTCAACAAAACCCCATCGATCTTGGTGCTATGAAGAAAAGTAACAGAGAACTGCCCTGCCCCAGTGAGCATGGAGTGAGAGTTAGGGGGGTGAGGAAAGTGTCATAGGATCCCCCCCATGCTTTATGCAAATTGACTTATGAATATGCATAACTTGAAGATGCTTTACGCAAAACAGGCCATGAGGCATATACATTTTAGTCATAACCTGCAGAATCTCTATATCCTTTATTTGTGCACGTATTATTCTTGTAGTTGAAGTTAGAAATACAAAATCTGGATCTGCTCATAGTTCTCAATGTGTTAATGAGAACTATGAGTGATATTTCCATTACTGTGGCAGGTTCAGTCCCACTCCTGGGTCCCAGGCTGCTGTTCTGCCCCCTATCCCGCAGTTTAGGGACCATCAGCGATATTTCAGGTACTAAGTCTGAAGCCTGCTAAGATGTATCTTTCCTAGCCTACCTTTCTCTTTATATATTTTAATAATACTAAATTTTTAAAAATTAAACATAATAATAAAATAATAAAATCTGTATACTTAGATAAGTCCAGTTTGATTTTGTTAATGCTGTTCACAGAGGAGATTCAATTAATCTGTATACTCAGTGCTTCGTAGCATTTGCCACATTAATTCCTGTGCTAATAAAGCTTATTTTAATTGCATTCCGTGATTTGAAGTGCAACTGTCACTCAGCACCTGCAGACCCTCCTGAGAGGGGATCTTGCTGTTCCACCAGCTTGTAGCCTGGGATAGGGAGGACGAACTTAGAATCTCTGATCACATTGGTGAGCCGTACTCACCCAACTTTCACTTCAGTTCCTTCCCAGGCTACAAGTCCCACTCCTGGGTCCCAGACTCCTGTTCCACCCACTATCCCACAATTGAGGGGCTGCAGAAGAAGTCCCAATTGCCTTTTCTTGGCGTTTGGCCTTCTGTCCCTTGACAAAACAAAGGGGTGTTGGGACTGAGACCCCGGGCCAGTTGGGGCGGAGTAAACAGTCCTCCTTAGCCACCAGCTGAAGTTTCTGGCCACTGCCTGTCTATACTGGCCATGTGTTCTTGCACAAATAAACTGACATTCTACTGTATAAAATCAGGGCTTCTTGCGCAAGAACTATGATGCTTCCACTCAGGAATAAGCCCTCTTGCACAACTGTTCTTATGCAAGAGGCCAGGGTAGACAGGCAACATGAATTTCTTGCGCAAGAAAGCCCGATGGTTAAAATGGCCATCGGAGCTTTCTTGCGCAACAGAGCGTCCACACTGGCACGGATGCTCTTGCGCAAAAGCACATGCCAGTGTAGACGCTCTTTTCTGGAAGAGTTCTTGCGCAAGAAGCTGCCCATGTAGACGTAGCCTCTCTGCTCCAACCTCTCACCTCCCCCTGTAGCCTTTAGCAGTGCTGCTGATGTTGTTTTGCTCAGCTCCTCTGAGTCTCCTTATCAGTTGTTACTTCCTCTCTACCTCCAAACTGTACTCTCCCACACTGGGAAGCTTTTTAAAGAGATCCTGTGGTAGCGTGAAGTCAGCTCACCTGGCCCTTAATTGATTTATAGCCGCCCTGCCTCAGCTGCTCTAATTAACAAGGGCCGTTGCTGGGTTTTTTGTTTGTTTTTCCTGAGCTGCCTCCGTTAGCCTCCCGGGATATGTCTACACTGGCGGGTTCTTGAGCAATAACGGCCGTTCTTCCACAGAGCGTCCACACGGCCCACCTGCCTTGTGCAAGAAGATTTACAGTAAAGCATGGTAAGAGAGGGCTTCTTGCGCAAGAGCTATGCTCTCTTCTAACAAGTTTAAGCCCTCTTGCGCAAGAGGACAGTGTGGACATGCAGCAAGGGTTTCTTGTGCAAGAGAGCCCTATGGCTAAAATGGCCATCAGAGTTTTCTTGCACAAGAGAGCATCCGCACTGCCATGGATTCTTTTGCACAAAAGTACATGGCAGTGAAGACGTGTTCTTGTGCAAGAACCCACCAGTGTAGACATAGCCCCAGACTCCAATAGGCACAGTAATTAATGAGTCAATAGAGGGTCAGGTACTCAGTGAGCCTGAAGATGGTCCTGTTTGCCCTGTGAGCCCAAACTATGGTTGGTCCTAGAAGGACATGATCATGTCACCTGGTACTGGAATCCATCTTGGATATGGTATTTTTCCATGGGAATGGGGGATGCTGAATAAAGAATTCCCACCTTGGGGGAAAGTCTATTTAAGCAACAGGAAGAAGTCAGTCTGTCTTCAGCTGGCCTTTGAAACCACCTTGCCCACTCTAAGAGGATACTTGGAAGGAGCTGTAGACCCAAGTCAGAGTAAAAGATCAACTCTGATTTACCTGGGAGAAGAACAGCTGTTCAGGGTAAGAATTTGCATGTAACAAGTTTCTAAGTGGATGAGAACTAGCTAAGCATTTTTTGATCGTTTTCATTTAATAAATTATTTTGCTCTGACTGTTTTCTTCACCCGTCCCCTCAGCGAGACGCTGCCTGATGGGAACAATATGGCAAAGCTCAGGAGGTATGACAAGTTGCTCACCTTTCCCATGACATCAGCAGAAAGAA
The DNA here is from genome assembly GCF_052426305.1 of Pelodiscus sinensis. Taxonomy (NCBI): domain Eukaryota; kingdom Metazoa; phylum Chordata; order Testudines; family Trionychidae; genus Pelodiscus; species Pelodiscus sinensis. Next base: position 6,491,909 of record NC_143077.1, on the reverse strand, counting down.
ACTGAGAAGACTTAAATCCTACTTTTTATATTTCATTAAAAAAAACACTTTTGTTTATTACCAAGCCCAGTTTAAATAATTATTACCTGGGTTTGGGAAACCACTGAGCATCTTTCTCTTTAAAGAGAGATGAGCTTATGAGCTTTCTCAGGGTAAAACTTTTACACGGCATAAGAGGGATTTATTTGGGGTTTCGATCCCTTTGGGGAAGGAGGGTTGGTTTCCTGGATGCTGAGCCCTTAGAGCAGAGTCCTTGAAGAGCTGAACTTGTTCAATGTCTGTGTTGCTTTGCAGGGGAGGGGGGCAGTAACCCCAATTTTGTGACTTGTCTAGGGGAGAGCAGAAGATCAGGCTGGTTAGGACAGTGAGAGCAGGCAGGTGAATGTCAGTGGCATGATCAGGATGCCCAAAAGGGGTTCTGTGGTTTGCCTTATCATGGGAGGGACACTCGCAAAACAATTTAGAAAAAAAAAAAAGAATTCTGCCCAGCCAATGCCAGGTGCTGGTAGTGCTAGTTTATTATTTAACTGCATTGTGGCAGGTCTTGGAGACCTCACTCAGGGATCAGATTAAGGGCTGTACAACCAGTCTGTCTATACTGCAGGCTTTTCGCGCAAGAACAGCTGTTCTTGCGCAAAAACTTGCAGAGTGTCTACACTGCATGCGCGTTCTTGCGCAAGTAAATTTACAGTAAAGCATCAGAAAACAGGGTGTCTTGCACAAGAGTTATTCCTCTCCCCACAAGGAATAAGCCCTCTTGTGCAAGAGCTCTTCCACAAGAAGGCAGTGTAGACAGGCAACAGGGGTTTCTTGCGCAAGAAAGCCCTATGGCTAAAATGGCCATCAGAGCTTTCTTGTGCAAGAGAGCATCTACAGTGCCAAGGACGCTCTCGGGGAAAAGCACATCTCTTCCACAAAAGCACATGGCAGTGTGGACGCGCTCTTGTGGAAGATCTTTTGCACAAGAACTCTTGTGTAAAACAGTTCTTGTGCAAGAAACCTGCAATGTAGACATAGCCCCACAGTATGTGACAGTCCCTACCTACCAAAAGTTTAGTATCTGTGGGGGCATCACAGCAGGGGTAGTTTCCAAAGCAGAGAGGACAAAGCCATCAGGTAATGATTTTGTAAATATACAAATACACATCATTAACCATTACATAATGAGCATGTCAATATGCAAATAAAATGTTATCTGTCTGCCAAAAGTTTGTGAATGGGTTTGCCGGTCTGCCTGTTACAAAAAGTTGGGAACCACTGCTTGAGAGTATAAGTAGCATGTGAGGGAGTATTTATCATTATGCTAGCAGCTCTTGAAGTATAATGTGTTTACACTGTCTAAGCAATCAGGAGTCACTCTGGTTTCAGAGTAGGAAGGAGGTTGCAATAGTCCCAAGATTCATCAAACCATTTATTTTAAATAAAAAAAAGAAGTCTTCTCAGTTTCTTTCTGCTGATGTCATGGGAAAGGTGAGCAACTTGTCAGACCTCCTGAGCTTTGCCATATTGTTCCCATCAGGCAGCGTCTTGCTGAGAGGACGGGTGAAGAAAATCCAGCGTGCAGGCTGCTCCAGACTCCCAGGACCAGAGTGGCCATTTGTTAATTGATTGATTAAGACTTTGGCTTTGAGGCAGAAAGCAGTAGGCCAAGCTTGTGCCTTCCTCTGGAGGCTTTAGCATCTGTCCTTGTGCGACCCGTTCTCGAAGCACCATGCCGGCAGAGAGACACTCTTAATCCTGCCCCACGTACGATCAGTGCTACCAGGCATCCACGAGACCGGTTAGCGGGAGCTGTGTCTGCTATGGCTATTTTACTGTTTATGTAGCATGTTTGCATGGGACTGCTTATGGGCAGGGCTCAATTGGGCAATGTTTGGGGATTTAATTTCCCCCTAAGGCACCGCGAAGACATTGCAGGAGAGTCTAATGTGGTTTCAAAAAATGGCTCCAGATGCTGAGAGAGAGCCACGTGCAGCCAGTCCTAAATAGTGATGGAGCTGGTTTGGTGGCAGTCCCTGGTATCTGAGTCACTAGCAATTAGGGATGTAAGAGGATCACAGTTTAAACGGTTAACTGATAAGCCTTGTCCTGCTGGTTACCGTTAACCGTTACACGAAGGCTCTTGCTGTGCTCCCCACCGGGTGGCAGCCAGCTCCCCGGAAGCCGGGCAGGAGCAGGGATTGGGGCCAGGAGCTGGTATGTGCTGGGAGTTTGCCCCCTTTCCAGTGGCTCTGGTGTAGTAAAAGCCGGCTTCCAGCGTGCACTAGGTCCTAAGGAGCCAGCTGCTGGCCCACGATGCATGCTCGGGGGAGCCTGCAATGTGTAACAGTGTAATTGCTGATATTTTCAGTGGTTACTCAGTTACCCAATTACCTGCTTTTTAACATCCCTACTAGTAAAGCCTTCCTTCCCCAGGGCTCACATTTCTGCACATGCCAAGCCTTGAGGAGCATCCTTTGCAATTTAGGGATGTAACTAAACCTTCATGTAAGTGAGAGCATCCTCCCCCTCTTATCATTGAAACCATTTCCGTTCGCTTTCAGAAACTTGTCAGACTGGGCGTGGGCATGTCCACTGATTTTACTGATTTTTTTTTTTAATGCTTAGATAAAACAGAGTCAATGAACAACTGCTGGTAAAATGACCTCTTGTCAGTTATTAGTGGTGTGACTCACAGCCTATAGATGGCAACAGAGAGACTTCCAGGGCAAGACTCCGTTCCAGCCCCACGCAAGACTCTATTCATGTGCTGATCCCCGGCTGGGAGCATTCCAGTTGAGGGTATAACCCTTAGAAGTTGGGTGAAGGTTAATAAACCTTTGGCCACTAGCATTTTCCAGGTAACTGTTACCCCAGCAAATGCTCAGAAGGATCAATGAAAGTTGATTTTTTTGTATGGGGTAGTCGGTGGATGTGATATACCTTGACTTAGCAAAGCTTTTGATACGGTCTCCCACAATATTCTTGCCAGCAAGTTAAGGAAGTATGGATTGGACAAATGGACTGTAAGGTGGATAGAAAGATGGCTAGATTGTCGGGCCCAATGGATAGTGATCAATGGCTCAATGTCTGGTTGGTAGTTGGTTTCAAGTGGAGTGCTCCAAGGATCGGTTCTAGGACCAGTTTTGTTCAACATCTTGATTGATGACATGGATGAGGGGATGGATTGCACCCTCAGCAAGTTTGTGGATGACACTAGGGGAAGAGGGAGACATAGCATCATAGAATAATAGGACTGGAAGGGACCTCAAGAGGTCATCGAGTCCAGCCCCCCGCCCTCAAGGCAGGACCAAGCTCCGTCTGCACCATCCCTGACAGATGTCTATCTAACCTGTTCTTAAATATCTCCAAAGAGGGAGATTCCACCACCTCCCTTGGCAATTTATTCCAATATTTGACCACCCTGACCACCATGCTGGAGGGCAGGGATAGGGTCCAGAGTGACCTAGACAAATTGGAAGATTGGGTCAAAAGAAATCTGATGGGATTCAACATGGACAAGTACAGAGTCCTGCATTTGGGATGGAAGAATCCTAAGCATTGTTACAGGCTGGGGACTGAATGGCTAAGTAGCAGTTCAGCAGAAAAGGACCTGGGGATTACAGTGAATGAGAAGCTGGATATGAGTCAACTGTGCGCCCTTGTAGCCAAGAATGCTAATGGCATATTAGGGTACATTAGGAGGAGCATTTACAGCAGATCTAGGGAAGTGATTATTCCCCTTTATTCAGCACTGGTGAGGCCACATCTGTAGTATTGCATTTAGTTCTGAGTCCCCCACTATAGAAAGGATGTGGACGCATTGGAAAGGGTCTAGAGGAGGGCAACAAAAATGATTAGAGGGCTGGAACACGTGACCTACGAGGAGAGGCTGAGGGATTTGGTCTTATTTAGTCTACAGAAGAAAAGTGTGTGTGGAGGGGGGGGGAGGGGAATTGATAGCAGCCTCCAACTCCCTGAGGAGGGGTTCCAAAGAGGATGGAGAGAGGCTGTTCACAGTAGTGACGGATGGCAGAACCAGGAGCAGTGGTCTCAAGTTACAGTGGGGGAGGTCTAGGTTGGATATTAGGAAAAATTATTTCCCTAGGACGGTGGGGAAGTGCTGGAATGGGTTACCAATGGGAGGTTTTTAAGTCCCTCCTTGACAGACTCCTGGCTGGGATGATTGAGTTGGGGTTTGTCCTGCTTTGGGTTGGGTGCGGGACTCGATGACTCCTGAGGTCTCTTCTATGATTCTATTTGAAATCAGTAGTTTAAATTGAATGTGCATGGTCCAGTTCCCAAAGTAACCACCATCATAAAAACTCAGGTGGGTAGGGAACATGGAGAATGAAATGTCTTTCTAATCCTTGGGTGGGTCTTTTGAGTTCAGGGCTGACCATTGTGTAAACACATGCCTTGCTTTCATGGTTGCTCTACATAATCTATGGATAAAAAGAGAGTTTTGACTCCTGGGCTAGTAGTCCATCCTCAGCAAAGCACTTAATTATGTGCTTAACATTAAGCATATGACTACACTCCGTTAAATCACATTTAAATTCTCTGTCTCCTAATTATTTAAAAATAAAATAGTAACTATTAAAAAGTTGGTGGGTCTTTGCTCTCACCATACAAGCAGAATGTGTCCTGAGAAAAAGCCCTCACTGCAGCATTGCTAATAAGGTGGAAAGAGGTTACAAGAAAAAGAAATAAAGCTGCAGCAAATTTCTTTTGGGGATTTGCACATGTCATTAGCAGCTTTCAAATGCATTAGCTACTTTATCCTGGGTTGAATTAATGTTTGTTTTCTCCTGAATAGAATAAATATAATCATATTAGCCACCTTTCTTTTTCTATGACTTGAACCTAATGTTATTGAAGTAACAGAAATACCGTGGCAAGCACTTTTATCTATATAATTTGATATATCCCTCCTATTAGGTCAGACTCCTCTTGTAAGCAGTCTGATGGCTGTTTATCATGTCTATGCATTGTATAGACTTCCCATTTCTGTCTGTTTTAAAGACTGTGTCATATTGACACGTGTTGCCTTGTATGGAGTCACTGTAAGAATATTGGAATTAAGCATAGATTAGCTAATTGGTGAATGGGATGTGAAACTATTTCTCATTCTCAGGTCACAGTCTAGTCCAGATCAGCAGTGAGTGAAAGCCATTTCCAATGGGTGTCTGTCCAATAGCCGTAGATCCAAAAGCTTCAGGGGGTAGCCAAGTTAGTCTGTAACTGGAAAAACTTAAAAAACAACTAATAGTCTAGCAGCACCTTAAAGACTAACAGAACATGTTGATGATATCATGAGCTTTTGTGGGCACAACCCACTTCTTCAGATGTGTACATGTTCTGTTAGTCTTTAAGGTGCTGCTATACACTATTTGTTGTTTTTTAAGTTTTTCCAGTAGCTGTAGGTTATTGTTGTATTGCTGTGCAAAACTGCAAATATCCATGGGTATCTGCGACACATTTTTGCAGATGTGGATAGAAATTTTGTATCTAGAATAGGGATGTTAAAAAAATGTTTTTTGGGCAGCAGGGGGTAAACTATATGGGGGTTATGGGTTTTTTGGGGATAAACTATTTAGGGGCAACATTTTTTGGGGGGGGGAATATTCAGCAGTTACAAGTTTACACACGGCATGGGGAGATTGATAGAGGGAATAGGGTGGGAGGTCACCACCATGGGAGTCATGGATGCAGATACCCGTGGATATAAAGTGGATATCCGCAAATGTGCAGGGCTCTAGATCAGGGATGTGTTAGGCTACACGGTTAAATGGTTACTTGCAAGCTTTCCCCCTCCCTTCCCCCACGGAACACAAGCTCCCACCTCCTCCTTTCTCTCCCCGTTGCCTCTGATACAGAGGCAGCAGTGCGAGGGAGGGGGGAGCTTGCATGTAACCATTTAATCATGTGTCCTAACACATCCCTAATCTAGAACATTGAAAATCTGCAGCTATCCACTTTATGTCCACGGGGATCCGCCTCTGCGGATGTGAATTTTCGTGGATCATTTTTGCAGAGGCGGATACCAGCTTTGTATTGTGCAGGGCTCTTATTATTATACATGTGACCCCATCAAAACCCATTCCTTTCCAGTAGGCAGGATTTGGCTGCTGTGTTGGGTATGTAACCAGGATCGCCCAGGGATGATCACCGAATATTACTTTTCGTGCCTGAAGGTGTGCCTATGGTGCAATCCATTATGAATGCAATATTTTCAGATCTGCCCATTCCTAGCTTTGATCCAGCTAGCTCAAATACCAATAGCAGTGAGGGCACAGCAATATAGGCCTGCTTCGTACCCTGGGTATGTTCTGGGGTGGTTATCTTATGCTTCCATGGTTTCACTGCTACTGTAATTCCGGCTGGCTGGATCAAAGTGTCTGTGTCTACAGGTGCTTCCATCACATCTCTGATTCTGGTGCAGACATATCCCAAGGCACAATGGTAAGGCAGGTATCACTTCATCTTTTTTGGATGCATGGAGGCTGTGATGGCATTAACCTCCTCTCTGTATTAAGTACCATAGAGGAGAGGGATGGGAGAAGGACTATCAAGCTGCCAACTTGCAGCTTCTCTAACTAAACCTGGGTTCTATTCCCAGCCCCTTGCGAAGCCATGGGTAATTCACTCCAACTCCCTAGTGTAAATGGGTGCAACAACACCCTCCCTCCTGTGTAAGGGGCTTTGCAAACTAGGAATGAAAAGGCAGTGTATAAGCACCAAGTATTGCTGCATATTAAAAACAAAATGCCAAAGGCTGTGCATGGATGATCCCTTTTGAAATATCTAATGGTGTTGGGCAGAACTGTTTATTTTGAAAGTCCTCCGTATACATCTTTTGGAAAGATGGTGAGCAGGGTTGTTCTGGGAGTCTCTGTGAGAACTACTCCTCTCTGGCTAGTATCTAGAATAGCTCCGGCCACCTATAAAACAAATTCTTCTCCAGGAGCAAGAGTCATCTCTGTTGGATCCATTTCAGAAGTATTTATAACAGCAGGATGTTTCCCTCCTAATGATGCATGCAACTTCCCCGCTTGTTGGTACCTGGACAGGCAGAAGCAAATTAGCATCAGATGGCTGGGTTTCACCTTCATCTCCAGTAGGCACTTCTTCCGCTCTTTCAAGGAATGTGCCACTGGCTACCTAGAGTTTTTGTATATTGAGAGAGAGTTTAGTTATCCAGAGTATTTGAACTTCAAAGCTTGGGATTAGGATAAGGTTTTTGAGCAAAGTTTCTTGGTTAATTTGTAAGGGGGCTGTAATCCCACAATACTCAGGTTAATCAGCTGATTTTCTGTAAGTGCAGTAAATCTATATACAGTTCCAAATCGTTCAGCTGTCATAGCAGAAAATCATCACGTAGAGGATAGTTGCATCTTTTAAGTCCTTCTTTGCAAATGGAGTTGAGAGTTGTATTTATAGGAGCAAAATTCTCCTTTATTTGGCACTGGTGAGGCCACATTTAGAGTATTGCATCCAATTCTGGGAGCCCCATTACAGAAAGGATGTGGACACA